>NC_137515.1:16002500-16027500 GCF_041902795.1 Electrophorus electricus
GCTGCTTAAGGACTCTCTTTCAATGTTTGGATATAACATTTACTTCAGAGTTTAGACAAATCCTAAACATCTAAACAAGTACTTGTAGTGTACTTTGTTTGATGTACATTGTTTAGTGTACTTTTTCTAGTGTACTTTGTTTAGCGTAATTTGTTTGGTGTACTTTTTCTAGTGTACTTTGTTTGGCGTACTTTGTTTGGTGTACTTTGTTTAGTGTACTTTTTCTAGTGTACTTTGTTTAGTGCACTTTGATGTACATTGTTCAGTGTACTTTTTCGAGTGTACTTTGTTTAGTGCACTTTGATGTACATTGTTCAGTGTACTTTTTCTAGTGTACTTTGTTTAGCGTACTTTGTTTGATGTACATTGTTTAGTGTACTTTTTCTAGTGTACTTTGTTTAGGCTGTTCAAACAAAGGAGAAAAGCCACAGTTACTGTTGCACACTAAAGCTGCTTGCTTGTATTACCAAAACTCTGATCACTCTTATTTTGGAGGGTCGGGAAATGTCAAACGACTTAAACAACTCAAAAAACATTTTTGAAATCAATCTCCACAAAAGCATAAGGAAGAATGGGATACGTAAAGGAGAAGTATGAGTCACTGCTGTTAGTCAAGCCTCTTTTGGGTCTGTACTGTTCTCATTGGCTGTCAGGTTTGTGATACCGATGGCAGGCTAGGCTGTAGACAGTACCACAGAAACATCAATGCAAGAACACTAGAAGTCACCGCATCCACTGGTCAGGCAACAGGCCGTCTCTCGGCTATGTCTACATTCGCTGTGGCGCTGTGTCTGTAGGGCGGAGCTTGCGGGCAGCAGCTCCATGCCGGCGTGCGAGCCAGGCCTGCAGTGGACACAGCAGATGTACGGGATCGCATCTGGAATGTCCCCGCCAGGCTCAGATCAGCAGGCCAAGGACACAGACAGCCCTGAGCCCCACTAGCTCTGTAGGACACATGTCCTCCAGGACACGCGTCAATCACCAACTCAGCCAGCTCCAGAGAGCAGCTTACAGCAGCCCTCGGACACCGCCAGCATGGATCCACTCCTGCGCTCGCTGTGCATGCGTTCAACACATTTAGTACACATTTGTGTTTCAGTGCACAGTGGCATGCACATATGTGCATGTGCGCACACGCATACACAAAATGCTCTAAAAAGGACTCTTTACTGGGGAGGAGAAGACGGCGATATTTTATATTCCAAGAGTATTTCTCACTTGATAAAGTCAAGGAGGTTGGGCAGAAGGTCACACCGGGAATGCCTGATTTGCCTGCATTTGATTGCAGAAAACAGTTATCTTACAACATGGTGTCTTTCTCGGATAAACAGAACTATGGATGTGATCAATTAATGAGATACAATACTAAGATGTATTATTTACATTGTGTGTTTACATATGTGTGTGTGTGTGTGTGGATGCGTGCCTGCATGCAATAAGATTAAAACAATAGTAACACAAGCAACCTTCCCAGTATCCCAGTGTGTAAAGGAACCACTAAACTGGTAGCGCATCTAATTCTCTCTTTCTTTCTTGTTGTTTTTTTACAGTTTGACAGGTTCGCAGTGACAGATTCTCAGTTAACACGTCTTGTGAATGCGAAGAATCACAGCATGACACAATATAAACACCACTGGACTGTCACCGTCACCATCACACACTTTAACATGATATTTCATCTAAAATCACTGTTCCGAAACACCATATCATAATGTTGACATCACTTGGCAGTTTTGTGATGGCTCAGATATGCAGTTTATGAGAGAAATATACCACAGTGCACTCGACAGGTCTTCACACTCTGTGCATGCGTGTGTGTAGTTAAACTTTTATTGCATGCTGCTTCAGTTCCAACAGTCCTTCACTAGTATCTTTGCCTCAAATGAATTAGGGCTACTCTGTCCTGGGTGTCTGTGCACTCTGTGCGTGCGCATGTGGTGTGTTATAAACATTTCAACTGTGGCGGTCCATTCGTTGCAGTGTAGGTTTAGCACAGATGTTTTGAGTTTGGGATTCATCTGCACCTTGACGTGTCACTGCGTCTGCATGGATTTGTGTGTGTTTGTGTGAGTGTGGGTATGTGTGTGATTCTCTGACTTCTATGTGGATTTGGCACTCTGACTGGCTTCTGACGGCTCCAGTGCAAGCAGATGGATTACACCGCCTACACACACATACACCCAAACAACCATCTCTCTAACACATACGCTGCCTACACCCAAACACCCATTTCTCCACCACATACACCGCCTATACATACACATATAGCTGACACGACAACCAACAAAAACTTTTAAGCCCTGTAAACTCTCTATCTATAAAACACCCAAGCTCTAATTTGGTAATGTCTGACCGCAGATTTAGGCAGCCTCGTTTTACACAGGGTAGTTTGTTAAAGTTGAAGGTCCAGCTGAAACTCTAGCTGGACGTGCAGCTCACCTCGAGCCGTTCACCTGGGCCCCTCCTCCTCCTCCTGCGGCCACAGCGGTCCCACCCCCGCCACACTCCATCTTGACGGTGACCCGGCCGGGTGGTGGGGCGAGCCAGTCTGGCGGTGCCCTGGGGCTCAGCTTGCTCGGGCCATACTCGCCTGCTGCCGATGCCGTCATGTCCACCTTACCCTGCTGGGCCACGCTGTATGCACACTCGAACAGAGACTGATCCTCACTCACCACGGACAGCGCCTCCTATAAGGGTGGAGGAGCAGGAGGAGGAGGAATACAGCGAGAGACACAGTAAGACAAAGAGGAAGAGTATGAGAGACAGAAAAAGAAAGGGAAGGAGGAAGAAGAGAGGCTAATTTTACTGCGATGCTACAGACATGTCACAGCAAAAAACATTCATTCTCCAAAATGAAAGCAGTTTCCCTCAGGGCCCGGCAGCCCGAGCTCTGTGGCAGTGATGCAGGCCTGAGATCAGCGGGATGAAGAGGAAACTGTCACAATGCCGTTTATGGTTCCACTCACTGCTCCCGGCCCTCAGCACTGCAGCAGAGGGCTGCATGCACCTTCATCTGTGAGAGTGGCGGCAGTCCGCATATGCACACGCGTGCGTACACGTGCAAGCACGCGCACATGTGCTGGCGGGTACACACACGTGCAGAGGCATGCACCCAGACACGCACGCGCAGTCACAAATTCATACTCTGCCTCCAATGTCTACCTACACATTTCCTCTCTTTTAAAATATTTTTTAAATACTTTTTTTTTTTTTTTTAAATGGAACAACCCTTTGGAAAAGCCAGTGCTGAAAAAGTGGCCATAAAAGCCGGTGTACCAGCCTTGTCAAAGCCAGTGTGGAGCAGGATGCCATGCTATGGGATAATGCCGCTGGACAAAACGCAGAGAGCCAAGGGCTCCGTGGAGGACTTACGGAAAGTGGTGGGATGGCTGCCAGCTGCAAAATGTGCGAACGCACACGGCGCTGTTCACTTTGGCTGCAGCGGGAATTCAGTGTTCCATAAACTACGACAATAAAACGACGGGAAGCACACACTCTCCACCTACTGTCCAACGACAGCGGGAGTAGAAGGGAGGAGGACAGGACAGAACAGCTGTAATGAAATTTTCTTCAGTCGGGGGAGTTCTAGAGCTCTTTATCCTGCCTGGCCTCCGCTGTTCGGCCAGAGAGCCTCTCTCCTGCCACCCTGACCAGTCCATGAGGTTTTACCCCAGGTAAACCACCACTGACGCAGGATCGGCTTTTATGGAAATAGTGCTCACGTGTGTTTGCTGCTTTAGTGCGATCGTGCAACTCAGAGAAGCTCATCTCTCCGTGAATGAGCAAGATTGGGAAGATGTGGTGGAGACCCTGAGCTTCTGTGGGTGCTTCTCACAGGAAAGAATATGTCAGGACACCATGTGACTTATGCCACATGTGGCAGCTCCGATAGAGAAGCTACCCATGTAATGAACTGTGTTTATTAGGATACTGAGGGATGGCACTGCTGGGTAGCACTCTCTAGGTGAGCACTCTCTGGGTGAGCACTCTCTGAGTGAGTGCTCTCTGGGTGAGCACTCTCTGGGTGGCCCCTCACTGCTGAGAGCTCATTCATGCTGAGGGTAGCAGGACTGCAGATGCAGACAGGAAGCCCTCCGCTAGCCCTTCCTGCATGAGGGCTCCAAATAGCGAGGGATAATGGAAGGGGTCAGTGGAAAAGAGGAAAAGCCCATCCGTCCACATACTGATTACGATCTGGCCAGAGAGGCCCTCAACAGACAGACACAGAGAGAAAGAGAGAGAGACAGAGTGAGAGAGAGAGAGAGAGAGAGAGTGAGAGAGAGAGAGAGAGAGTGAGAGAGTGAGAGAGAGAGAGAGAGAGTGAGAGAGAGAGAGAGAGAGAGAGAGAGAGAGAGAGAGTGAGAGAGAGAGAGAGAGAGAGAGAGAGAGAGAGAGAGAGGTAGAGAATGCCCTGCTGTCACTAACACCACAGGCGTGGGAGGCCTTTGACCTCTGGTGAGGGTCAACAGAGCGTTTGTGCCCTTACATTTCCCGCTAGCTCCCAGAGTCTGCTGTTTCCCCAGTCACACTTTCCCTAATCACTCTTCTCTCCCTCACTCTCTCACAGCCCCATTAACTCAATCTTTCCTACTCCCTCGCACCCTCACTCCCTCAATCACCCTTACTCCTCACTCCCTTCTCCCTTATTCACTGGGAACATTCTACTTATACTGAGTTGTATTCAGATCAAATCAAAATGTATTCATATAGCGCTTTTTACAACAGATGTTGTCACAAAGCAGCTTTACGAATGTCCAAGTCCCCAGTGAGCAAGCCAAGGGCGACAGTCGGGAAAAAAAACTCCCTAGAGCACGAGGAAGAAACCCTGAGAGGAACCAAGACTCAAAGGGGAGCCCGTCCTCCTCTGGCCGTGTCCAAATTTCTAGAGGTCCTAGTCTTGTGCCGATGCTGTACACGTGTCCAAAACCCATCCCGTATTCAAAACCTGATTTTCCATACGACCTAACCACTGATGATATGACATCAATCACATGACCTCCTGCGGCACAACATCACCATCAGCACCAGCTCATGCAGTTGGCCCACATACATTTCCACAGTGGAAATTATTACCATCTGGAACTGATTTCAGATCAGCGTAAAAGGGCATTTGCTAAACAGCAGGTGCCATAGTACACAAAGGGCTTGACCACCGCATACTGTACACTCCACACAGCCAAGCCACACGTTTGGTTTGGCCCACCACTTCACCATATGCTCATGCCCATGGCTTCAACCACCACTACCCACAGCCATCTGTGTCTCTGTTAGTAATCAAGAATCATCAGCAAACTGCTACATGTCTTTTTTGTTGCACAGTAAGATTTTCAAACTTCACTAGTTACTCGTTTTACATTTTATGGCATTTAGCTGATACCTTTATCCAAAGGTGTCATACAATTATGACTGAGTACAACTTGAACAATTGAGGGTTAAGGGCCTTGCTCAGGGGCCCAAAAGTGGCAACATGATTACTAGTCAAGAGGTTCAACCACTGAGCTACCACTGCCACAAACTTCACTAGTTACAAACTTCACTAGTGTTCTCTCAAGGTGTAAAAGCAAATAATATTTACAACTCGGTATTCGCATTGTAATGTTTAAATGCATTCAAGTATTTAAATGTAAGTATGCTTGCCTTGATTTCAGCTTTATGCAGAAAATAAAACAGCACATTTGTCTCATGACTTAAAATTGAAGAAAAAAAAACAAACCCAGACATGTGGCAGTCATCACTCTACATAGAAAAACATGTAACAGGCTTTTAAATCAAATCAGCCTCGTATGGTGGTTGTACAGATTAATTGGACAGTAAGTAAATTCTCCTGATGAGTTTAGCAGAAACTTGCTTGCGCAAGATAGCGCCAGTCACTTGCTTCTGCCTAAGTAATCAGACCAGCACCCTTGTCTGAAACTCAAAGCAACACACTCTCCTCTTCCCTTTAAACTCCAACTCAAGCATGAAGACCTGTACACACAGCCTATAACACTGACTACACCATCAGTGCTATTAGAACTGCTACAGTGCTGTTTAATACAGTTTAGAACCTTTGAAAATATCTTTGCAATATCTTTGCAATCTTTGCAAAAACATCTTTGCATTTCTCTTTGTGTGCATGTGCATCAATAAAAGCACATATTTTTATATTTTTAACATATATTTATCTAGAGCAAATTTATAT
Source organism: Electrophorus electricus (assembly GCF_041902795.1). Taxonomy (NCBI): domain Eukaryota; kingdom Metazoa; phylum Chordata; class Actinopteri; order Gymnotiformes; family Gymnotidae; genus Electrophorus; species Electrophorus electricus. The sequence goes on from NC_137515.1 coordinate 16,008,682, forward strand.
AAAGGAGGACCTAAAAAAATATTTTCAATACAGTGTCTTAAGATGAAGTCCAAGATGGGTCACTTATGCAAACTTTTTCAGTGTTTTATGGAAAATGCTCAGCATAATGAATTTGAGTGACAAGAACATGAGTAAGATGTGCAAGTAAATTTATACCACAAAATAAAAATGTAATTTAATTTACTCCAAAGTATAAACTTAAGCAAGGAAAAGTTTTTTGCTTAAACTTAATTAACATAAAATGACATCAAATCAAATAAACCATGGATACTGGTTTCCTTAAAATATTTTTGCACTTTTTTTTCAGAATCTGCAAGCAAAATGAAAAGTTCAGAACAGCAAAGGGCAGTCTTAGACCAAAGACTAGTCTTAGACAAAAGGCCAGTTTTAGACCCAAGGCCAGTCTCAAAGCCAAGGCCTGGCTCAGACTCAAGGCCTGTCTTAAATCAGTTCACAGTGTTGTGCTACTTCTCCTGAGTGAGCTCAATGGTAAGGATTTCACCAGGCTAAAACAATGTGTTACTTGACAGTCCACATCCATACTGATGGTGAGAGTCCATAAATGTGTCTGAGAAAGTGAACTAAAAGTTGTAAACTATAGCAAATGTTATTTATAAAATAAAGTAAAAGCTACACCTGTATTTCTAACTACAAGATGGTTTTACTGTGCTGCACAAATCTTTCCGAACTGTTGAGTTGTTCGGGGGCTCTGACTTGCACTACAAATAACAACACAAGTGTATTAAAGTATATATATATATATATGTGTGTGTGTGTGTGTGTGTGTTTCTAGAGTTTCCAGAGAAAAAGAATGTTTCGGACAAAGGTCTTTCATCAGATGTGCATATATATATATATATATATATATATATATATATATATATATATATATATATATATATATATAACTGTGTATTTTTAATATCTCTCTGTCTCTCTCATATATATATATATATATATATATATATATATATATATATATATATATATATATATATATAACTGTATTTTTATTATCACTCTGTCTCTCATATATATATATATATATTTATATATATATAACTGTATTTTTATTATCACTCTGTCTCTCATATATATATATATATATGTACTTTACTTGCACATCTGATGAAAGACCTTTGTCCGAAACATTCTTTTATCAAGATGTATTTGCCAGGTCCTTATTTTTGTCTTTCAAGTATATCATGAATCACTTTGTCTAAGCAGGTATTAGTAGAATTCCAAATTCTACCAATAGAAGAAACATCCAATTAAATGTTTTTTTATTTGTGATCCATTTAATCGTCCGTATGAATCATGGTGACTGGTCTTTAGTCACTACTCAAACAATTTTTCTAAACTGTACAGACAGTCAGAATAGGAAAAAGGAAATTTACAAAGCAGTGCAAAGGAAATCTTGGTGCAAGTCTACGGCGAAAGGGTGTTACCCTCTCTCGCTCCAATCTGTTCTCGGACTAACGAACGCGAACAAAAAATAATATACAGTTCACATTAAAAATGGCACGTTTTCATAAATAAATGTGTAATTTTAAACACTTACCTTGATGGTGCTTGCCATTGTAGTCCAGGACTAATCAGTCCTGTTTAATAAATGCAATGTTAATTGCAATGTGTATGTGTGAGGTTTTTTTTATGATGAGCGTGTAAGTTGAGGTTCCAGTGAGCACTGTTTGGAGCGGATGAGATTGTGCTAACACTGGAAGTGAAGTCAGCCAATAGCAGGAAGAGCTTTCTATTGGTTCTGGCCAGCACAGTTCGAAGAAACAGGATATTTTGGAGAGGAGAGATAAGAAGGGTTGAAACAATGTTGTTATTCTGTAAGACCTGTCTGTGGGTTCTTCAAGAAAGAGATGGAGAACCCTAAGGCCACCTCTGCAGCAGTATGGTGTCATCAAAACAGGTGTGCTTAGATGTGTGTGTGTATAAAACGATGGCAAGAGAGTAAGTGACAGACAGCGTGAAGGGCCAGCTATAGGACAGGATGCCGATGCTGGACCACATAGTCGGCCGTTGCCATGGCAGTGGGCAGTGAGTGTACCTCAAAAGATGTGGAGAAAAAAAATAATAAGAATGAGTAAGAGAATGAGGGCAGACTGAGGGGCCAAAGAATGACCGCGAGAGAGAACGAAGCACACGCACAGAAAAACACAACACACAGCTCACACGGGGCTTACACTACGTGCGTAAGACATAACAGCAACAGTACTACTGCAGCGCACCAAAACAGGTCTCGCCCTGCAGTGCATGTCTGCATGTGTGTATGAGTGAACAGTACTGATGCTGCTGCAGCGTGTTGGTGTGTGTTTGTGTTGATGTGCACGTGTGCAGCGGTGCGTTTCTGGACTGCAGATGGTATTGTGTAATGGCAGTTGCTTTGAGGAAGTTGTGACAAAAGGAGTTTAAAATGTTTTGAAATCAGTTAAAGGCGAAAACAGTGTGTTTTCTTTATACTACCTGCTGGGTTTTACAAGAACACAAGTCAATTGAATAAATAATTAGTTATTCAATCATAATCATTACATGTGATGCCCTTAAAACTTCCAATGAAATGAATATAGACTTGCCTAATGCTTACATTATGTTCTGAACATATTACAACAAGATAATTTCAACACACTAGATAGTTTGGAACAAGGCAATGAATACTGCAAGAGTATGTAATCCTGGAGCAAGAGCATAATCCCACCAAATCAGGAATAGGAATCCAAACCTCTAGAGCTAGTGCACGCAAACGCCCCAACAAGCACTGACCAGACGCTGAAAGGGTTAAGACTGCGCATCTCTAATGAAACTGCCCTTTTATTTGTTTGGGTTTTATGTATGTGTAAGTACCTTAGAACTGTGTATACAATTTGCCACAATAATTTGCCAAGATTAAACTGCTGACGTAAAATAAGACTAATGAACTATATTGAGCACCGGCTAAATCACAGGGAAAGAAAGAATTGCCCTCTAGTTTTCATTTACTACATAAGTTAAGAATTTTTTTATATAGTATTGCAAATATGTTTCATAGACCATAGGGGAGCTGTTTCTGCATTTATAGATATTTCATTAAGCAGCTATGAGTAATCTGAACATAATGTGACTTTCACTCTCCGCAGTTCTGTTGTCCAACAAAAGAGTTTATAGTCATCTCTGAAGCCTCTTTTGTTGTTTGTCATCGTTGTTGGTTTGCCATCAGTGTAACCAGTGGAGTGACTTTCCTTCTAGGCTTCGAGTTTTCAAAAACGAGTACTTAACCTCCCCTTCTTTAACTAACTTTAACTATGCTCAACTCTTCACACATGACTTGCTGCAAATTCTTACGAAACTACAGTTGTGAGAGTCTACTGGGCATTGAAACACTGACAGAAAATTGTCCAACATGTTGGCTATTTGTGCAGAGTGAAGGTTTTGGGTGTGGGAGCACTCATATCGTGTAGTAGAGAAGGAGTTTCTCTTTGTTTCTCTGTTTCTCCTTCTCTCTCTTTCTCCGCCAGCTTCATTTTGATTATGGCGTCCTGCAGGATGTCTGTTGGAAGTAACCTCTGCTCTTACTGAGCTGTGCTTGTGTGTGTGTGTGTGTGTGTGTGTGTGTGATTGTGCGCGTGTGTGTGTGTGTGTGTTGTACAGGACATTCCTGTGGAAGGGCCCTGCCCTGTTTATCAGCCCCCCCCCCCCCCCCCCCCCCCCACTGAGGAGCATTTCCACTGCAACATACACACACACACACACACACACACCTTTATCACAGTTATAAATACACATTCCAAAGGTTTTCCTCAACATCGTTGTCTACATAATAGTTCCTCAAATAAATTCACATCAGAGAGAAACAGATCAGACACACACGCATGCACACACACACATAGCCATTTATCCCCAGACTACTGATTTGTTATGGGCAGAAACCGACAGGCATTAATGTCTCTGATAATCACAAAGTCTGCTCACAGCTCCCTCTTCAGGCACTCCCATGTACTGCAACCACATACTGAAAATTCAGGCTAAAATGTGTGCATTTCTATCACCTCTATCAGCTCTTACCCTGTCCAGTCTTTTATAGCCATACTCACTGTAATAGCGAAGCTTGCAGCAGACCATATCAGCTCGTTAACTGCTGTTCACTCAAACTCTATTTGCATATTCACATCGGATAACAGCGCAGCCAGATCGCAGCAAACAGTTCAGGTAGTACTACTCTCTGTTTCAGAAGAGGAAGATAAGGTGGGTTGATTTATTTTTATTTTTTTTTCATGTTCTAAAGTACTCATTAAAAATACACAACTGTCCTACAGCTGTGGGAAAGGCAGCCATGAGGGTCATGGTATCATGTTTTCAGTGATGGAGTGAGAGGTGACGCCGAGCAGCAGAGGGAATACTGCACCTCCTTACTGACACAGATTACGCTGTAGTTCTCATGCCAACATGAAATATTATCAGCTTTTTCCAATACTATTACACTGAAACCCAACATTGCTCCTACAACTGGGTGGTCGTTAGAACACACTGCACCAGCCCACAGTTGAACACACATGCACACGCACACACAAACACACACACACACACACACACACATGCATAGACACCCAGAGAGACTCATGGTTTGTCAAAGGATGAATAGTGATAAAAGAATTTTTCGTGGCTATATGTAGGTGAAGCAGGAAGAGGTGCACGATTGTGAGTGTGTGAGGACGTGTGTGCTCGTTCCAGTGCTGGACTCTTTCTGTGCCACCCAATTAGACCGCCAGTGAGCCTTGGTAGACCTGCACTCACTCACAGCCTCCTGTCCATCAGCAGTGTGTGAGGTTATAGTGCTGTGCCACAGATGTCCACAGTTCTCACATACTCAAACACACATATAGTTCTCACATACTCAAGCACACACACACACACACCCACCCACACACACACACACACACGCGCGCACACACACACGCACAGATATGCACGCACAAATGCAGAAATGGCTCAGTCTTGCTACAGAAAACCGCAGCTGAGAGTGCGTCATGCCAGCTGCCCTGAGGAAAGGACAGAATTTCTGCATTCTCACATTAAAGAGAGAGAAAGACAGAGGGAGAGAGTGAGACAGGGTGAGAGAGACAGAAACAGGAAGAGACATAGAGAGAGAGAGAAAGAGAGAGGTAGATAGAGAGACACAGAAACAGAGAACAAAAGGAAGAAAGAGATATAAGTTTAATATAATATATAAGATTATACAACAGTGCTGTGAGTCATGAACCACCTGCTGGCCAGATGAAAAATTCAGGAATAGCAGCACTACAAAAGCCCAGATCGGTCCCGTTTCTTTCCTTCCTGTGTCTAAAATCTCAGTCCTACAGTAGCAGGACAGACTTCAGATGAGTTCTAGTCCTCTCCTTCCTATGTCTAGAAAACCACAGTCCTACAGCAGCAGTACAAACTTCAGATCAGTCCCAGACCTGTCCTTATACTGCCTAAAACACAGTCCTAAAGCAGCAATACAGACTTCAGATCAGTCCCAATCCTCTCCTACAGGAGCTCAGTTTCCTCATTCTCCCACCAAAATGCACACATTATCCTGCATGTTGTCAGTGTTTGAAATGTTCTGGACATAGAAAGATATCTTGGCAGGTTTGTGACCCAAGGGCATATTAAGATGATTATTATCTATTATACAACCTCACTGATAATTTCAACATTCAGAAATGGATCATTTCTCTCCAACTTTTCACTGGGTGTAAACATAGTCCCAATGCAGTAATTATTTAAGAACTCCAAAGCCAGGTAGTATGACATGGTCACATGTGTATTTTTGCTTTTTATGCTTGTATAAAACTTTTTTTGATTTAATTTTTGGAACGAATTGCAATTGCATTTCATTTGAACCATTCACAAATTTTGTGTTAGATTTCAAACAGCTAGTGTAGGTTAGGTTACTAAAGTTACTGCAGTAGGTTAAACTACTGGCGCAGGGAGGTTACTGCAGTAGGGCACTTTCCAAGTAAATAGTCTCTCAGGGAAAAAATGTAGGAGCACAACTTCCTGCTTCTGATGTAATTGCAACTAAAAAACAAATTTGTGGAAATGCAAAAACCAAGTCAATATAAAAAATGTCATGTTTTACGACATTTTTTAAAAGCTCTCTTTTTTGGAAAATAATACAATGTAAGTTGTATCCTCTGCCAAGACCTGACCCCCCCCCCCCCCCCCCACCACCACCAAAAAAGAACTTTTTTTTTGAAGATCTTAATAAATTTTTACAATTTTCTGTACTCATTTCTAGCCAATTATTAACAATTATAATACTCAGCCAATGCTGCAGCAATTTTAAACATTATTCCACATTTACTGTATAGGCCATGTTTTGGGCCTGCTATCTCCATGATGAGTACAGCAGACACGTAAATCCCTCCCTCAGACAGGAACCAGAGAGCAAGCCTACACAGCGTCACCGGAGCCTTTCTCCTGTACATTTATGCCTGTACATTTATTCTCCTGTACATTTATGCAAAGAGTCTTCACCCAGTATCATTAGAAGAAAGTCCACCCTGGCTATATTCAGAGATCGCACACACACACACACACACACACACACATAAACACTTTTGCGGTGAGAAACAGCCGCAGCAGTGCGCCAATCCAAAGTGAACTGAGAACTTAATGCTTTTATGACACAAGATTTCTGACACTATAAGCAGTGTCTCTGTTGTGCGTGTGTGTGTTTGGGGGTGTGTGCGTCTGAGAGAGAGAGACAGACAGAAAGACAGACAGAGAGAGTGTGTGTTAGTAGCGACAGCATCACTCTTCATGACAGTGGAAATAAACAGTCACTCTAGAGAGCTCAGCATGGCCCATGCCTCATGGAACACACACAAACAACCAAGCACACATGAAAACACACTCACACACACACACACACACACACACACACACAAAAACAAGTACACACACACACTCACACGCACACAACCATGCACAAACATAGAATAAAGCACACAAACACACACACACGCACACACACACACACACACACACACACACACACACACGCACACACACACACACACACACAGACACCCATGGCATTAACTCTAGGGTCAATGTCACAAAATAAAGCTTTCTCTATAGAAGCTCACAAGTTCCTTATCCAGATAAAAATGTAGTTCTGTCACATGTGAGGACAACATCACTTAGTCGGAAAGCAACAAACTGGAGAGAAGGTCAAAGGGGAGGGGAGAGGAGAGGAGAGGAGAGGAGAGGAGAGGAGAGGAGAGGAGAGGAGGGGAGAGGAGAATGCCATTACCTCACAGAGCTGTGAAATGTCTGCCCTCCTGACACGCTGTGCTCATCTGTGCCGGCTTGACTGCCGCCACTCTGCATATGCAAGAGCGACTGTGTGTGTGTGTGTGTGTGTGTGTGTGTGTGTGTGTGTGTGTGTGTGTGTGTGTGTGTGTGTGTGTGTGTGTGCGCGCGCGTGTGTGTGTGTGTCAGCGTCTCTGTCCCAGCTTGGCAGAAGCCCTACTGAGACTCCTTGGTAACAAATGGCTGGGAGTTGTGCAGGTTTTCTGCACATGCTGAGCACAGTGAACGTGACCAGACCATAGCTCTGTTGCACTGCCCTCCCCTTCTCACTCACACACACACACACATACACACACACACACATCATAAAGGGGGGGGGGCAAGAAAGGACCATGGTCTGATCCTGGGTGCAAATAAAATTCCTGAATGCCAGATTTCTTGGATCTGTGAGCAGGCCGTCTGGTGTGTTCCTTTGGTTGGAATTCGGAGCTCGTGGATGGCGATGAGGTTTAGCTGTTGCCTACGCGGGAATGGGAGTGTGTTTGCTATGAGTATGTGTATGCTTGTGTGTGTATGCACGCGTGTCTCGGGGGATAAACTTCATATATTCGCATCTCTAGTCTTTGGGTGGAGAGAGAAAAGCTCACTCTCCACAGCGCACGTGCGCGCACACACACACACACACACACACACACACACACACGTTTATACACACGTGCGAACACCTTTTCCTCGCCACAAGGAATGAAGCTATTCTCCGGTGTCATGAAGTAGAAAGGGATAAGTGATGGGACACTAGCAGGCTTCAAGATCAGGCAGACGAGAGGGAAGAGATTTGCGTCTTTTGCCACCATCTCGTGCTGTGGCACCTAAATGGCTTTTCAAGATATTGATCCTGAATGCCACGTTGAGCTTCTACAAATCCAACATTGCTGTTGTAGATACTATTCTCCAATTCTCTTGCTAATCTCATTATCATTTTTAGCATTTGTATTTTAATAATTATTTCTAGTTTAATTTTTGTGCAGACTTGATACTAAAAGAAACTGAGCTGCATCCTAATTTATCCCTTACTTGCTGCAACGCTACAGATACGCCACCTCTACACTCCCAACACCTCTGCCCCTAACCTAACCTTAGTTCTCACACACATACACACCGCTGTCTCTCCCTGGCCAGACAAACACATTAGACGCATGTCACAGGAAAAGCGTACAACCAGCAGCAATCAGTGACATAACTGATTGAAAAAAAGCATCCATCTCCATCTGCTCTTCCCCTGCAGCAGGCCGGGCCTGGGCTGACCTGCACCGGGATGGCGGAAACGGGCTTGATCCTCCCCATAACCAGAAACAAGGATGCTGAGGTCAACGCAGGCAAACTGTTTAACTGGAGGCAGAGTGGTTCATGGGAGAGTAACGGTAGTTTACAGAAGAATAGAAGAATAAAGGAGTGAGAGATGAATGAATCGTAAAGTTTTCTCCCTCCTTCACAACTCTGTGCTCTGTTTTCCAACAGTTGAAGGAGCTGGCTGATGGAACTAGGCATGATGGGCAGGTAAAAACTAGGGATCAGTGAAACTGTGGAAAACATAAAAGGAAATCAGAAATGACTGTAGTACACATATTTAGCAGTAAAGTTTATAAACAATGTGGCTCTTATTTGATGCCCTGAGCCTGATTATGAATGATTATGAATAGTATGGTTGACGACCAATGCATTGTAAAATTAACACTCACTTACCCACAAACATTAAGGGACCCACTCTAGCACATACACACACACACACACACACACACACACGAGAGAGAGAGAGAGAGAGAGAGAGAGAGAGAGAGAGAGAGAGAGAGCCATGCCCACCACACAGTGAGAACAGAGCCATTTGAGATCTGAAGACAAACTGAAACAAACGGAGGGAGGGTAAATCTCTTATCACAAACAAACACACGCACACACAATGAACGGCCTTTCTACATCTGCACTACTCTGCTCCTACACTTCAAAGCATAGTGTAAGAGAGAGAGAAAGCCAGACAGACAGACAGATAGAGAGATAGAGATATGAACAGCCTGGAATGCTCATCATTTAACAGACTGTACTGAGTGATGATCCTGTGTGTGTGTGTGTGTGTGTGTGTGTGTGTGTGTGTGTGTGTGTGTGTGTGTGTGTGTGTGTGTGTGTGCGTGTGTGTGTGCATGTGCATGTGGGTGTGTGTGTGTGTGTGTGTGTGTATGTGCGTGTGCATGTGGGGGTGTGTGTGTGTGTGTGTGTGTATGTGCGTGTGCATGTGGGGGTGTGTGTGTGTGTGTGTGTGTATGTGCGTGTGCATGTGTGTGTGTGTGTGTGTGTGTGTGTGTGTGTGTGTGTGTGTGTGTGTGTGTGTATATACCTTATGACTGACTGTGGCAGGCCCTGGCTCTGTTCCAGTCTGGATCATTTCCCCTCTCAGACATCGACAATCTCACAACCTCTGCCTGAGAACACACACACACACACACACACACACACACACACACACACACACACACACACACGATGGTATTTTATATTATAGTTTTTTACGATCGTTTTCACACTTGTCTCAATACCATGCCCACTTTTTCAAAACACTTAACACATTCACCATATGAACAGACTGTGTGACTAGATTATACTTTTGCATTACTTTTATAAAAAAAAGCAATGCAGTCATTCACCCTTTCTTCAAAAATTCATAAATACATCTCAGTCAGTGTTCACTACTAGCAAACGTGTACAACTACAGCTAATTTTACAGACATTTAGATACTCTGTTAAAAAGAGTTACAGTAACTTTCAGTGCAAAACCCAGCAAAAATCTAATCACTGTGGATGGAAATATGTTGCATTTTAACAGACAAATGAAAATATAAACTTGAAATATGTAAGACATATTTTAGCAGAGATTATTCATTTTATTCAATTTTTTTGTTTGCAGCCTTGCTACCATCGATACAAAAGTGGTCACACTTGCACAGTGCATGTACATAGAGAAAATATAGAGAGATTTTTCCACTGTTACTGCAGTACATGTACAGCTGAAACACCTGGCTGTCATTTCAGCTAATGACCTACCCAGATAACATTGTGTGCGATGTTGATGAAAATACAGTGGATGGATAAACCAGGCTTACAGTAGATATGTACAAATTACTGTGTGTAGTATATTGTGAATAGTGAAAACATTAATCTGGTAATACCGTATTTGTTATTGATTCTATATATTTTCTGTTCTGAACTACAGTATATTGCACTGTAGAAACAAAAGGCAAAATACAGTAAACCACCTGAAGAATACTGTGGCTTTTGTGATTTGTTACTTTATCCTGTTTTACATTATACAGGAAATATTGTTATTCTGGGTTTCTGATACAGTAAAACATTAAATCATTTACAGTTTAGTGTACATTTACTGTAACCCGCTATTGTGAGAGACAAGCCAGCAGATCAAACGTTTCTTTAGCTGTCTTGAGATATTTGTGGATGCAAAAATAGAGGTAAATGAAACACACAGCGTATGTATTTTGCAATGTTACAAGTTGTTTGTGTTTTGAATTTCGTTGTACATTGAGTGACAATGCAGTCTTGTGGGAGAAAGCATAAATTATAGTTATGGAGCATGAGTCACTTTCAGATGAAATAAGACGTGTTTTGGTGGTTGAAATGCATTTTGCACCGATGTGAAGAGTTTTGAAGAAGTGGTCATGGTATGTGTGAAAATGATTATAAAAAACTGTAATGTACTTGACATTGGAAATGAACTGCTCTTACTTCTCCTAATACCATGCAGACTGGCGGTGGGTGGAGGGCTTCTTCACTGGGGTTATATGGGACTCTGGAGGTGTGTGTGTGTGTGTGTGTCTATGAAGTATTTCTTCATTAACATCCCTCTCCAGCAGAGCCACTACAGCAGGCTGTCCTGTAGCACCATTGGCCAGGTGATGTCATGCATGATGTCATGGGAAGCACTTTAGCCTGCACTTGTGAGAGAGTGATCTCTCTTTTTGTTGCCTCGATTTCCTTTCTGTGTCCTTGTTTGTCCCATTGTCTCCTCTTTCTGTCTCTCTCTCTCTCTCTCTCTCTCTCTCTCTCTCTCTCTCTCTCTCTCTCTCTCTCTCTCTCTCTCTCTCTCTCTTTCACTGCAATATCCTGCCAGATTTATGATTCCACATATTGCAGGACACATGAGGTTATGGCTAAAAAGCACACTGGACATAAAAACAACACAGACAGCATTCCAGAGCACCCACGTGAAGCTGAAAGCATTCTGGAACATCCACTGAACCCAGCACCAAGATGATGCTCATCCACTAAGCCCAGGACCCACTAGACACAGCACCTGTTGGATGAGCGCCCACTAAACCCAGAGGATGAACATCCACTGAACCCAGCACCAAGATGATGCTCATCCACTAAGCCCAGGACCCACTAGACACAGCACCTGTTGGATGAGCGCCCAGTAAACCCAGAGGATGAACATCCACTGAACCCAGCACCAAGATGACGAACACCCACTAAACCCAGCACCCAGAGGACAAACACTGCATGCAGCACCCAGAGGATGAACACCAACTGCACCCAACTGATTCCAGCACCCGGAGAATGAATGCCCAATGGACCCAGCAACCAGATGTTGAAGGTGATGCAGGCTGTACTCATGGCTCCAAACAATGTGATACTGTAGAAGCCATATAGTACAACCACCTCACTATAGCTTCAAAATCATGCATTTGTCTGTGTTAAGCAGACCACCAAAATGTAACACTGCTCTTAATCTTAATTTTGTCAAAGCAAAAGAAAATGTTTGAGAGGGCAGTACTTCTTTAAAAGCCAAGTACCTTTCTCTCTCTCCACCCACCCTTATCCAATAAATAAATAAACACACTACTTTCTTTCTTCCTATGCACACTGTAAATCTCAACCCTCAAGTTCTGTCATATTTTAACTCTAGGTCAGCTTCATTTGGAGCCAATCTACACTTGTGTAAACTGGGTAAAGTTAACACAACGTATTCGATCCTGACTGAGACCCTCTGTGTCCTTCCTCCCTTGCTCTCTATAACACAGAAACGCCTTAAACAAACTTAATTGTGATTAATTAACTGATTTAATGCTACCATGAGTCGTTCTGGAGGTCTGGGATTTGTGAAGGTACTAGACAGTAATCTAGTTTACTGCACTGCAGTCCAAGGCTACAGACAGAAACATGTCTCAAGACTAGCCAGACTCCACATATGCACAAAGATCATTTACCTCAAACATACAAATAGCACCGCTCCCACCCAAACCTCATTAGGTCATTTTAAGTGCATAAACATACTTATTTATAAAATAACACCCCCACCCACCAACCCCCCCCCCCCCACACACACACACACACATGCACACACACAAAATGACCTTTAAAATGTGTTTTGATAATATAGAAATATTGTAATCCTCCCAAGATGGAGGCAAAATTGTATTTCACCTAGTAACAAAGTTCATAGTATTCATTTCTAAGATTTAGCCATGCCATGGCAGGCATTCCTGTGTGTGTGTGTGTGTGTGTGTGTGTGTGTGTGTGTGTGTGTGTGTGTGTGTGTGTGTGTGTGTGTGTGTGTGTGTGTGTGTGTATGTATGTGTGTTTGAATGAGTGTGAGTGTGTGGTCTTATCAGCCACATTTAATAGCACTTAAAGAATTATAGTACTTAGCATATTTTCAGCAAATTAGCCACATATGGTTGTGTGTAACTCCATGGCTTCTGTTCCACCCTCTGTATAGGCAGCTCTATCAGCTCTATGTACTCTCTTAGTGTTGGTGTGTGGTGTGTGTGGTTTTTTGCAATTTTGTATCATGTGTGTTTCCCTAACAGTAATGCTGCAGGTATGCGTGTGTCTACCTCATACCGGCTCCTCTGACAACTCAGGCATAACTGATGAGAGTTATAAGCATTACAATGCTTCTACTGTAACTCTGCCATGGAACTCTTTTCAAAAACTCCACGTCTGGCACCGTCTGAGAGAGACGCAGACTCGAGCCTGTGCACATGTGTGGAGCGTACGCCATCTGTGCTGAGCTGTGTCCCGGAGGAGAATGCAGGCACTCCATCACTGGACCGGGGCAGCCGAGCAGGAGGGTGACACCTTATGCCTTCTGGCTGCTGGCTCGCACTCATCACATAGTTTCTCTGCAAGTCAGAGGATCTGAACCAGCAGCCATACGGGAAATGGCAGGGGTCTCGAACCACAGACCCCCTTCGTTTCTGAAAGCCGGCTTCCCTTTTCAGATATCTGCCCTGGATCTTGGAGCTCAGTCTGCTTAAATAACCATATCAGATAAATGGAGCTTCTTTTGAACTGAGGCCTTTTGATGTCATATTTCATTTATTGGACAATGAGACCACTAAGCTAAAATAAATTGCTTCAGCACAGATGTCACATGCTGGGAGCTCAGGGTTTACTGCAACAAACAGTTTTGCTTGAAAAAGCACCGATCGCTTGTTCTCTGTGACAAAGTGGTACATAGATGCTGGTCCACAATGAACGTAACAGACCATGCCAGTAACCATGCCAACAACATCCACCTCAATAATGCAAAACATCCTGCTTTCACAGGATTAAACTGAGCAGGTGCGTGCAGTTTCAGAGAATTTAAGCCAGAGTGAATGAAAGCTCAGACTGGGCACCAGGCATGAGGACTCGCCTGGTGTGCACTGCATATATTCATCTAACAGATGCTCATATATAAAGAACCTTAAAAATGAGAAAAGGCAATAAGACAGTGATTGGAAGAGAAGGAACGGCTATTCGAGTGTTAAAAGTCAGAATTACAGATAACTGAACCAATACTGCTGTTTGATCAGATTATGTTTTTTTTTTTTTCTTTCTCTGGACAAAAATGGAAATTCATTTGAGACCAGAGAAGCAGATTATGTGCTGCCAAGTGTCCAGACATAGAAGATCTGAGTCACCCTGCAGGTAGTAAAAAAGTGTCTCTCCAGACAGGGACTGCGAGGAGCAGAGTTCTCACAAGCAGTTATGAGACTTCAAGGCAAATCTGATGACATCTAAAAAAAGTAATTAAAAAACGTCCTGATTGGATCTTGCCTACACACTGCAAGTGCATGAGCTCTGAAAAGAACAGACACACTCTGCCTTCATGGTAAGGTCACCGTGTGCCTGACTCCACCAAACACATTTGTTGGATATTCCTGTTGCACTGTGCCAAATTATTCAGCTTTTCCAAAAGTTAAGATCAAACGTCCCTCATTTTAAAGTGCTACAAGAAAGCTTTTTTTTTTTAAATCCACAAAAAAATACAGCATCATGACTTAATAAGAGCAGAAAAAAGGCGGAGGTCCCTGCTGGTCGCATCTCTGCTGGCAGCTGCCGGCAGCGCACATGGCTGTCGGCAGCTGCTGTCAGACGGGCCATGTGAAAGAAAACAAACACCAGCACCAAACAAACCTCACTGCTGTTTTGCCACCGCATTTCACAACAGATCTGTGATGGAGTCCCACAGCCAAATAAGACTTCAGAAAAAGCTGCTTTGCGGCCAAGCATGCTGGCCTACCGCAGAAAAGCCTGCGCTGCTAGTGTCAGAGAAGCTCGCCTCTCACTGCAGTTCACACACATCATCTCCCTCTCGCATCACACCGCAGACGGCCAGTGGCTCTAACCTACCTGAGACAAGAACAACACATTTGGCCCAAATCAACTCAAACATGCGTTCACATGGGGGGTTTTGTGCTCCTTAAGAGTTCTCCTGGATAGGAGAGAAACAGCCTGATTAGTTTTCAGAAAGAAACCAGGACAAGACGCTGGTAATCAAACCAATATTGTACCTCTGACCTCTCACTTATAAACAGGCAGGCACACACACACACACACACACACACACACACACACACACACACACACACACACACACACACACTCGGAACACACCCAGCACTCTCTGATAACTTTATGATTTGTGGCCTTCTGATCATTTTAAGTTCAGGATTAGTTAGACGAAATCAGACTAAGAGCAATAACCCGTGATAGAATGTGGCTGTTTCCCTACTAGGAGACCGTGCGCTGAAGTGCCCTGTCACTGGCACATGCTTGCCCTACTTGAGCTAATCCAGCCAAACAATCTTTCCACCAGTATTTTAACATGTGATTAAGCCTTTATCAGGTAAACATACCTTGTAAATCTACTCATCATTAGCGTCTCTCTCTCTCTCTCTCTCTCTCTCTCTCTCTCTCTCTCTCTCTCACACACACACACCAACATATCTAACTGCTCTCCAACAGGTCATGCTCCTTAAGGAGTGTGGGAGCAGTAAGGCAACAAGATGTC
This sequence comes from Electrophorus electricus, assembly GCF_041902795.1. Taxonomy (NCBI): domain Eukaryota; kingdom Metazoa; phylum Chordata; class Actinopteri; order Gymnotiformes; family Gymnotidae; genus Electrophorus; species Electrophorus electricus. Next base: position 16,024,313 of record NC_137515.1, read on the forward strand.
CTGAGCAGGAAATCTAAAATTAGTTTTTACTACCTATAATAGAAGATTTACGGGATGGTTTAATTTGCAGTCTCCAGGCGAGCAAACTGTAGCCGTCAGAACAAAAACATCGTCACTGGTTAAAGCTCATCAGAGCGTCCAGACAAACACAAAGGCCCTAATCGTAATAAAATCATAAAGGACATCTTGCACTAAAAGTGCGCACATTCGACACCCATTCGAGCGCTCAAGCAGATCCATATGCGCGTGGATGCAACATCAACATAAATGCACACACGTACGCACGTTTCAGCAGGCACGCATGCGCGCGCACACACGGTTTCAATTAACCGGCAAGCCTGCTCTGTCTTTGGGCCAAGTGTTAGGTTTACCACTTCATTCCTTTCCTCTGGTTCAGGCTTTATGGCCACTCTGGACGGCTCCAGCGCCATTCCTGGGTTTTATACGGTAGCTGTTAGCATTCTAATGCGTCAGTGTGTGCTCGGCACAACGGCACTGACACTTGGCAAAGCGAGAGTATCAAGTCCCGTGCGCGTAGACACGCGCGCACACATAGAAACAGTGACACTGCACACACAAACATACAGAATGAAAGGCACGCCACCCAAGAACTCTCTCCACCCTAGTAAATTCTCCTACATACACAGTCTCAAATATACAGTCTGTCCAGGCTAAATGTGTAAGATTCTATCTTTTTATTATTGTTATTATTATTATTATTATTATCATTATTATTATATTTAAGTGAGCAACTTTCCAGTTCTTCCCACTTTCCTGCTCTGGACCATTAGCTGAGAGATAATATGTCTATGCTGCTGTCACAGTTGTTAAATTAAAGTATTATTCAATTAAAAAAAAAATGTTTTTATAATATAAATGTGAAGCACTTAGCTTAAGTGTACATTTTGTAAGTTTGCAAGTAAGTACGTGTTCTCACCATCACAGTGGTGAACATGAGCATATTCAATAGCTTCATAACTGCTTGTGCAAAAGTATGTGTGTGTGTGTGTGTGTGTGCATGTGTGTATGTGTGTGGGGGGGTTGGTCATACCCTCAATAAGCTGATTCTAGATCTTCTTGGAGCTGAAATACATTTTGGCTCTAAGCTACTTTCATATCAAATCAAGTATGTAAATGACTGGAGTTTCAAAATTAGGAATCTGTTCATGTTTTGTTTTTTTTGCAGTTCTTGCTGCAGTTTCTAAGACAATAAGTTTGTTCATTTAAACACCAAATGGCACAAGAAACTTAAAATTTCTGTGCGACATCACCTTTATCACACCAATATTTCTTTCACCATTTATTTTTTAAAATGACAGTGAAGAGGAAAAGGTGGGGAAAGCCATGTGTGACACGATTATTCATGTCTCAAAGAAAAATGTGGAGGGGAAATGGCCAAAATATTTTTTCATTATCCTCCTGTCTTTAGCACAGCCAGATCTGAGATAAGTGATAAGCCAAGAGTTAATTTGAAAAATCACGAAATGACAGAAACAGAAAGGGGGGGGGGGTGGATCTGGCAAAAAGCAGGGAAAGCTACACTCGGCGTTCAAATGCGACTTTCGCACTGACCTGAAACCAGCTGGCTCTGCCCACCTCCCAGTGTTACCACTACGACTGACACAGACACACTGCTCTCAGATCAGTGTGACAGAGGTCAACCAGTTTGAGATGGACATACAGGCACCAGATGCTGAAGACAGACCCTCCGGCACATCAGTCAACGTGACGGCATGATGACGGCAACACATTCATCATGTGGAAGCTGTTCTCCTCAGAGCACATTTCTTGGACAGCCACTGTCTACACTGGGCTCTGGACTACAGGTTCTGGGCAGTGGGAACACTGGCAGCACCGGGTCCTCAGGACACTGGAAAACAGACCCTGCACCATCGAATTAAAAGCAGACTAATGTGTATGCATCCTGTTTAAAATGCAAATAAGCTCTCTGAATGAATGAATCCGTTTTTAGAGTGCTTGAAGAAATGCAAACATTTCTGCGTGCAGAAAACTCCCTTTCTTAAATTCAGTAGTTCAACCTGTCATGTTCTATGTGCCTGTAATAACTGCCTAGTATATCATGTATGTAAATGCACACAAAATACAATTAATGTCTCAAAAGGCAATAATGTTTTTTCTGTGGGTTCCTAATACTTCAAATACACAAGCTATTTAAGTGCACTGAAACTCTGCCCTCTCAGCAGATTATTTTCTATTTTTCAATAATATGGAGAAATTTGCCATACCATTTATTGTCAAAATCATTACTCATACAACTAAAAACACTAAAATATATACTTTCTATACCAGTGGAAAGCAGTACATTGCATTTCACTTAAATATACACATAGAAAGACACATAATGTATAAACACACACACACACACACACACACACACACACACAAACGGTACAACTCAGTCATTTAGCCAAATGCTTAAATAGTTTAATGAAATGAAAGTAAACCTAGTTGTCATTTTGCACTTTAGAAAAACAGTTTCTTTTGTTTACTTGGAATTAAGCCTATTGAATATTGCAAAAATCTCCAAAAAGAAACATCTTGCCTTTTTCATTTCTTATTGTCTTAGCTCATCAGAAATATGATATAGTTGGGTTCGACTTCATAATTTACGACTAGCAGAGCAAATCTCCTCCGACAGTTTCTTAAATGTATATTGTTGATACTCAACAACAGTGTACCCAAGTATTAGAGCTTCGCACAACGGACCTTTTAACGTGTAGGCCTAACTGGCGAGCTGTAATCCCAATGCTTAACATGCCTACCACACGTCAAGAGCCCTTTATCCCGAGAATCCTCTTACTGGATTAGACGGAAACGTTTGCCGCAGCCACTATACATCCGTGTCTTGCAGCCCCAAGGAAACCTCAAGTCCACCTTTTAAGAAACATCTACTGAAATATGGCTTTTCGTCTAGACGTTTTATTGCCTTTGAACCTTAAATAATCACCCCGAACTCGAAATTAAATTTTCGTGGTGATCTGACTAAAACATGAAAATCCCAGATGTCTTTCTTTTCCTAAAAAGTTGTTATAAAGCTTTTCACGCGACAGCAACGTTTAGTTTGTTTCACGGTGCAGCTCACCACTGTGGATAAGTCGTAATGACGCATCTTAAGACAATGTTATGAAGAAAGAAAGAAATTAAGCAAAATTCCATTGAACCTTTAT
>NC_137515.1:16032500-16152500 GCF_041902795.1 Electrophorus electricus
CTTGCAGCGTTTGAGAGAAGAGGACAGCATACTTATCCAGGATCATTTCCCATTTTATTTTATATCACAGCAGATACGATTCTACATCAAAGATACGATTCTATATCGAAGGCTGGATGATTCCAGTGGAACACTCAGAGCTGTTTTAACGTAACGCTTGGTACTAAAATTGCAGACTGAGATCAAGCCCACCTTTATCGAACATCTCACAGCAGCAGGCAACCTCAGTACAGCTGCACCAGTGTTTATGTAATCACAATTAGTACCATGTGAAAGGCAAGAGCTGTTCCAGGATGAGCGGTGTTACTGTGGGACGCTGAAAACATATGAGCTGGGCTCCACCAGGACAGAGTGAGAAGTCCTGGTGTTTGGAGTGCATGGGGGCATGGTTTGTCTTGGAGGGATGCTTTTCTGTAGGCGTTTGTCTACACATTCAACCTGGCTGCTTATGCGCACATCTCTCTATATCTGCTGCAGAGACTTTTTAATTTCCAAATGTTTGTACAGTGCTTTGAATGTAAATAAGGCTGTTTGTGTATTTGTAGTATTTGTGTATTGGGGTGGGCTTTATGATGCTGCCTTTATTGATTGTGTGTGTGTGTGTGTGTGTGTGTGTGTGTGTGCGTGTGTGTGTGTGTGTGTGTGTGTGTGTGTGTGTGTGTGTGTGTGTGTGTGTGTGTGTGTGTGTGTGCAGCATGGGAGCCTGAAACTGTGTGCAACGGAGAGGCAGTGAGTCCATTTGTGTGTGTGCATTGCTTGTGCATAGTGTGTGGGTGTGTGCAATGTGTGCAGTGTACAGTGTGTGCAGTGTGCAGTGTGTGTTCGGGGACTTGTTCTCTTCACTCACACATTGCTGTTATGGACAGAAGATGAAGGCCATGAGTTGCTAAGCAACAGTCAACGTGATGAAAAACAGAACAGTATCAAGAGTGAAGCGTTCATCGTTTCTATCGAGAGTGCTTGGCCTTAGGCTGCAGATTTCACATGGTTTTACATTTCTCTCAGTAAAAAATCAGCACAGGTACAAGAGCCTGTCATACATGGAGACTTTGTCATGTTCATGCTACATACTGCAGACCAATTTAACATATTTGACATAATTCTCAGTGTATAAGGAAAGTTATAAAAGCACAAACTTGTAATATTTCTTTATATAAAATGAAAGTCTTCGTGATCATAAAAAGTTCTATTTAAATCTAATTTCTCTGTGTTATTTTACCAGTACAAACAGTTATTTTTACTTTATTTGAAGTGTTAGGATGTATTTTTCTAATGGTTATGCCTGAACTATCTCCATGCACCTGTATTTCTGTAAAAAGAACCAGGTCCCACATTTGGAGAGTTATATAAATGTAATGTTTATATAACAGGCCCACCTGTGTAATCATCTTTTTCTAGGAGATTTATTACATTTTGTATTGTGTGTCTCCTTTTTCAAAGGTCTAAGGTTTCAAACCAAAGGAAAACATAACTTCTAAGGATTTCTATCTTCACAATATTGTGTTTTTCCCCTGCTGTGAGTTTTCATCTACTGAAATTATTCCGTTTTCTCTGTGCAGGTCTCAGAATAACAGAAGGAGTGTTTGGGTAAGTTCACCAAAAGGTTGCTGAATTCATGTCATATAATTTTTGCTTGTGTTGTACAATTCTATTTTAGGTACCACACACATGTGCGCATATGCACACACACGCACACCTCTGTTTTCCCAAATGATGATTGTTCTCGAGGTTCATACATGTAGGTGTTTTATTGCTAGTGAATAATTGCTATAGTCATATCTCTATGCACCATTATTACAGTGTAACAGCCAAGACATTAAACAAATATTAGTGACTCATCCTGCTTGTATTTTCATCCTGGTTGAATAATCATCCTGGTTGAATTTTCTGAGTTAAATCAATATCTACAATGAGCTTAAAGCCTTGGGCAAGAACCACTACACAAGAACCACAAATGTCTGGCTGACTTTTTTTGGTACCGCAAGGACACAAGATAGTAAACAAAATTACAAGGCCTTCACAAGTAATGAACATGTCTGGTATTTCCTTTTAGCATTTTACAGCTAGTCTGGGGGTTGTAACCTGGGGGGTGTAAGGGCAGTGTGTGCCAGTGTCTCTGCAGACAGAGGAGGAGGGTTGTCTGGGTGGTGCCAGCATGAGCAATGGCTAGCAGGGAGGACATCAGAGCAGCACAAAAGCGGGGAAAGGCTTTGCTCATTCACGCTGCATAATGAATGAATAGCAAACACTAACCAGCACAGACGTGACAAACACAGGGGAGGGCAGGTGTGAGCGCCCCCTGCTGTTCCTCACCAAGAGTGTTAACTGTTTATGCACATACACACATGCGTTCCACCACCCATCCCTCTCGCTCACTCACAGACATACACACACATACATACATAAACAGAGGTGAAAGAAATGCTACATTTTAACCTTGTATCACTAGCAAAACAATCTAGAGTGAATGTTTTAAATATAACAAATATAAATATAAAATAAATTATGAATTACAAAAATACACTTTAAACCAACTGTGCAATGCAAAACATTTCATACATTTGCAAATCCTTTAATATTTGGGATAGAATAGGAAGCTTTATTGAGTGAGTGCTGCAGTTTTTGGCATTAAAACAATCATGGAAAGTTGCCATTAAATTGCTGATAAAGACTGTTTAAAAATAGTTGGTTTAAACCTACTCCCTTAAAAAACAATGAAAGAATAATACAACACACACACACACACACACACACACACACACACACACACACACACACACACACACACACACACACACAAAACCATTATATAACACGAGGGCTGTATACAACGCTGCCGAATTCTCACGCGGTTGCCGTTGCCGCGCCTGTACTTTTTATATTCGCTCCTCCCATCGCCGACCTGCTGCGCGCTCTCAAAAGAGCAAAAGAAACACGCACTTCTTCATTTAGGAGACGGATTGCGCATCGAGCCACAGGAAAGGACTAAGATTAATGTACTGTGTTGCTAATTCAATACCGCGATTATTGTGGATCAAAGCACTCGGAAAAGGACTAACTGGTCGCTTTGCGCTCATTGGCATTGGATATATCGTTGCTGGCTCGGAAACAATCAACAGGTTAGTGAGCTTTGGCTACGTAATCTGTAGGGAGACTGCGTAATATGTGTTTTGATATTATGAACGATTACAGCGCAAAGCTTCTATACGTACACTGTGTTATTCTTGAAGCAATATAAAAATCCCCCAACATCACAGACTATTTGAAATTGTTGCATTCAAATAATAGGATGGCGGCAGTTTAGGTAAATCAAAACATTGGGATGAGATACCTACAACGTACAATCTAACTGATTTTTACAACTTAATTTTAGAAATGCATAATGTAATTGATGCTTTGATCGGGATGTGTGTGGTTAACATTTTGGTGGTCGCTGATCTAATTTCGGGGGACCGCCCGCCTAGTGACGACTGGGCATGAGTCATTTCTGAGACCCAGTGAAATTGTGAGAAATACCCGAATTCTTTCCCAATTAAAAACCGAAATATAAAATACTGGTGACAAAGATTAACAAAGATTTGACAGTTTAAGAAACAAAAAAAAAGATAATCATCTTATTATTATTTAAGACCTTTCTTTGGCACACCTTATTTTAGTTTAAAGTTCACTCTTTTAAAATGTGACATCAGGGATTCGAATCTGATTTTCAGATTGTTATCGGACATGTTCTTGATTCATTCCCAGATTCCAATGTGCGACCTCAGCATGGACCAGGTGATCCCCTTGTCTTCGGGCTATCGCTGCTTGAAGGTAAGGGCTGAGCCCATTCCTGTATCAAAACATGTAAACAGGAACAGTTTTAGCCCCGGTTTAGCCTTATACGTTGGACCTAACAGATACATGTTTTCTGCATGAACACCTCACTGACACTTCAAGACGAGTTTAGAAAAATCAGGTGTGAAACTGAACCCCAAGCCACGACTTTCTCCCTTAAACTTTGCTCCACGGCTAATTTATGATACAGTGATGGCTGCGTTTTAATTCTTGCTATTTTAACATAAGAATTAGCGACTAATCTAAGTACAGAGAATCCGGTGTGGTAAGTGTAAATTTGAAATTATTCTTCAGCTGCCATAACACCTATCAGTTAATGGACGTATCCTACAGAAAATCTAGCTTGTCGTAGGTAATATTTGGCTTTGTATTTATCTGTGCCCTCGCACAGGTTTAATGATATTATACATCTTACATGCAACCTGTATTTAAATATCTGTGTCGGAGCTCATCTAACCTCATAAGATTGAACCTGATTTGAAGAGCGTATAATTGCTGCTCTCCGATTGGAAGAGAACTCGATTCATGTAGCGCGGCCGACTCCCACGCGCAGCATTGCTAAATCGGAACAGGAAGGTCCAAATATGGTCATGTGCCGGAGTTGGCTGAAGGTTCACGTTGGTATCCAGAGTTTGAACAATGCAGTCAGTTCTGAGAGAAGGCGTGCCCTCTGGGTTTTACCCGCTGCTGTATATTACCAGTACGAGTCTCAATAGCCAGGTTGAAGTTTAATGATTCATTGTCTGGGTTTTATTAGCTTAATTACTGTACTTATCAATTAGATCTTAGTGAACAATACATTCTTAATGTCTTCTTTCCTCTAGTTAGATATAAAATGGCTTTTTCATGTGTTCTTCACAATAATTAGAATATTTTTTTTACTTACCTATTATAATTAAAATACTTATTTACTTTTATTTTACAGAGGCAGGCAGCTTTTGAACTGTTTGAAGACCCTATGTCTCTGTTCTCTGGGATTTATCCATCAGTGGAGGAGGAGCAGGCAGCTCAAGAGGTCCCATCAGGTCTGGAGTGTGTTTCACAAGGTGAGACCTTAGTATAAACCAAGAGAAACAACTATGTCTTAATTTTTTATTAGAATTTCAACCCCACTAAGAAGTTATAAAGAACAGGAAGAACCACGACAAAGCAAAAGATAATGCGGTTTTAACAGAAACACTGACCCCATTAACAATAACCTCAACAATGCATTTCAGACCAATGCAAAAGAATTACTGAGTTACTCATTCAGCAGTGTTGTGGTGTGTGTGTGTGTGTGTGTGTGTGTGTGTGTGTGTGTGTGTGTGTCTCAGAACTGGGACCATGCTCCGTGCCTCTGCTCACTCCTTGCAGCAAAGCAGTAATGAGCCAAGCTCTGAAGGACAGCTTTAATGGCTTCTCGAAAGTTCAGCGTATCTGTGGCATCTCCAATAGTGAGTTTCCGTCAGCCTACTGAAATGCTGCATTCGTAATGTATATGTGAAGCATTTATACTGGATTTAATTGAATTTTAATAGGTGGTGATGGTAACATTACATTCAAACATTGGTTCTCCAGACCCACGGAAGTGGAGTAAGCAGCATGTCCAGCAGTGGCTGCACTGGGCCTCCAGTGAGTTCAGCCTCACCAACGTAAACTTCTTCAAGTTCGACATGAGTGGGCAGGAACTGTGTGACCTGGGGAAGGAGGGCTTCCTAGACCTGGCCCCAGATTTTGTGGGCGATATCCTCTGGGAGCACCTGGAGCAGATGATGAGAGGTTAGAAGCGTCTTTCCCTGCCGCCCAGCAGTTTTGAGAAGTTCCCCTGGCAACCTTGTCACTTTTGTCTTCTCACAGCCTGTCAGGAGAGCAGTGAGGTCACAGCATCCTCCCGCCCAGCTCCAACTGCCTCAACCTGGATGAGCAACAACTCTGTCGGTAGGACTTCTTTCAAATAACTTCTGTAAAGCAGTATAAATGCAGTGAGTTTTACCAATGATAAATTGACTTCCATACTCTGGGAGTCATTTTGTACACACCTCTGAACACTGGTGGTTATTTTAGAAGATGAATACTTTTCAGGTATGTGTGGAGAAGTCATAGCATAAGTGTGTGTGTGTTTGTCCCAAAGGTTTCGGCTTGGAGGACACGCAGTGTGCGCTCCGGGTGTCTGAGGGCAGCGCTAGTCTTCTGAGGGAATTGTTTGCGACTCCAGAGGAACCCACCCACATGCTCTCTGACCGAGACTTCTCAGTGTTCCCTAAACCTCAGCTGAGTACAGTGAATGTCGGTTACATCAGCCAGGAGTACTCGGAAAGCAAAGCAGCTCCACGCCTCACCGCACCCTGTGAGTACCTCTGTCTTCAGTTTTGCCTCAAGCCAATGTTTGCTTAGTAAAAATGTAATTTCCTCAGGTGTCCTGCCAGTCCAACAATTATGATAATGACAATGACTGTATCATACTATAAACCTACCAGATTATTACAATCAACGCATATATAAATAATAAGCATCATCCCCGCTCTGATTTTAAATAAACTAATGTCTGGTTGTTTTGTGCTGTAGTCTCATCTCATGAGCAGGCCTCTGTGGAGAGTGTGGACAGTGCCGAAGGTGCTGGTGTCCTACGCTCCTGGGGCAGTCAGTCGTCTCTTGCCGACGCCCAACGCGTGCCATCACACGACAGCTTCGATGATGAGTACAGTACGGCAACACTGGGCCTGGGCAAGCAGGGGGTCTCCTTCAAGGACTACGTCCAGGAGCAGAGCGAACCGCTGGAGCAGGGCATGCCTGTCATCCCTGCGGCAGTGCTTGCTGGATTCACAGGTGGGTGAAAAAAAACATCAGAGACTTTCTCTAACGTCAACAGGCTTTTTCACTGCTGGCACACTGAAAAAGTGCCTGAGCGCAGGGGAGGTTAGACAGCGCCAGTCAGAGCAGAGGGTAACGAAATGTCTGCCTGCCATCCAGGGAGTGGCCCCATCCAGTTGTGGCAGTTCCTCCTAGAGCTCCTGACCGACACTAGCTGCCAGAGTATCATCAGCTGGACTGGTGACGGCTGGGAGTTCAAACTTTTCGACCCTGATGAGGTAAGAGGGCTGGGGTGGAAAACGACAAATACCAACAAAGACGAATCAAAAGCATCGATGCAGCAGCTCACGAGCCTGCCACGAGATCTCAAACGTGGCTCCATGTCGCTCCGCAGGTGGCACGGCGTTGGGGCCGACGCAAGAACAAGCCCAAGATGAACTACGAGAAGCTGAGCCGTGGCCTGCGCTACTACTACGACAAGAACATCATCCACAAGACTATGGGCAAGCGCTACGTGTACCGGTTCGTCTGCGACCTGCAGAATCTGCTGGGCTACGCTGCCGAGGAGTTGCACGGCATGTTGGGAGTGCAGCCCGACACAGAGGACTGAGGGCGGTGCGTTGCCTGTGTGAGGGGGAGCACACACCACGGAGAGGGGGGGGCAGCCCACTGTCACCGTACAGGCCTTTCTCAAAGGACTGCGGCCATGTCTGCGGTTGCACTTGAAGACTCCGCTCTGGCTCACGGAGCAGAGCCTCACTTCTCTTTTTCCAGAGCCAGAAAATCGCACCTCCGGCCATTTCCCGCAACTGTGCTTTGGCGAGACGGACGTGCCGAAAACTCCTGAGTGTCCAGGATGAGCTGAAATCAACTGTCAATCAATCTTTAAGCTACACCGATTCTGAATACGTTTCATGTGCTATCTTTGGGAATGATCTTTCTAAACATGTATTATCATTATTGTCGCTTAAATAATCAGAACTGGGCATAAAAAGGTAGGGCAGGAGTATGTTTACACCCAAAGTTACCTCTACTGAGTGCTTCTTTGTAAGGAGTTTTTTTATATGCTGGTAGAGATAGCTCAGAGAGTGCCTGTGTAAGACGGTGTATTGAGACCACTATTTAATGCCAAGTGCTGTTGCCTTTGTTAAGTGCTTTAAACTCAGTGCTGATGTGCCAGGCATGCTACCAGGGACAGCCAGCACTGTGCCACATATGGTCACATGACCATAGCTTTTACTGCCGGTCCCGCTTGTGGGCTTGTCAGCTTGTTTGCCATCTGACTCTGAGCTGCATTCTCTTGGATTGTAAATAAAATGTATAATTGATCAGATCAATGTTATGGTCATAGCTGCTGTGCTGAGACATGCTTGATGCCTGCGTCATTGACTGGAGGACAACACGAACCTTCCAATTTCAGTATTTTATTACAGAGGATAGTTTTTGTGTGCATTGATTCTGCATTAGTTAACTGCATCTCATTAGAATATAAGATGCGCTTATAAGATTGGTATTAGATTTTGAAACAACAGCAAAGATTTGCCTCAGTTTTAAAGAGTTAATGTTTAAACTGCAGTGTCAATTTTATTTATCTTTTTACATGTCTCAATTTATTTAGCTCTATTTATATAAATTAAAAGCCATACAGGCCCTCAGAGGATGCTACAGATATTTGATAGCTGGAATAGAAACGCTTTATTTTCTACTTTGTGTGGCTGGTTATGCGTACAGGGCATTTTGATAACTAGACTTGTGTTTGTTACACCAACTTGCTGCTCTTAGCACTAAGCAGCATCTCAGTTATTGAAGATGATGAAGATACTATATACTGTCTACTCTGCAAGTGAGTAAAATATGTAAATTAAAACAAATTATGAATTTGATGTAATTCATAAAAATGAAAAAGATGTTATTGACATGTTATAAAAGGGAGCCTAGTCCCAACAAATTGTGTGATCTGTAAAATTCATATGAATGCTATGTAGTGAAAAGCAAAACAAGGTTATGTTACAGCTGTAACAAGCATTGTGAAACTGCTTAGATCTGTGTTTAATGTTAAACTCATTCTTGTTCCATGTGTTTATAAAAACTATTTTTCTACTTTAATTACTTTTCTTGTGTTGTTATCATCTGTAATTGTATTGCAATCACTGGTGGATTGTTTTTGAAACTTTTTTTTGTACAAATTCACTACTGAACACTGCCTTTTTAAAAATATAATGAGGGCCAGAAAGAAGCAGCATAACTGTGACCCCCAAAACAGCTCCTTAAAGGCTGCTTAAGAGAAAGACTCACCAAATTATATTTGTGTGTGCAAATGTCAGAGAATGTGTGTCTCACAGGTGAGTTATGGCTCACTAATGAGGCAGGTCCATGGTGGTTTCACTGTGGTGTCAGAAATAATGGAAACAGCACTTCAGAACTACGTGGGAATGTTTGAGTGACCAAACTGTGCTGCAGTTTCCATCTGTCAAGTTTTTGTGTGGTTACTATGGAAACACACTACTTGACAATTTTCCACAACATGTCTGTTCTTTGCTCATCGTTGTTTACACATTAGTATTTTTGTACATGTTGCTTGTTGTACATATTAGTGACAATTTCGCCACTCAAAACTGGTCATGCGTCAAGTATGACATCTTTGTATCTGTGGTGAAATAAATCTCTTTTCCCCTAAATGTGTGTCTGGTCTTCAGCTGCAAACCTACCAACTCCAGTCAGAACCGCTTTAATCTAGCTGGAGTAGATCTGCCTTGTCTACTGAGATGCTTCTCCTATGCAGAATACATATGGGGGATTCTGTGACAAAGACGTTCAGAGCGACGTTTGGCGGCCAGTGCCCAAACCGCTTGCAGAGAATTTGACACCACCTCCCCCACACATACACATGCACACAGCACGCAAAGGCAGCCAAGCACCCTGGTGGGGAGGGAAGAAAAACTGGAAGACGTCAACACTGCACCGGCACGTGACCGGTGGGGTAAGAGAGTGGCAGAGGTATGTGCCGTGCTCAGTGTTTGAAATGTCTGACTTTATCCTCGTGCTATACTAGTACAGCAAATCCCATAACACACAAAAACATGTTCCGTAAATGACACACCTCACATTAAACAGTGGAGGAAATGTTTTCAGAGCGTAACAAAATCATAGTCGTTGCTGAAAATGAAAGCAATAAAATGTCTGCTACTCTGTTCTGTCACTGTTATCTCTACTGCAAAAGTATGAATTGTATAGGCCATGCTTAGGTGAGTATTACTCATGTAACTAGATTAAAGCACTTTGGTGTTAGAGTAGCTTTATAAGGCGTAGGCTGGTAGTGTATGTTGTAATCACTTTTTGCTTAAGTCATGTTAAACGCGAAGCAGATGCATATAACTATGCTGTGCAGACACTGAAGACCTTTCAACATCCTCCTTTCAGTGGGGGAGAGTAACTAAGTACATGTAATTCATTATTGTATTTGACAACCTTTATCAGTTACCCATGCTGTATTGAAGTTAAAAACAAATATCTCCACTACATTTTAAAGTTTAAAATATTCATAAGAATATGAAACACTTCATATGCTATGTACCTTTTACTGTGCTTTTGTTGTTTGTCTTAATAATACAGTATATTCACAACAGTTTTAATTTTAATTTACACAGGGTTTGGGTTTTGGACACAAAAGCAACTGCTTTTGTACTTTAACTCAATCAGAATCACCAAGGATGTGTATACTTTCACTCAAGGATTCATATTTACCTTGTCGCTGCTTTTTAACTGGTATATTGTCCATGGACCACACAAAGAGTGTATACAGGACTCACCTGAATGGTAATGTTTAAAACAAATACACAAATAGATTCACATAAATAAAAAGTTCATTCTTTATTTCTCTCTCTCTCTGACACACGCACAACCCTCCTCACTATTCTCCTCAAGCATAATTATGTATGTAAGAAAATAAGGGTTGAATAAAGTCCAAGTCTGTTCAGGTGAAGAACAAAACCAGGAAAACACGTTACATTGGATGTGCTGTTGCCTGTGAGCGGTGCTAAACCTGTTTTTGTTTTTGTTTTCTGCCCTCACCACCACTACACATAACCTTTATAGTCCACGAAAGACAACATCTTATGGTTCTTCAAAAAAGTTCAAGCGGTAAGCTTGCCTAAACAAATGAATTTGAATAGGATGAAAGCGCAGTGAAACAACATGCTAATGGATGATTGAAAAAGCCCACCTATCTGGGAATTCTAGGCTTTCCTGTAGTCCTCATAAAGTGTCCGAATGTTAGGTGTGATCTTTATTCAGCACACACCAGCAACTGTACTGTATTGACACTGTGAATTGCTTTTAGCTGTCATGAGTCCAATGGGTCACAGAATGTATCACATATGTATGCATATACAAAACAAAAGAAAAAAACACAAGCAGGATCTAGCAGGCAACTGCTCATGGTCTCTTCATCAGGTTGTCTATATCAAAATGCAAAATAGCACCAGGGTGTTTCTGGTAATATTTCTCACATATAAAATGTTCATATCAGCTGCTGAGTGCCATCAAACCTACATCACTCATACACTTTAAACTCATACTGACTGAGCTACATAAAGGTAATACCTTCTTAATATGATACATCTTAATCCTGCTACATTCTGACCCTTAGAAAAAATTACACAGTACAGTAATAATTTGATGATTCGTGCAGGCAGTAACAAACAAACCTGACATTTCTGAAATTTTTTAAAAGTGGCCTCAAAGGCATTGTTTATTTATTTATTTTTTTAATTTATATTTGATAAACTGGTCAAGAAGTAAGTGCTCTCATTGCAACAGAGAACCTGATACTGCCAAGGAGTTCTGTGTGCGTGTGTGTGTGTGTGTGTGTGTGTGTGTGTCTGTGTGTTACAACAAGATCACCCAGGCCATCTGAATCACAGGAACGCCCTCAGAGCAGTCTCATGGTGTAAGGCACAAGATATCACACATTAACACTACCCCCCCCCCCCCCCCAACACAAATGCACATGCACACACACACAGACACAGACTCTCTCTCTCTCTCTCTCTTTCTATCTATCTCACTCCATCTCCTCTTCTCTCCTCTCTCTCTCTCTCTCTCTCTCTCTCTCTATCTCTCTCTCTCTCACACACACACACACACACGCACACAAACACACACACACACACACCAGAGAATGTGTAAAAGGCTTCTAATGAGTCAGCGGGAACATTTGCTTGGCGTATTCAAGAATACAAAAGCACTTCGGGTCTCAAGTGTATCAAGCAATGTTAAACACTACTTTGAATCTTTTTTTTTTTTGGAGCGCAGTGCTCGCATAAAAGATGACTAGTGTTACAGTAACTCATACAGACTTTAAACTATCTGGTTTAACTTAATTAGACTAGATTAAACTAAACTCTAGGTGCTCATTTTCAGTACATGGATTATTGGCCTAATTTGCAATGTTAGTAATGATTGTTTTTCCTTGTCAAGGAACAAGCTTTAAGAGTAAACGTCTGATACATTTCTTTGTTGCGAATAATTTAACATTTTAATTTATTGGGTATTAATTTTAAGATTGGGTATTGTTTATAAAATGGCTTCATCTTCTTTAATAAAATGCCAATTTTTGTTTCAGAAATCAGTTTTCCATAAAATCTCTCTTTAATGCTGTTACAGACACAGCTGACACAGAACAGCAATCTCTGAAACAACAATTACTTATATGACTCATAAAGCCATACAAAACAAGCTAAGAAATGAACCAACGCTCACAAGAATGCAATAAAGGTAGAATGGAAAAGTTGGTTCAGTGCCGGTCAGTGGCTGGCTCAGTTCACTGGTATTTATCTAGTGTGCTACACAATAAACAGTATCATGGCTATCTCTGCATCATACTGTTTTATTAAACTGTGACCAACGTTTTTCGTAAACACGCAAAATGATAATGGCTCTCCTGGGTCATTTAATGTGGCTCAGGCAAAGGTTAGTAGTTTAAGCATAATAAGACAAGGGTAAAATGTTTTGATATAATTCTATTATATTCTACTGCATAATTCTATAGGGCAGAGTAGAAACATTTTGTAGGTATACAATTAGATATATGTAGGTGAGTTAGCTAGCTTGTTCCCATTTACAGTTGGTCTCAGTGCTTATCG
Source organism: Electrophorus electricus (assembly GCF_041902795.1). NCBI lineage: Eukaryota > Metazoa > Chordata > Actinopteri > Gymnotiformes > Gymnotidae > Electrophorus > Electrophorus electricus. Next base: position 16,045,268 of record NC_137515.1, read on the forward strand.
GTTACTGAGACCGCAGGACCAACGTAGCAAATTACCATCAACCCAGCTGAGACATTAACATATAAATTAAAGGAACAAGTGGCCATGTGCTTACAACCTGACAGTGACAAATGGGGCAGAGGATACCAACAGATAGGACTAATAGTGTGGTCAGGGAGTGTGTGTACTAGATAAGAGAGGGAGTGTGTGTACTAGGTAAGAGAGGGAGTGTGTGTACTAGGTAAGAAGGAGTGTGTGTACTAGGTAAGAGAGGGAGTGTGTGTACTAGGTAAGAAGGAGTGTGTGTACTAGGTAAGATAGGGAGTGTGTGTACTAGGTAAGAGAGGGAGTATGTGTACTAGGCAAGAGAAGGAGTGTGTGTACTAGGTAAGAGAGGGAGTGTGTGTACTAGATAAGAAGGAGTGTATGTACTAGGTAAGAGAGGGCGTGTATGTACTAGATAAGAAGGAGTGTATGTACTAGATAAGAAGGAGTGTATGCACTGCATAAAAGAGGCAGTGTATGTACTAGGCAAGAGAGAGAATGACTGTACAAGGTAGGAGAGAGTGTATATACTAGGAAATAGTGTAGTTACTAGGTTATAGTGATTGTAATTACTAGGTAAGAGGGAGTATATGTACTAGGTAAGAGTTCCTAATAAAGTGGCAGTGAGTGTGAATCGGAATACTTCAAAATGTTCAAAATTACAATTACAAAATCATCTAGAATAAATGAATGTAAAAAAGGTCAAATCTTGGAGCATGGTTGTGAATGTTCTTACATTTCATTTCTCTTACGTTTGTACTGCAGAGCCCCACAGACCTTACAGCTCCAAGAAAACGATTGAGAGCCTTTGTTATCTGGTTTCCTGCATGAATGTTCCTAAAATGTTATCTGAGCCACATGTTGATCTTGAAGTCATTGTAATGGATAAAAACCGACTGATTTAACACACTCTGTGATTTCCATTGCCATGCTGCTATGTCCACCTCTCCTCCACTCCTCTTGTTTAATGGTAGTGTTCTCTTCTGTTGTGCAGGATGTCACAGTCCTGTCCATCTACACCTGTGCTTCCATTATCTGACCAGTCACATGATATGGGGGATGGAGTTGGCCGATGAGATCTTCCAACACGATGCTCGTCCAACTTACTCTGACTGGGAATTGCTTGATTTGTGATTCCTTGTGATTTTTTGGTAAATGGCTTGGATTACAATTCACTTGGACTAAGACTGCCCTTTGGATGTTGATGTCTACACTTATTATAGCATATTTGTAAATAGCCACCTATGATACAGCATTCATTTTATATGTATGTTTAAACTGGTAGCAGCCCAGTGGGTCCATTTCTGTTGGGTTGGGATTATTTGTTATGGGCTTGAGCTAGCGAAGGAGTTAGATTAGTGGCTTGTCATTTTTGTTTTGTCTTTGTTTTAGGTTAGATGGGTCTGCGTAAGCTAGTTTTGTTGATTATTTTTGGCTTGAGTCAGACCTGAAGTTAAGTTACTATGGAGATTCAGACTGTTTCAGGCACCCTTATTTTTAAATAGATGTTTCATTCACTGCACCACTACGTTTGTTTGCTTATACTTTCTTACTGTTACAGCTTTGCCCTGTATGAGGTCATAAGCTTTTAATAGAGATTTCACTGTAATTCTCAAGGGTTCAACCCTTTTCTCAAAAATTTCTCTGTTGTGTAAACCGTATACCTCAGCCCACCGTGCTTAGCTCCTCAGGGATTCGATGGGCCATGCATTCCATCTGCAAGCTGTTACCTGTGTGCGAGCCAGCAGTGCAGTCATGCACGTCACTGCAGTGGTTCCTCCCCCTGACTAAGCCAGAGAGTATGCAGGGCTGGCCTGTGAACAGAGTCAGTGCAGCTCACTCTCTTGGTCACAAACACCACTGGGCATGGGAGGCCTGACAATGCAAAAAAAACCACATAGAAACTACAAAAAAAACAAAACAAGCTACTCTCTTTCTGTCATATTAGAAGAATTTCTTTAATGAATGAATACCAAATGAGGAGTTGCCCAGAGTCATGTCTATCGAAAGATAAACTCTTTTTAATGTAGCACATTTTGGTTAAAAGTACAAAGTGGCGTAATGACACCTCTGCATGTTTCCATACTGGAATAATGATGCTTCAGACTTCAAAAAGAGGAGCTGAAAAGTACTTCTACACTATTTGAAAACAATTTCTAACTCTATTGGAAGACAGATACTCTGGCTTTACGAGCTCTGTAAACCATGCTACATACCATGCTACTTATCTTCTGTATTTAAAAATGTGTGTGATAATGTCGACAAGAGTTCATTGTGAGAATCTGTACTTAGACAATCTCAGAACATTTTTTGAGGTTTCTTGAGTTGTTGTTTTTTTAATCTCCAAGCGGACAACAATTCTTCTTCCTCAAAAGAGAAAATAAAGCAACTCTGTCAGACAGCATTCTTTAATGTAAATCTGGTCCTGACATTAACCTAGTCTGTAGCAACAGGATGTCATGGAAACCATTTGAGGTTTTCAATAAGGTGGCAGCCTGTGAGCTGTGAGAAAATCTGTGTGACTAGGTAAAACATCTTGAACCACAGGAGGTAGTAGTACACATACGGACCGTCATGGCTGAGAAAAAAAAAAGAAAAAGAAAAGAAAAGGTTTTTGAGATTTGAAGCATCAGGACTCACTACCTACAAGCAAACTCCCACACACATCTGTAGGTACTTTACTTCACTGTACGTATCATTTCACAGGAGCACAGAAAGAGCTCCTTGATTACGTCTACAGCCAAAAAAACATCTGCGATGAAGGATGGAAAAGTGTAACAGCATGTGCTGAAACAAAGCCAGCCAGGGGCTGGCCTGTACAGGTTCTCCCTGAAGGCCTGGCCTCGGTATGGCGCCTGAAGCTGGCAACAGAGTGGTGCTGCCCCCATGCCAGCTTCACCCACGCAAGTGTGGACTTGTGGGAGGGTCATTATCACACGTCTGATCAAAGCAGATTTGTTTAATGTGGCAACTGCCCTTAGGGCAGAGGTGCAAAAAGACTGCAAGACAAAGAGGCAAATGTTTAACCCAGCCAAACAGTCTATTTCCGCGAAAGTGTTCCGCCCATCCTCCCTTTACCGTAAGACAGCCCGCCTTTCTTAGGCGTGGGAGGAAACACATTGCTCCCAGCAGGTAAACAGGTATCAAGGTGTTGAGGACCATATATATAGGGATTTCTCAGCTAAAAGGACGTTTGTGATTCAGCTCCCTCCTCTGACAAATTCACAGAGATAAGGGTGGGTTTCCTGTCTATGTCTATGTAACTGGATGTATTATATTACATAGAAACACACAGTAGAGTCATTCAAATGGTAATATGATCCTAACACACTCTTAAGTGTTATCATCTCTTAATACCCGATGTTGACTCAATTACTCTTCTCTGCATGATCTTCCTTTAGAGAAAAATATTTTCAAACTATAAACAATATCAAATTAGCTCAGTAGAGCAGCTTCAATGCTAAAGTGTGTCTCCAGAGATGATCTTTATTTTTTAGAAAAAGAAAAAAGAAAATAAACAACAACAACAAAAATATTACTTCAATGGTAGCCAAGAGATGCATCAGACATCTTTCATATCTGATAAACATTATTTTGCCATTATCTTATTTCACCATGAAGAAGGGCCTTATGTTAGGCATTTACTTTCTATGCCTCATATCCATTGATAATTAGTGGATATCACTGCACTTGTATTTGGTCACATTGGCTTACAAACCTTGAGGACGTTTTGCAGGATAGAGTTATAAAATGAGTTATTTCCGATTCCTGTATGACGTAAAGAAGCCAAGAGAGTAGAACTAAGGTTCTCCAATATCACTTAACTTATAGTACAGCCTTTGAGGGTCAGCAGTCATGGTTGTACTGTAATCTATGAAGAAAAACCTGCACTTAAGATGGAGTGTCCAGACACCAGCAAATATGAAAGCACCTGAATGGATGCACAATCAGACTGCTACCTTGACAGATGTCCTGGGGCTGTAAGTGAATTGCCTAGTAGAACGCTACACATGTGTTGCTGGCAAGCCACTCGCTTTTACAACCACCAATGTAAACAACGGCTTGTATTCAACCACATTACATTTGATTTCTTGGCCTATGGTACAACAATCAATTTAAGCACACAGACACATCAGACAGCTGGAGAGACATGTTAGAACATCAGGAAAGATGGCCTGTAACATGACATGAATTTATACTAGTGACAAAGGTATCACCTGGTCCCATAGTCTACCATGCTTGGAACCAATGTACCTCATTTTTATATCCACCAGATGCATGCAGATTTATGCAGACATGTATACCCTGGCCTTGCTGGCAGAAAATGCTGCTGTTAAAGTGGTCTGCTCATAGCTAAGGCCAACCAGACGTCACGTTTCACTATCAGGACATCAACACCAACCGAAGGTCGAGCAAGTCTCCTTGGAACTTGTGCTAAATATCACAACCGAGCTAAAAGTCACTACCAGAAGACCATTGTGTTAGGCACTTCCTCAGTCAAAGCATGACAGCAAAAAAAAGTAGATGCACTGCAAACCACAAACTATGACCACTCAACATTTATGCAATCTCAGACATACGTTTCTCCCTTAAGATCTGGGGAGATCTACCATTGCAATGCAGCTCCTGTACAGCGTGTTCTGTATGTTCAGTATGCTTATGACTTACAGATGCCCAATGACGCACATACAGCCTTTCACTGAGTCAATTTGAACCCAAGCCATAAATAAATCATAGACCTCTGTGCATTCTCCATATGAATACTGACTGACTGAATACACAAAGTGGATGTGTGGGTTAATATTTGATGTATGAGATAAAGCGATGTTAATGAGTTTCAGGGATAGTATTCTACAACATTAAACCCATACTTGACGCACCTGTCTTTATGGTTTACATTGTAATCTAGTCCTTTAACTGCCAGACAGACCATAAAAGATTACTCCACGCTTATGGGCTGTTCACACACATCGAAACTGGTATAGTTAACTACAAATGTTATCATTAATAATGCTCAAAACATTGAGTCTTTTAGTTCATCCACGCCTATAGATCTAAATATGGCCCTGTTTTTCCCACCAACTAAAGCAACATGAGCCAATAATCCTTACCACACTCAAGATTAGGCTTGCCCTGTGATTACCAGAGCACTTCATCTTACCCAACAATTTTTATTACGAGGTGATAACCAAAACCGCTTAAAGAAATAGCCCTTCTAAAGTGCTTTGCATAATTCCTGGAAGCCATAGTGTGAAGGACGGCAGAAGTCCTGAGTTAGCAGAAACATCACTGATGCATGAAGCTTTTACCAATTAAGGGAAGAAAAACAGACCTAAGGGGCAGGGTTTGGCTGAGAGACTGTGCCTGTTCTGATTGCATCACAGCAGGGACTTTCCCGCACACACATCATCTCATTGCAAATGTTTACATTTACATTGTCAGTTGAAACCAGTTATTTAATACTCTATGTGCTGAACATGTCTAAAGACTAAAAACTTGGATTATATCTTTTTCTATTCTCATCCATATCACTTTTACATGCAGTCTTGCCTGAAATCAATACAAATAAGAAAGACAAACATCAACATTGGAGTTTTCCCTAATCCAACCCTAAAAGCAAGTCTATTCAAAATATCACTATCACTGTAAACACTGTACTTAGTTTAAATTACCTTAGCATGGAAGTTTGCAACACAAAGTGTTCTTTTCACGAATTTTCATCATTTCATGATGAACAGGATTGCATTAATTTAAGGGGATTGGTTGCCCGAGAAGTGCAATAAGCACATTCCTCTTCCTGAACTGAGGACTGGCTAGAAGCGCATTCTCTCTTCTGATTAGAGGCTGTGGGAGTTTTGCAATCATCAGCATTAACACACAAACTAAAAGAACAGTGTGAATACACACTGTTCCGGACAAGCTTTTATGTGAAGAATCACATTGAATTTTCAATCAGATTTCATTCAGCAGGACCAGCTGAGGCCTTTATTTGCGGACAGCTTCCAGTGGGAGACCTAATAGCGCTCCATAGCACTTTAAACATTAGCAGATTGATTATGAACTATAACAGCTTTTTTTTTTTTCTGTGTAGATCTTTGAACATATAATTTGAAAACTTGTATGGTTAATCCAGTGAATTGAAATAAATACCTGGATTCATCATCATAGGTGTAGCTGGTTCAAAGCCAGCAGTGTACCTCTAATAGGAAAATATTATTTTTACCAGTGGGAATTTGTACCGGCTCCCAACAGAGCTACAAATGGCAGACCATTAGGGCCAAGCCCCTGCATGAATAAAGCTTTAAACCTTCCAAACACACCATGTCAATTCAGAAGCCTCAAAAGGCCCATAAAGGCAAAGACACATTCCACAGATTTGCATTTTAGTATATATGCGAATCCACGTCAAAAACAAACAAATAAAATAATTTTGAGATTTCTCAATTTTATTTTAGTTTTGTGATGCTTCTGTTGATGTGTCTTAAGATATTATACTCATCTTTTCCCTTATTATACCAATATAGTATATAACACTCATAAGATATTATACACTAAATGTTAAGTATTCTGTCGAGTAAACGCACACCATTAAAGAAGCCCTTCTTAATAGGTTCAATCATAAGATCAATCTCATCAAACTAGAACTTCTATGGTTTTAATTTTAAAGAGTTTGTTTACACACAGCCTCATTAAGCCATTACCTCTCATTACAGTCTTACTAGGATACCATAAAAGCTTTATTAATCAAGCCTCTGTGTCTGTAATTAGGAGTCATCCTCAGTAAACTGTAAAAACAAACAAACAAAATAACCACAACAACAAACAAACAAACAAAAAAACCCCACAATATTTAAAGATATTAAATTATTCCTGGGCACATTACAGGATCCTGAATAAATGTAACATTAAAGCTTGTTTATCATATGCTTTAAATCCAGAAAACCCGTCCGAAGAACCACAGCCATAAAATGATCTAGAACTGAACAGTCAGCGGTAACAAGGCTACATGCACATGGCTGCATGTTGGAAAACTGCTATATAACAGCTTTCCATGCAGGGTACTGGGAAAATGGAAAGAGTGAGGCTCAAAAAGGCCCGTAATTCAAAATAGAAGCAAAAAGCAAAAGCCTAATAGCGCCACCTGCTGTCCAGAAATAAACTTTCACCAAGTCTTAAAAACAATTGTCACATAGGACAGCACATCTTTATTAGCCATAAAAATATTTTACAATGCAAATGGACAAAAAACGATATACAATTCATTTCCCCTGAGGTCTTTTCACTATGTGTAGATGTTGCTTTGAGAGTCATTAATCCTGGTTAATCTCTGCAGTATTTCTGTACTGGGAGAAGCTTCCAGCTGAGACATGAGGGAGAGAAAGATTAATCCTCATCATTACTCTAATAAAACTCAAGAACAAAGTGAATAACCCACATTCATTAAACATATTAAAAAACAAACCTTCACCGAAGCACTGAGAGACGAGAGGATGGGTTTATAGGTTTCCATGGTCACCGAGTCCGGGTGAATGACATCAGTGAAGCACTGGAAGAGCACAGCTGGGATGCGATGCACCTGACAGTGACTCAGCACTAGGGGTCCCCCCCCCCAAGACAAACACAGGAGCCTTGGTCAGCCTCAGAGGTTTGTGTACAAATGAACTGGGAAAACTCTGGGCTTGTCTGTCCAATAGAACATAAGATCTCACTTCCACTACCTCGTTTGCCTCGGCAAAGCCCCAAGGCAGGGGCATACAAATTATTTTTCGTGACTTCCTGCAACCATAACTACACATCAGATGTAAACTGCAAGGTTTTATATGTTGGCAAAAGAAACTGGTACTTGCTAGAAGTAAAAACTCTGCACCACTACAGAACAGATTATGTCAAGTGGACGTTGGGGGGAGAGCAAGGACTTACTAGTTAAAATTGAGGCAGAAGCCTCCAAGTCTGACACGCTGTATGGAACATCAGTGTTTTATATTCCTTCTGTTGGGCACTGTAATTATCGCAGGGGGGGGGGGGGGGGGCAGTACCTGCTGCAGGCAAGCCAGTGATGATATTAGGCAGCTCCAGCAGGGGGCAGGGCAGGGTGCCCACGTGCATGCTGGTCTTCAGCGCACGCAGGAACGGTGCGCCACTACTCGTCATGTAGTCGGGAGATTTATACTCAGCCAGGGGGCAGTCGGAGAGCACAGTCACGCTCAGACCTCGCTTCTGCACGCTGCCCAACACCTGCAGCAGAGGGGCCACCGTCAGGTGTTGAATGGTCACACATAATCTGGATTATGATGCAAGATCACAAACACCAATAAATGTCAGTTTGCCGTGTGTACAGTAATATGACCTACCCATTCTGGTGATGGATACAGTTTGACATTTTGGGTTATGGAACCACATTTGTTTTATACATTTGCATACATAGATTACATATTTGCATATAACTACTAATTAACAACCTAAGTACATATCATTTTAGAGAGAGCGAGAGCGAGAGAGAGGGATTCAAAATTGTAGAGACGTGCACAAGGTTTCCAGAGAAACAGGATCCTTCAGACAGAGGTCCTCCATTTGCTGATTCTCCCTAACTGAAATGGGGAAGATGCAAACTGATGCAATTGAGTGCAAATTTAGCAATGAGACTGGGAAAAAAAAGACCATCACTCATGCTTACTCAACACTATTTATCCCTTACTCCTGAGTAAAAATGACTATGGCTTCTTTTTTTAAATTTTTTTTATTCTGTGTCTCTCACCCTTTCAGCCCACTGGAACAGCTGGTCTTCGGCAACATAACCTGTACACTGGCAGATAAGAACCTGTGGCAAGCAGAATACAGGTTTCAGTCTGATTCTCTACCTGGGGAGAATCCCTGTAGCCAAGGGTTAGACATATTTAGACCGTCATGTATAACGACACTATCCAGCATGTGAACCCCGGGTCAAGTATGAGTGCAGGGCAGTCACTCACTGAGGGACAGCTGTCCTGCTGGTAGAGAACACAGCCTGGCTCCCCAGGCAGAGGGGCTGTGTCTGGCCGTTTGGAGCCATGGCTCCTTTCGTTCCACAGCGCCACCCACCCCACCTGAGCCCAGTCCGCAGCACTCAGCACATGTGCTGAAATAAAACCTAACCCAGGAGATACAGAGACACAACAATCGCCTCACTACAACCGACAAGACAGAACAAGGACTTCTTGGAGTGCACTGTTAGTACTGTAAGGTCTTATTCGTTATCTGCTGAAAAAAAGTGAGTGAGCATGTACCTCAATGTTAAAGACAGTTCAAAGTCTGTCCGGGACACCTAAATGTGAGTAGGGATTTACCTGCAGCATTGTGTCCCACTGCTATGATCAAATGAATACGGTTCAGATTTTCAGAGCTCTCTAATGCTTTTGAAACCACTTGGCACCACCTGACATGAACCTCCCTGTTAAACAGAAACAGAGTTGTCTCCCAAAATTCAACAAACTAGATACATATATACACACACACACACACACACACACATATATACATACATATATACATACATATATATATATATATATATATATACATACATATATACATACATATATATATATATATATATATATATATACATACATATATATATATATATATATATATATATATATATACACATACATATATACATATATATACATACATATATACATACATATATACATACATATACATATATATATATATATATATATATATATGTGTGTGTGTGTGTGTGCGCGCAACTTGGAACACCAACAGCATAATTTAATCATGTGGCATGTGTAGTTCAAGTGATCAAAAAGATCAGCCGTTCCATCTGCTTAGGTTTTTTTTTCCTTGTACTCAGACGGCCTTCTCTAGTTGAATATAATCTCATGTAATTCTGCTTGTATGTAACATTATCCGACACTTAATCTTGATGAGAAACCAAAGGATCTCAATTAAAGGCACAATGTTCTCAACTGTCGTCTCGTTTTAGGTTTCTGTTCGATTAAAGACCATGTATACGCACACAGGAGAAAGTAAGAAAAGTTATTTCTGACCAAACGGGCACCGGGATGAAGAAGAGAACAGGAATTGCTTAAATGAAACAGAAAGCAACACATAAGTGTGCATCGTCATTGAATGGTGGTAGGTAGCAGCAGCAGGGTTCACCGAGTCCTGAGAACATGGCTAGCAGCGTAGCTAACTAGCCAAGCCGAAATTTATGCACAAACAACTTGACTAACATTAGCATGCACTATTTGTTACGCTGTGTGACTTATATAAACAAACAAACTGAAATTTACACTGCTACCATGTTAGACAGCTAGGTTATGTTACGTTAGCTATCTTAGCTAACTACGTGTGGATAGCACCTGAAAAGACAGCTAGCTAAGCTAACGCTAGCTATCTTACCGCTTCTCTTCTATTTCTCGCCGAATTTGTACATCGTCTTCGTTCTCTTCCTCCGTGTTGTCATAATCATCTTCTTCTACTGCTCTGGAATACACTGATATAACCTCTCCAAAGAACGTTGCCATAGTTGCACAGCCACACTCGTCCAAATGTGTTCGGACGTAGCTAACGGAGGGTAAATGACAACGAGTCACATGGGTTTCGCGAGAGCCTAGGGCCCCTCGTACTTTTATGCAGACAAAAAGGAAGTTCACAGCTCACATCAGTGTAAAATTCTATGCGTTTCATGAAATATGCGAAATCGTGATCGTTTTCATTTTTGGTGATTAGACTTGTAATTTTTATTAGTATGTTGTTGTAACTAATTTGAGTTTAAAATAGGTATTTTCTGATTAACCGCTTGTTGATGGACATACTGAACCAGTATTGCAGAACTCTTCGGCAGTTAATGAGCTGAAAGGTAATCCAAAAGTAATGGAATGGAATCGGGTTACTCTTAGTAATTATTTGAATTAGATTCGAGATATTTTTTAGGTAATCGGTAATCTTAGATGTTTTCTCTGCATAATGCATGCCAATAAATTGACCCTTCTGAAACAGATTATCAACTTTTCCAGGACCACAGGATGTTTTTTGACATGGTTGTTTAACAAATGAGAAGCTACTCACTGCATCAGTTAGGGTTAAATAACTTGTTGCTAGCTGAAACATAATCACCCATGCAGTAATTATCCAATGGGAGGCTCTTGCCTGTTTGCTGTAGTTAAATCCATGTGATGACCCTTTTTTTTTGGCCAGGCAGTGTATGTTTGTTAGCCAGTTTGCATACTGTCACAACCACTCCATTGACCATGCAGTTGCACATCTGCTTCACATCACAATGACCCACCAGGACAAAGGGAGGGGTAATTATGTTAAAATGCTGTTTGTTGACTACAGTTCAGCATTTAACACTATTATCCCCTCCAGACTCACCACCAAGTTGGAAGATTTGGGACTGCATCCATACCTGTGTGTATAGATCTCCAACTTCCTAACGGGTAGACCACAATCAGTACAGGTGGGCAACTGTGTCTCATCCAACCTCACCCACAGCAGTGGAGCCCCGCAGGGTTGTGTCCTAAGGCCCCTGCTCTACTCACTGTACACCTACGACTGCCCAGCCACTTCCAGCTCTACCACCATCGTCGAGTATGCTGATGATACCGTCGTCATGGGCCTGATCATGGACAATGACAAGAGGGCCTACCTGGAGGGGATTTAAACACCTGGAGAACTGGTGCCAGGAAAATAATCTCCTCCTAAACATCAGCAAGACAAAGAAGCTGATTGTGGACTGCAGCAAGATCCAGGAGCGGCACTATCAACCTGTTAAGATCAACAGAACCATGGTGGAAAGAGTAGACAATTTCAGGTACCTTAGGTTTCACATCTCGCAGGACCTGTCCTGGTCCCGCCACACCAACTACCTGGCAAAGAAGGCTCGTCAGTGTCTTTACCACCTCAAACACCTAAGAGATTTCAGTCTGCCCTCCAAGGTGCTACAGAACTTCTACACCTGCACTATTGAGAGTGTCCTCGTGGGGAACATCACATGCTGGTTTGGGAACAGCACCAAGCAGGATAGACAAGCTCTCCAGAGGGTGGTGTGTTCAGCAGAATGCATCACCCATATGGAACTTCCTGACCTGCAGACCATCTATTACAAGTGGTGCTGGACCAAGGCCAGGATGATTGTGAAGGACCCCTCCCATCCAAACAATAGGCTTTTCTCTCTGTTGAGGTCAGGGAAGTGTTTTCGTTCCCTGAAGACTAACAGAGAGAGGTTGAGGAGGAGCTTCTTCTCACAGGCCATTCAGGCTCTGAACCAGGGCAACTGATGGGAGTACTCTTCATTCACATTCACTGGATTCCCCCACTGGACTGGACCATTGTTCACTATAACATCATACACATTCTTACCCATATTTTGCTATTTGCGCTGTGCCATATTGCATACCTTTCACCCTGAGCTGGATAATTGTATAATTGTACACTTGTATATATTCATGTTTATTCATTCCCTTTAGATTCATTTATTTATCTGGACATATTTATTCATCTACATTCACATTTATCTATTTTTTTCCCCCATACAAATTATTTTTAGATCTTAGACTTTATTTTTCTTCCTTTACACGTACACTGTAGAATCTATTTCAGTCTAACCTTACATTTCTCTTATCTATATATTTTTTCTGTATCTCTCCTCGGTTTACGGGCAGAGCAGTTATCAAAGGCATTTCACTGCCAGTTATACTGTGTATGACTATGTATGACAAATAACCTTTGATTTGATTTGATTTTGATTTGAGATATACTATATATAGCCAAAATACGTGGATGTCCCTCCTAATTACTGAATTTCAGTTGTTTCATACTGCTTGCAAACAGGTGTTTAAAATCAAGCACATGTACATGCAGTCTTCATAGACAAACATAATGTCAGTCTGTGAAATTTATGCCCTACTAGGTCGCACCCCCCCCCCCCCCAACAGTACATTCTATCACTGTGAAACTGAAGTATCTAGAAGCAAAAAAAGCCCATCCAAGAAGGGCTATACCATGTAAATTCAGAGAGGGGGCTGCAGAGAGCTGAAGCATGGAGTATATGAAAACTGTCTATCCTCTGTTCTCATGGCTCCCTGTCCCTGAACGCATTCAGTTTAAAATCCTCCACCTTACATTCAAAGCTCTGCACGGTCTTCACACCTCCCACCTACCTGAACTCCTACACTCTTAGTGTCCCACCCATACATTTCGGTCCTCTGATGCAGGTCTCCTTTCCATCCCCAAGTATAGATTTGTCTCTGTAGGAGGCAGATCCTTTAGTGTCATGGCCCCAAAATTATGGAACACTTTACCTCAATCTCTCTATCTCTGCTCTTCTTGTTCTTCTTTCAAATCGCAACTTAAAACATACCTCTTTTCTCAACCTTTTTCATAAATTCTCTTCCTATTTGTATTTGTTAATTAATTGTGTATTGATTGTGGCAATTATTGTCATTTTTTCTCTACATCTTTGTCGTGGTAAAGCGACCTTTGAGTTTGTGAAAGGCGCTATATAAGTAAACATTATTATTATTATTATTATTATTATTATTATTATTATGACAGAGTTCCAAGCGGCCTCTGGAACCACCAACAGCACAAGAAACTATGACCAGGACCTTCATGAAATGGGTTTCCATGGTTGTCCAGCCACACACAAACTTATGATTACTATGCACGTTGCTAGGCATCGGCTGGCATATTATAAAACACACTGCTACTGAGCTCTGGAGCAGTGGAAACAGGTCTCACACATCAGTATATGGTAGTCTGGTGGACAGACCTGGATTTGGTAGATGCTAGGAGAATGCTACCTACTGGAATTCATAATGCCAACAGTAAAGTTTGTTGGGAGAAGAAACTTTAGCCTGCACAAAGCTAGGGGGTTGGGTGGGTGGTCTGGTGAGAGTCATTCCATGTTACTCACATGTTTTTGGAATGGTATATTCAACAAGCTCATGGGTACGATGTTCGGATCCCAGTAGATATTCTGTTATATTTGTGCATCACAGTTAGAATGATTTTGTGGTGAATTGGTCAGATATCTTTTATTATTGCAAAAAATATATATGCTCTGTATATAATGTGTTGGAGAACTTATTTCCAAAATCCCTAATTCCCCATTTAGGAAGGACACACCGTGCTTGACTGAACAAAGGTTATTTATTAAAGCATTTGTATTGGGGAGCCGAGCTGTGAGATCACACAACAAACAGTTCTTCTCTGCAGCACACACATTGCACACTTTATTTAGTCTTTCTCATACTGATGTCACCAGATTTTAGTTCCCCTTTTCCCTCAGACAGTTACAGTTTTCAAGAAATCAGGTCACATCCATTCTAGTGCTATTCACTCACAGACCCTATCAATTTTTTATATCTTGATGGTACTATTCTAATACACTAGCCATGTCATATTAATTTTATTTCTTGTTATGCAGTCAAGTAAATTATACATGTGAACTCTGTATGAACCTGTTAACGATGTGAAGCTAAGATAGCAATCAATAAAATTAAAAGTTTTATGACAAATGTGAGATGTGATGCCTATTTTATTTTTTTTTACTAAATTTTAAAGGCTAATAGGGCAACACAGCTTGTCAGCTTTTAAGAATGGCATACCTCTTTATTAAACATTATTCATCACTACATTATATTACAATGTAGTAGCTCATCGTCTACGGTTGAAACTCGTGTTGTCTTTCATGCCTCCCCCTGGTGTGAAGAAACACGGCCGCTCACTTCGTAGGCTACACTCAAGCGGAGATCTCTTGAGTGTACAGACAGACGTTCCGGTTAGGTGTTGTAAACACAGGACTTGTAAAGGGCTTTTCTATTTATGTTCTCAAAAGGATGGAGCCGAGACTCTTCGATACTGCCTGTCACAGTGTTTTATTTCGCTGCCTCGTGTTATGTGTCGTCGTTGGTGAGTTAAATGTGTAAGACCTAACTAACGAAAAGATTACACCCTCGATAACTCCACGCTAACTAACCAGATAGCAGCTCGAAATGGGGCTCGTTGAGCGATGCTAATCAGCCAAAGTGCTAGCCAGTTAGTGCCTCGTTTCGGAGTGCGGTGTTGGATAGCCAACGTTAGCCAGCTAGCTTGCATGTTGGATAATGATTGTTTGGTCTAGATGGTTAAGTTACGTGGCGATGTAATACTATTAACCTTTGATTTGCATAATATAAATGTAATTAATTGTCCAAATAAGTGAGAAAGATTAAAGCTAAAAGCCAGCCAGCTTGCTAATGATCTAACCTAGCTATATTTTAACCACCTGCGTTGGCTATGTGTAAGTTAATTAGCTAGAATAGCTATGTTGTCTAGGTAGTTATCTAGTTTCTTTCACCATTTACTGGTTCTATATTGCTTTAGTGTGAAAAGAAACCAAAACCGTCACCCAGAAATTAGATGAGCATGATATTGGCTATTAGCACTAGCTAGTTCATAAAACGTTAGCTATCTTAGCTAACGCTGACTATCTCTCCGAAGGTACTTAACATAGTTATTTAATGAGACTCATTTCTCATTGTATTGCTAATTGTTCAGTTAGCATTGACTTTCGTGTTGAATAAAAGATGCTTGGCTGAACAACAAGAACGAATATTAATGTTTATTTGGCGACGGCAGATAACTTGTTAGCCTCTTGTTTGACAATCTCCCCATAAGTCTGAGTTTCCGTTTGGGTGTAGCCTGATGATTAGCTATGTAGCTAGGGTTAGCACGCTAATATCCTTATAATATCTTTTAGCTAGCTGTCCGAGTTTGTCTTAAACTTTGTAATTGTAATTACTTTGAGAGGTCGATAACCGAATGATATGATTGTTATTTTGTACAAATTACTCGAATAGTTACTTGTGAACCAAAGAACATATCCTCTATTCTGTAGTACTCCTGATCGCTAAGCGATTAGCAATGCGTCCGTGACATCTATATTGTGTAACAGCCCGTGAACAAGGATTAATCTTCAGCTATGTAACATATAGTTACTTCATTACGTTTCTTCTACAGGTATGTACCCAGCTGCTACTATAGAAGTGTATACCAAGCCAGAAGTGTTTGTAGAAAATGGAACGACTGGGACACTTAAGTGTACTTTCAAATCCACTGAGGTGATCAGTAGTCAAGCATCGGTGTCCTGGTCCTTCATCCCAGAGGGGTCCCCAGAATCTACTGGTGTAGCTGTAAGGTTTATCTTTATTTCCACCATCAGCCACGAATTTGTATGATGTTGATATAAGAATTGTAAATGGGGAGATATAGGATGAAATTGTGAAGTGTCAAGCTGTTAGAAACTGGCTCCAAATCGCAGTTAACCCAAATAAATTGTGTTGTTGTTTTTGTGTAATTTCCTTGTAGCACTTGTAGTATATATGTTATATAAACAAACACCATATAATTTAGAAACACCACATGGTGTATGTTTAGCCCCTTTGTTGCCTTGCACGATTTGTGTTCTCCATCCTCTGGCACGTCATAAATGGCCAAGTTCTGACCATAGCATTGCTTTCGCCTGGATATTTGGATGGTGGCCCACTTTCATACCTACAGTGACACTGGCAGATAAAAAAAAAAAAAACCCTGGTCACTGCTGTGTCTGAAAAACAGGTCAATATCCACAACCATGCCACTACCAGAGCATGGGTTAATGCTGTAGTAAATGCTGTTAGGAATGGTCAGGTTAGAGTTAAAGCTGTGCTGAGCCACCCATGGTTTGCCACTCATATAATAGTCGTCCTGTGTTCAGAAACTGACCAATGCTGTTTGGGAGAGTGGCTGATGAATTGTGAATGGCAACCGATGGGTACAGTCTGTAACTGCACCTATAAAAAAGGGGCCACTGATGTTTTGTGTGTGTGCATAGATATATAGCATTACAACCCTTTTTTGTACACAGTGCTCTTAATTTAGGGTCTCACATGTATTTTCCTTCAAAAGCTTACGTTAATTTGTCCATTTAGATTTGGTTCACCCTGAAGAAAGAGGATTAGAAAATGCTGTCTTTGCAGAAATTAACTATAGAAGTTATGCTAGTAATGTTATCGCCATTGAAGTGTATAGCCACTCGAAATGAAAAGCCATTCATGCTGATGCGTTGAAGGTGCTGAACAAAGCAATCACTAGTCTTCATTTTGTTTCTCCAATTTAAAGCTGTTGCTGGAAATGCAATAGATAGCTTGTGATGGCTGATGTACGTATGGCCTGTAGTTTAGTAGTGGCATTAATAAGCTTTCACATGCCACGTCTTGAGCAGTTACATGCAGCAGCATTGTGGTAGCAGAATTAATTTTTTATTTATTTTTCTTCATGACGGGCGTGTAATAGGGAGCGGCTGTCTACATGCTTGTTCCTGTGAGTTGGTCAGTGCAGCATTTGTTTTGCAGATCTTCTACTACTCGGGTGGGAAAGCTTTCCCAGACAACCCTCAGTTCAAGGCCCGTGTAGAATGGGCAGGGGACCTGAACCACAAGGATGGCTCTATCCGGGTCACTCGAATGAATTTCATGGACAATGGAACGTACTCCTGTGATGTGAAGAACCCTCCCGATATAAGTGGCAAACCTTCACTGACTAAACTCAGGGTTGTAATGAAAGGTAAGCAAAGTAGGTGATCAGCTAGACAAGCCTGCTGCAGTAGGGTTGAAGATGAGCAGAGAGACAGTCTCCTGCCGCACTGCACATGAGCTGGCAGATCTTGTGGGTTATACAAATGTAGCATTTCTTTGAAGAACTAAAATTGCATTTTGCATGTGAGCATCATGTCTACTCACAGTAAATTAATTTTAAGAGCCCGCGTTGTGTATTAACTGCAGTTTGTGGGCACATGTTTTTCATCTGAAATTCTGGCTGAGGTGGCTAAGCTCTGTCAGCGATCGGTCTGCACAGTGCCGCGGTAAGGCGAACAAATGTATTGAAAGGTTCTCCTGTGGTTCTCAGTTGCCGGCTTTTCACGTTGAAGATGTTGGTATTGTTCTCTGCAGAAGCTCTCCCTCCGACGAGCCCAGCAGTGATTGTGGGCGCAGTCATCGGTGCCATCATTGGAGTCGTCATCATCGCTGTTGTTGCGTACCTTTTACTAAGATTAATGCAGCCCCCCCGTGACTACGAAGGGTAAGCTATACAAAGTTCACTTCCTCTGGTTTTAAACAGCTTGCGTTTATTGCAAGTTAATAAGTAGGCATCATTTGAGAGGGAGTTTCAGGTTCCATACTGTTATATTTTAACAGACGCGAGACATGTTTGGGTGAAGCGCACTATGCACAGACACACAACTTCCTTTACAATAATGATTTGTGAATTTGGACAGTCCTGTGAAACATCTGTGTTACTTAAACACATAACATGTACCTCTGGACTAATTCTCCCTGATGTCACACTGACATGACTAACTCTTGCACTTAGTAGCAGGGTGTGAAGCATGGATTACTGCACCAGATGGCACTACTGTGCTAACTCTCCCAAAAAACAACCTAACTTGTTGAATTTTTGTTGTTGTTTTTGTTTTCAGTAAAACCAGTGTCCAGTGTTGTCTTCAGTAAAATTTTTCTCAATACATTTGCATGTTTTTCGGTGTCTTAAGTTCACTTTGCCTCTTTTGTTTAAAATTCATGCTTTTAAAAGCAAGACATGGCAATACACTAGTCCTCATGTATTTCCATGTGGATAACTGCTTTAATAAACCTTGCTACGCTGCCCTGGCAGTACTCAGTAAACCAAGGGCATGTTTTGATCTGGAAATTGACTTCTGTTCTATGCCTTATGGAAGTCTATGAGAAGTCATTTTTGAGACATTTTAACACTGCATCATGCAAAATATATTTTTTTGAGAAAAATGCACAAATCTTTCTTTAATATCCAAAGAACAAACAGGTGTGACTAACAGTTTCCTGAACTTACCACAAATGTACTAAACTAGTTTGATCACGTGGGATCAGATTTGGTGTCTTTTTAATTTGTGATGTTTGTGCCTGTTGCATTTAGTATACCACTCACGGTGTTAATGCCCCTTCCTAATAAAATGTTATTTCATAGCTGACTAGTCTTTAGAGTAATATAACATCTGCTCATACACTCAGTATGAGGAGTTTCATCCTCTCAGGCTGAATGTGAGCTGTCTTCATGCTTTTGTCCAACATCTTGCAGTGTGTAGCATCTCTCTCTCTCTGCTCACTATTCACTAACAACTCATCTTCACGCTGTCTGATGAGCGCCAAGTTCTCTTCTTTCACTCCTTGCATCCAAATACATGCACTAACAATTGTGTGAGCATAACATAACAGTGAGTAGTTGAGAAACAGAAGTACAGCTGTGCTTAGCGTGCCACACACTGCTGCAGCTGGCAGACCAGGTTAGGTGCTGCACCAGAGCATTTAGAAAAGCAGTAGGCTTTCAGGCTGTCCCTAGTAAAACTGAATAATGATTGTTAGTCTTAACACCATGTCATCGGTTTGTTATTGGACAAATAGTTGAAGTAAGCAAATGAAAAAGTAGAAAACTTTCAGTACCTACAAGCACTTCAGTACTTAAGAATGTTCTGATCATGCTGAATTGCTGGAAGCTTCTGCCTAATGCTTTCTGTTAATGGTTTGTTCCTCATTCATATTTGTCATCAGCGAAAAGTCCATATTGCTCTTTGTCATGTTTTTTTCATCACATTTGTCCCTGTCCCCATCTTTCTCTTTTCATTGGGGTATGTGTATGTTTGTCTGCACGGGCCCTTGTCTATACATCATCGTTGCCTGGTTGTCACGCACACACGAAAATGACTCTGGCTGAAACCTGGCTGCCGCAGCTGCACCTCCCTAGAGAGTGTAAGCACGCGAGCGGCTCGGCCGGGGAAGAAAGCCGAGTCCAGCACGGAGGGCTCACGCTGTAGCAGCCCCTCTGCCCCGGTACAGGTATGAGCGAGAGTGGTCTAGCAGAGGAGGGTGTGAGCATGTGTGGGTGTCTTGGTGTGGGACTGGGTTTGTGAGCGGGTGGACCTGGGTGTGGCTGTGTCGTCATGTGTGAGTGAAACTGTATGGGTTGGGGTGTTTATCAATATCAAAGCGTATTACAGAACCCTGCCACAGGAGCCATTAACACACAGGCGCAAATAATAACTATCATTTGTCACAAGCATGTAGCTCTGTCTGCAATATAAACAAACTATTCTGAATATATTGGCTGTGTTTCACATCACAAAATATTCTATTAGATTTTGTTTATTTTGGTGCAGTCCACGTGTTTGTGTATGTGAGTTCATGTGCACGGCTCTCACAGTACCCTGTGTGCCGTGTATGTGCCCTAGTTTGACAGAGGTCTTCCATTTTGTTGTCCGTCATAGTTTTGTTTTCGCTTACAGAGACTGGTTGCGACTTGTCAATGGTGAGGTCTAATAACATTCTTATGTTGTCAGAGTAGCAGGAGCAAAGCAACTCAAGCTTTCATACGTCTTGTAGTCTTCCAGAATTCTGTAGTATCAGATTTATTGTGATGCACTGTACATTTAAAGTATTCTTCCATACATCTCTTACACGTGTATGTTATAAACCCCATATATATTTAGCAGTTTGTACTTCCTAAATCAGTGTGGCATAATTGACAGACAACCGACTGACTACTTACTAGAGAACGTTTTTGTTGTTCTGCTGATCAACCTTCTTCTTTACTGCCTGTTCCTCAGGGCCCGGTGATATATGCCCAGCTGGATCATTCTGGCAGCAAGAATCTGAACTCCTTTCACAAGATGGAGCCTGTGGTGTACGCTGACATCCGAAAGAACTAGAGCGAGCACAGAAAGTGTAGCGCCCCATTTTCTGCTCCAAAACTCTGTTTTGAAATGGTTTTTATAGGTCTTTATGAATGAGCAACAGTGTCACATGTTAACCGCATCACATATATGCAGAGGCTTCAAAATAACTTCGCATAGCATAACTGCAAACTAATACCAGAGAATGGATTATTTATATATATATATATATATATATATATATATATATATATATATATATATATATATATATAAATAAAAACACACCCCTAAATGTACAGTTACTGGTTCTATACCCCTTGCTATTAGCTTCCCACATGTCTGCATAAGTGTATGTAGCTGACCATGCTGGCTACCTCCTCCCCTACCAGATCCCAGAAATGAGGGTACCAAAAATTCTGGGACTTTGTTCCATTTCCCGCCACTGTGCTTTAACCCACTGAACAAAAAAAACAAAAACCCTAAAGCTGCCACATTGTGACATGGCTAAATGTATGTGTTGTAAATGTCTTTTCTGATTGAGTAGTTTACTGACTGAATGCTGAGAGTGGTCACCCTAGACTAGTCTGTATGATACTGGCTTCAGTAGATAACATCTCAGACCACAGTAGAAATCAAAACGAAATGATCTTGTGTCTAAATTATGTGTAAATTGTACAGATAAATGTCTTTGTGCTGCATGGATTTTAAATAATCTACAACTACAAATGGCAACTTCATGTATTTTTTCACTTGTTTTGAGTTTGTTAGATAGCATTATGAGCCAGTTTTCTACACCCAGATTAAGCTTAGTCTTAAATTGATAGGTATTTGAAATGGGAGGGGGACTCTGTCTACATTGTAATGGTGTCTTAAGACTTCTGGCCCTAAGTGTATCTTGACTCAACAGCCTTACTGTACTATAAAAATGGAAAACTTTTGAGTATGTTGATTTTGCAAGTACTAGTCCAATGTATTGTGTGTATGTCTGAATTTGCAAATAATGTCAGGGTGTTTTTTTTTTTGTTTTGTTTTTTTTTTTTTAAACACTAGTGATATTCCAAGGCTATTACTTAGGAATAGTCTTAAACATTCCTTGGATCTGTTTTTCCTATTCTAGTTAAGTCTTAATTGTTGCCTTTTGCACATTATTGGGTCATACTGAAATGTTGAGACATTCTTTCTTTTCATGTTTCTTTTTAGGAAGACCAGACAAAATTTAAATTAATGGTGAGCGAACCAAAATCTGTGATGAATGATCACTTGCATTCCTAACATTGATGATGCTGGACTTTTGATGCATTTTTGTGTTTGTAGTAGCATGTGGCTAGGTTTTTCCATGTTTTAAAAGTCTCTTGTTTCCTGTTAAAACTCAAACACTCCAATTTGAAATATACTCGTGAGTACAGTTTACATCAGCATTGCATTGTTAAAATGTGCCTTTTTTGGGGTACTCCTTTGTACTTTTTTTGTACTTTGTACAAAAGAAATTCCATTATGATTTAAAAGCACTGTTCTCTATATATTTCCCATTGAATACAATTGTTGGTGTAGGAAGAGATTAATTTTGAGAACTGGAATGTTGTGAATCATTGTCTTTAACATTTCATTGCCACATGCTTTACATATGTTCTGCCCACTTTTATTTTGTATATGAAACCACTGTATCTATTTTTTTATATGTGTATGTGTGTGTGTGTGTGTGTGTGTGTGTGTAAATATATTAAAATCAGATTCATTTGATTCAGTATTTTGGTCTCATGTGAATGAACTGTTTAACAGTACTTTTAAACAGTGTGGTTACAGTATAAAGCAATGCAACAAAAATGTTTTGGATTATTTTTTTTTGTCTGTAGCTGGTGTATTGGGCATGTAATTTCAGACTGCTTTTTTTTCCTCAGGTTGAAGTACAAACATTCCCTCTAATTTCTGCGATCCAAGATATGTAATGATTACTCTTCTACAGAAGCTTTGTTGGACAGGTTATGACTGCATGTGTAGTGGTTATGTTGCAGTGCTTTTGTCTTGTCTTCTCTGGAAACTAGAATTTCTTTGGAAAACTGAAAAGGATGTTCGTTTCTACAAGATGTCAGATGTCACTGGAATCAGATTACACAAAACTGGATAATGATTTTTGGGCTTGTTTACTCGTCTTGAAAAATCCTAGATTTTTGTGTATTGTTTTTGTTTTTCGCTGAAATGTTCTTTGAAATGATAAAAATGTTTTGCCTCACACAATTATCTCGCCACATTCCGAGACCACTGTGGAAAGGCAAGCAGTTTTAGTAGAACAAATTAAGTGTACATCTAAATAATTTAATGTTATGTGATTTTTAACTTGGGTGCTATTAGTTACTGCTTGCCAATAGTAAAGCCAAAATCTTTGATTTCATTTTAGGCATTTAGCTGACGCTTTTATCCAAAGCGACTTAGTTATGACTGAGTACAACTTGAGGGTTAAGGGCCTTGCTCAGGGGCCCAGCAGTGGGGCTTAAACCAGCAACCCTTGGATTACAAGTCAAGCACCTTCACCACTGAGCTACCACAGCTGGGGTTTACACAACCAAATGGAAAACATGAAGAGATAAAGCACAAATAAGGTAAACAAGGCATGGTTTGTGTCTTCACGTGAATATATTCAAGATGTCAAATTCTGCCAATAATTTGGACTCCCCTTTTATTGGACCTGTTTCTTTTTGCAAGACCAGAATGCACACATTAAGATACCTCTACTTACCTATACACTATTAGAAAATATTCTATTATGGTGGACTGGTGATGATCATTTATGTTGATAAATTTGAAATTCTCTTCATATACATTAATGAAGGTGCATTAGTGGAATATCTGATCACATACATTTAACAATTCATCCTCATCAAATCACAAATGTCTTTGTCCCAAGACAATTTCAGAGTATTTTAAAAAGATGAGATGTAACCATATTTGAAAAGATTAAATATACCCTCTAAGAATTACAAAAGATGTAAATTCTTTTTCTGTAATTATATATATATATATATATATATATATATATATATATATATATATATATATATATATATATATATATGATGGATAAATACCATGTTAGACATGACAGTTTATTATTGGCTACAAATTAAGATATTTCAATAATAATACACAAATGTAATACCACCAGTATTCACTAAAATATACACAGATGCATGATTTAAAAATGGCATAGAATATTTTGAAACCCTTCACAAGTTTCTAATGAAGTGGGTGCTGAATGTGTATATATACACACACAGCCTTGAAAAAGTATTCATACCCCTTGAACTTTTCCACATTTTTTCATGTTACACCTACAAACTTAAATGTATTTTATTGGGATTTTATGTGATAAACCAACACAAAGTAGCAAGTAATTGTGAAGTGAAAAATTATACTTGGTTTTCAAATTTCTTAAATAAAAATCTGGAAAGTGTAGCATGCATTTGTATTCAGCCACCCCTGACTCAATACTTTGTGGGACCACCTTTTGCTGCAATTACAGCTACAGGACACCAAACAATATGATCATGCAGATGTTTCAATCAGATGAGATGAAATGAGATAAGATACCAAGTTGCTTTTTGTGTACCAGTTTCATTGACAGCTCTGCCACTTTGCTCCAAGTATCATTCCTTGGAGTATAACAGTACAATTTGTCGAGCAAGCCTCCAGCTGTGTAGACGGTGCTACTGAGTGACACTGCATCTATGCATTTCTGAGAGAATGGACAGGATGACACATGGGTCAAAGCACTGCACCTAAAAGACAATTGCATTCCTGATTCCAACACAGCTTGTAGAATTAAACCCATACACACACCTGTCATTGTAAAGGGTTTCTGAAACAATCACTCACTCAACAGTTCATTGCACTGAACCAAAAACAAATGTCAGCCAGGCAGATAAAACGTAAAACATTCAATAATGTTTATATGCGTTTCTCTTGGTAATGGCAAAATGTTACACCCCCACATTAAACCAATCAACTTATTTGGCAAAAAAGGTCAACCTCATGCATGCTAACCTGTTCTTGTTTAGTGGTACTGTTTTCAAAACATACCCATTCAGTTGCAGTCATCCCTAACTTGCTTACTGTCTCAATGAGTTGCAATTGTTTTTCTAGTCTTGCAAACAGTACAACAGGTGGTGTTATACCAGGTGGACTACATGGAAATACTTCGTCACATCTACAAATTCCATAAAAAATTCAAAAGCTGAATATAAAAGTATTCAGCATCAGGACTATAAAAAGTCCATCTGAGTCTTTAATCTTAGGAGAGAGAAATGCAATGGATGTGATAATAGGCCAGAGCCACAGCTAAGCACAGCTCATTTTGATTTCTGCTGTAACTTACTTTAAACCTTTGACCGGCGGAGACTATGCACATGCTCCTGTCAAAGTCTTACCTTGTTGGTGTTGCTGTCGTTGTTCACAGCTCCACCAATGATGGAAAGCTTGCCCGAACACCTGGCGAGCGCAGAAGAGCTGACTGTAAGGAGCGGCGGTGCCACAGTCTTCCACGCATTCTCAAACACGCTGTAACACTCCATGCTGCTCAGCCGCTGGTACCCATTGTAAATGCCCAGAGCATACAGCTGCGGTCGCAAGCACGCAAACAGGACACGGGCCATCAGTAACTTACTTGATGACAGCTAGGGGATTTGGTGGAACAGATAAGACACGACGGGCATCTAATCTTTCCACGCAGGCAGGTCTTCTTGTGTTGCTGCCTGCCCACGCGCACCCACTGGGCCAGCTGGGGCATGAGGCACCACACGTCTGAGCTATTCAGCTGCCCACCTGCCAACGCACGCATGCCAAGATATGCATGCCAGGCACACCGTTAAAAAAAATGCGGATACAAGGGCATGTCTTACACTAGTGCTGTTGGCATTCATGCAGTGGAAGAGGCTTTGAAGAAAGATAAACACTTGACATTGGGCTACATGCAAGCATAGACAACCGTTTCAGTGGAATCGAAGAGTGATAGACATCTCCCATTCTCCCTGCATGTACTCACTTCTTCTGTGTGATGTAAGTCAAAAGCTATTACATCTCTGGCTTCTGCATGTAGGCTACATTATTGTTTTTTATTGTGCACTTTACATTTTTTTACACACTGTACAGGCAGGGACTTGGGAGTTAGCATTTAAATCTTAATATACTTAGCAACAGAAATAACATATAGCACTTTCCACATTAACCACACTTGTAGGATTCTGTGCTCTGACAAAGACTCATCCAACATACCTGATAAGTAGATGTGGCTCTGCAGTTCACACACAGCAAACTCACATTTGCCATAGCCTGGCACTGTGGCTGATGGAAACCATTTCCCTGAGGCTGGATCCAGTTTCTCCGTTAATGACGTCCAAGAAATGTCGCTTCTGTTATGACCGATCACCACAATCATCTCAGCCCAGCCAGACTGCCTGTACACGTACACACACACACACACACACACACACAGAGGTCAGCAAACCAGATACCACCTAAATTGCAAAGAAGCTATATTTGGTTTTTCAGATCAGTTTGTAAACTGAAAATATAGTTTTTCATGAGGCAAAGGTCTGGCATAAACATGTAGTTCAATAAACAGCTGTATTATTTTAGTAGTCATTAGTTTTCATGTCCTTGTTTCTGATGCACCAACCCATAGACTGTGGCCACTGTGCTTAATCTAACACTCTGAATGTATCACTCTTGGTGCGATAATGAATTGAATTCCTGCTGTCTGGCCATGGTGGACTGACTGACCTCCTGGGTCTGGTTCGCTCAGAGCTGATCTCTCTGCCGTAAACGTGGTACAGTCTGGCCTCCTGCAGGAGGGCCCAGCAGTCGTTGCATTGCTGCACGAGCTTGTCTGCCTCCAGAACGTCGGTGAAGAACACGGAGTCCACCAGGGGCAAGCAGAGCCTCCCCAGCAGACGAGCGAGGTGTACCATCCTCTGACCGCGCTGTTACCGAGCCCAGTGCAGCATGGTCTCCACCAGCTCCTCCTCTGACGCCTGCAGCTTCTCAGAGTCCAGCAGCTCCAGCACCCTCTCTGCGGGCAGGTCCGGGAACTCCTCCTGCCTGGACACAGTGGTGAAGTCCCGCCACAGTAGGCCCTGACAGCGCTCCAGCACTGATTGCAGCGAGTACAGCTTGGCAAAGTCCATCAGGCTCAGGCATGCCTCACACGTGCCTTCAGGAACTCGGTGCACATCCGGGACAGCTTGCGCACATTCAGCATTTCAGGTCGGCGGCCTGAAAGACCCCTGCCACGCTCTCTTCACGGAGCCGTACCCTCGCCACGTAGATGAACTCCAGCAGGTGCTCCATGGAGGAGGCCGAGACCTCCTCCAGCAACACCACCCGCCGGTGCCTCTCCCGCATGCGGCCCACGAACATGGTGTGGAAGTAGGGGCTGGCAGCATACAGCACGGCCCGACGGCAGGGGAACTCTCAGCCCTCCACCTTCAGCACCACATCGGTGAAGGTGGCGCTCTGCCTAAAAGTGTTCAGCGTCTGCAGTATGTGCTCTGTGTGGCACAAGCCCAAGCAGGAGCTGTCATCCGAGCCGCTCTCAGAGCATGAGTCACAATCGCTGCCAAAACCCATGGATGGAGGCGGAAGAAGTGCTTTAGGAAGAAAGAAAGGCATTTCATGACATTTGTTTCATTTTATGCATTGCTTTCCGACTGAACTTCAGAAATGTGACTGTAAATGTGAAGTAGGGCAGCGCGATAGCCATTGCATTGTTGCTTTTATCATCATGTGTGTTTTATCACATGTACAGTAAAGCATGGCATTTCCTACTTTATTCACCATTTTTTAAGACACCGTGTTCAAACTTTCACAAAAATAAAGGATTTATATCCATCAAATTATTTATATGTAGGAGCCAAATATCTGATTTCCTCAGCCTCTGTGACAACGCGCTTAGGCAAAGTGAAAAGCTAGCCAAAGACTGCAACGGGCACTTATTTTTACCAAGACTACATAATACACATCAATGTTTCTGACCCATAATGTCACGGAATACTGAAACGTTTAATCGGAAGCCGTGGCTTCTTTGATTCAGTATTATATCACAGGAAATCTGAGTTATACAAAAAAAGTTTTCTGTGTCAATTAGCCTAGTATAAGAGCAAAAACAACAACAAAAACAAAAATAACAACAACAACAAAAAACCTCACCTTAAAGTTCAAAAAGCTTGACTGAAATGTTGATTGTTGAAGGTGTCAGTTTATTTGATATCCAGTGTGCAGGTTCGGCAGGTTCGTCTGTCAGTGTATGTTCTCCGCACTACGGACACGGGAGTATAAATGTGCGGTCCACCCGGTCCAGGGGCGCTCGGAGGGAAGGGATCTTGGGGGCATCGTTTTGGATGGATATGAGGCAACATTTCATTAACAATACAGCGCCACCGTTCGTTCGCATGGTACTTTCAAGCTGTAAAATGTACCTTCACAGTAAGGTTCATTCCTGGGAGGGCAAGCTTATAAAAGCAGAGACCACACAGCCCCGTTTCTAGACTACTTTGGTAAAACCTAATGGGTGGTGATGTATTTAGTCATAGTTTGAAAGCCAGAACTATATTCAGCGCTTGATTTGAGGACGGATGCGATGAGATCCACCAGTCAGAAAAAATATGACAACCACCCCCTTGTAAAACGTATCATCTACCTTTCCACCTCTTTTGGATTAATGTGGTATCATTTAAGATGTCTTCATTAATTTAAGTCTAACCATTTGTGCGATTTCCACATCAAGTTTCCCTGGGCATCAGGAATTATTCATGTCAACGCTTCCCTTGTCATCGTTAACTCGGTGGAACCTTTGGTGCAGCATGCACCTGCCTTGAATACGGCAGGATCTGTGGACTTGCTTCAAAAAGAAAAACCTAACCAGTGACAGATGTTTGAAGTTACTAAAATTGAAAATCTGCTCCTTTAATTCTAGGGGTTTATCCTAATATTCATTTAAATAAACGTTTTTTTAAAAGGCAAATATAAAACGTTACCACATCGGCTACATGGTCAAGACGAGAAGTGCTAAGCTTAGTGAGATATTACTGCTAGCAGTGTGGCTAACGTTTTAACATATAAACCACACAAAGGCTCAGATAGAGGGCTTGCAGCTGACCCTAAATTATTACAGCTGAGCTAACGAGGGCTTAAATCTAAATATGGTAAAGAAATGTAAAAAAAATGACAAATCCGCATGTGTTTTCAAATGCATACACTTAAGACTTGTACACTTTCGAAAAGCTTTCACACCTGTCCGCGACGGTTAGGACTCGTTCAAGTCGACGCACCATAAGTTATTCTCACCGACATAGGTTTACTGAACGTAAAATGCACAAAATAACTAAAAATATGCGGAAAGATTTTTTACTTGGTCAGAAGGTAGTCATTTATGGCGCTTTTATACAAAGCAACTTACAATCATGACTGAATGCAACTTCAGCAACTGAAGGTTAAGGGCCTTGCACAGGGGTGGTAACTTGGCAGTGGTGGAGCTAACTGACAGAGTACCTTTATATAGATAGAAAATAGTTTTATGAATTATCTTGCTCCGTTTTGTCTGCACATGTTTTTGGTCCCACACAGCGTCATCCCAGTTTGTTGTCATTAACAAATTAGTTTCCACCAAATGTACCATGTATTCTAATGTCCTGCTGGAATTCAGCTCACTGATTAGGCATATAGCAATGCTGCATAGCAAAGTAGTTTCAGTAATAGCAACAATGGATAGGAATAGCAATGGATTAAAGACTAAACAAATTGTGTAAATGATGATGTAAGATTATTGTTCACAGCAACAATAAAAAACAAACAAGCAACAATAATAATTAGTAGTAGTATTAATGTACGTAATTATTAACAGCGCTGTTGTTATTATTATTTTAATAATTATAATCTGAATACCGATAATCCATTTTTTCCACTATACCCCAATATACGTAGATCAGAGAAGACAAGGGAGTAGCACAGCCACTAGAGGGAGGTGTCTACTCTTCTATGAATCTGTCTTCATTTCATTACGTATACGGTACTTTTATCACAACACCAATAAAATAAATCAAGCATAACAACAACAACAACAACAACAACATATTTACAATACACCTAAAACAAGGATTGAAAGCAATAGCCATCTATTTACAATGTCTGAAAGAAAAAACAAAAGGAAAAAGTACTGTAAGCCCATATAAGGTCTACTAAAGAACAGGAATCCCTGGTCACAGGTTAAATTTGGATACAGACCGGCAATTTTACATGTACTTTCCATCACTGTGTGTCTTTAGTTTAAATTAGACAAGGTGAGCCTGGTGTGAATTGCTACAATGAAGACAAGACATTCACAGACAAGACTTCCATAGACAAGACTTCCATAGACAAGACTTCCATGATGAGACACGCAGGACTCATAAGTATGTCTTATCTTCACTTGTGTTATTTTCCCCTACATGTAATTGATTACTTTATCTTACTTATAATTTGAGTTGATTGTGGAATGTAGTATTCCGAAACACCCCACATATTAAATTCACTGAGGCCAGCTGCACTTTTTCATATTCACTCAGGCTATTGTGAGAGGGAGAGAAAGAGAAAGAGAGAGAGAGAGAGAGAGAGAGAGAGAGAGAGAGAGAGAGAGAGAGAGAGAGAGAGAGAGAGAGAGAACTCCTCCATCCCTTATAAGGTATAGCCAAAGAGGGAAGGGGGGTTGGGGCAAAATAATACAGGATGTTCTCACAGGATGTCCACCATGGAGAGAGAGAGAGAGAGAGAGAGAGAGAGAGAGAGAGAGAGAGAGAGAGAGAGCGCGAGAGAGAGAGAGAGATGGAGAGGTAGGGAGGGAGAGAGAGGGGAGGGGGGAAAGAAGAGGGAAGGATGGTCCAGCTACTAAACTAAGAAGCAACAGGCAGCATGACCGATTCTCCCTGCGCAGGACAGTAGCGTTGTCACATTCTCTATAAAGGTAAGACTACTCTCTCACTAAAGAAGGAAAGCTTTACGCTTTCTTTTTGTCTGGGCAAAGAGCGCTGTGGTAACTGACAGTTCAGAGAAAAAAACTGGAGCCAGGATGAGGTGGGCACAAAATTAGAAGACTGTCCACTCACACTAGTCACTGTCCGTGCTGAGCAGACTAACTTTGATTTGATTGGGTTGAGATTTTCACTTGATCATTTGCATGGTAGGTTGTTAATGTGCTGCAATAAGTGGGTAAAATGGTACTCTTAGCTGGGCTATTGAAGGATGAGCCTGTTTCAATTTCATTTACAACTCAGACTGACAGGGACCTTTGCGCCCATGACCCCCGCCCTCCAATTGCCCCTGGAGATGACTAAGCTTTCAGATTTCTGTCTTTGTCTGATATGTAGGTGTTTCCTCTTATGTGAAGAATACATTTATACTACATGGGAACCAAAACAACATGGCATTTTACCATCTCGTGAGGTCACATATGTCACTGGAAACAAAACATTATAAGTGTTCCATTTTAATCATGAAAGATGTCTGACAGTGCGAACTGTAAACAGCGTATGTGTGTGCATGTGTGTGTGTGTCTGTGTGTATGTGTGTAATAAGAGCCAGGCATGATGTCTTTGCAGAAAAAAACCACTCCAAATTACGTCAGGTACACACTTCCCTTCTGAGAGGTTATAGCATGAGCTGAGTTCAGTCTTTCACACCGGCTTTCTCTCCCTCCTTCTCTTCGCATGCGTCTGTCCTGGCAGCACCATGGGGGCCCGAGTGTGGTTACTCCTCTTCCTTGTGAATGGATTTGCAGCCGTTCTGCACCCACAGCTGCTCTCCTCCTGCCATGTGGTAAGTGACCTACTCCACATTGTCAAAGTCCAGTTTGGGTGTCTGCCACTTAGAAATGCAATGGTGCACTCTTTTAAGCCTTTTATCCATCCATGACTAAATTATGATTTAATATTATGATGCACATTTTGATTTTATTATTTTAAACCTGTTTATGATTTATACTATGCTAGTCATGTTCATGTTCAAAATATTATGTAATGTTAATAGTTATGTTATCTTCGTTATCTTCAAAATCATCTCATAATCAAAACACCCATGAGCATGAGGAAGAAAAATTTAAAAAAGACTCATTCTGTATCTAATGTTTTTGTTAATGTATGCATGGTATTTTAATTAAAATCTTTTGAATAATTTTCTTCTACTTAGTAATTACAAATCAAATTATTATATATTATTATCCATTGGTCATCTCAGGCTCTGTATAACACAAACAGAGTTTTTTCTAAAACCTAACAATACTTACATAAAAACACCCTACCGAAACCACACATGCTATCTTCTGAAATATCATTTTTAAAGACACTTTAAACCTGCTGTAAGGTTTAAATGATTGAGTTTAGCTGAGCACAAAAAACGTTTATCACAAAAACGAGTTTAACTGACCACAACAATGTTTATTAATGCTAATCTCACAGGTGAAGGCGTATGGCCTTTTTTCAGTTCATATAAACAGGACAGGTTTTACCTTTAGGAAATCACCTTCAGTTACCTGAGCCAGTAATCCCCAGGGTATATGAGCCAGCATACGGCTGGCGGAGAGGAAACGGTGTAGGTGCTTGCACTACCACGCCACTCGTTGTGCTCTCATTGCTCATACATCACTCAGCTTTGCAGGAAAGGGAGGGTTACTCAGTGGAATGGGCTTGGCGGAAAAAAATATTATATTTTTGACCTTGGATGTTCCACAGCCATAAATGGCATGTGTCCAAATAAGTGTGTGTCTGCATGTCTGTCTTTGCAGAGAGAGAAAACCTTTTGTGAGCTTACCATTGTAATAAGGTATAGTAATGAATGATTGAGTCATAAGCCTTGTTCTTGCCAGTGGAGCATCAGAAGTGACATATGATGTTAGTCATGATGTGTTGCCATTATGCTACAAATCATCTGGTCTCAGACATTGCAAGATTACTATGACTAACTAATTCCTCTGTAAGCTTAGGAAACTGGGAACTAACATACCTCTGTCAGGAAAAGCAATGAATTAGCAAGGAGTTATTTCTCTGTTATTCTCCACAGCTCAAGCGGGTTGCAAATTGCACCAATTTGAACCTGACAAGTATCCCACACTGGCTGCCTCCTGACATCCACAAGGTAGACCTGTCACACAACTTCCTCCAAAACCTCACAGACATCCTGCCTTTCTATCCAGCCATCCACCAGTTCAGTCTACACTCCAACAGGATCCAGTTCATCCAGCCAGGTCTCTTCAGAACCATGAGCCACCTACAGGTTCTGGACCTCTCACGGAACCAGCTGGACCTTTATGCAGCTCTGAAAATACCCATAGGGCCACTCACCTCTGTCCAGGAACTGGACCTGTCTGGGAACGGTCTCTACACAGATATGAGTGACTACTTTCTGGGAGATGCCCCTGCTCTCACTAACCTCTCTTTAAATGGAAACAGCATCACCAAAATAGGCAAAAGCACTTTTATAGGCTCCCCAGCACTGAGAAACATAGACTTACACAACAATGTCATTTTAGAAATTGAAGAGGGCACATTTGACTCCCTGCAGCATCTTGTCGAGCTCGATTTATCGATGAACTCAATCTCATGTATCACCAACTTTAATCTCTACCATCTGAATTCACTGAACTTGAGCAAGAACAGCATGATGTCCTTCCAGAGCGTCATCACGGATCAGGACTTCCAGCTGCTCTACCTGGACCTGAGGGAGAACAAGATCCACTATTTCCCCATGCTGCCAAGCAAGAACAAACTCATCTACCTGGACCTGTCGCGGAATCAGTTGCACAGTGTGAACAGCACCGATGCAGACGAGGAGCTGCAGTGCCAGAAACACAGGGACGAGCTAATGTGCGAACACCGCCAGAACTGCAAATTCCCCCCAGAGCTTTGCAAGCTCCTCTACTTGGACCTAAGCTACAACCAGCTCAAGTCCATTCCCCCAGACTTCTTTGGCAGCATGGTGGCTCTGGAGTTGCTGAACATCAGCAACAACTGTCTCGAGAGTTTTATGGTGGACCAGGGGAGCCCATTGAACAAGCTGAAGACTCTCGACCTGAGCTTCAACAACCTGCAGAACCTGTCATTCGGAAATTGTACGCTGAGGAAGCTGGAGGCACTCTACCTGCAGGGCAACTCGCTCAGCACTCTCCATCCTGGGATTTTCCAAGTTCTTCCTAGTATCAAAACCCTACACTTGCAACAAAACCAGCTGAGTGTCTGTGGCCTAGAGAAACATCTCAGCTGGAGCTGTGTCTATCTCTCATATATCCCTACACTCCAATACCTCTACCTCTCTGAAAATGTCCTTCTTTCCTTGCCAGCACATGCCTTCCAGTGCAGCCAGTTGCTCATCCTGGACCTGTCCCTAAACCCTGGAGTAGAGATAAATGCACATGCTTTCTCAGGCTTGGAGAGCTCCCTTACCCAACTATCACTGAGAGGGAACCAACTCCAGACACTTAGCACTGACCTTTCACTCCTGCGCTACCTAAAAGTGGTGGATTTGTCCAGCAATCGGCTCACCAGCCTGCTGCTGGGCAGTAGAGACACTGCCATCGAGAGCCTGAACCTGCAGAACAACAGTGTGGTAACCTTGGAAGCACACACCCTGGAGACCCTAGAGAGCACGCTCAGAAGCCTCTACATGGGCTCGAATCCCCTCAGCTGCTGCCGAAACATGCACCTCATCGAACTGGTGCAGCAGAACAGCGTACAGATCCCTGACATTGCTTTGGTTACATGCAAGTACAGAAAGGACACTGAGTATGTGGAGATTAACCTTAGGAATGTACAAAGTGAGCACTGTGAAACTCTGAATAGCAAAGTGCTTGTGATTAGCATGATCACTGTGCTAGCTTTAGGGCTAATGGTGGTTTTGCTGGTTGCCATAAGGTTGTGCCACTCGAAAGGTCACAGATTCAACCACAGCTACAAGGCCTAAAAAACTTCTGAAGGAAAACCAAGAAAGGAAACTGAAGGTTCTACATCTCACACAGATGCAGTGACAGTCACATGAGTTCAGCAACAAGCCCTTTTGCAGAGCTACACTGAACTCCACTATGTAGGAAATGGTTCAGATAACAAAAGGTTAAAACACTAGGACCAGTCAATGTCCATCTATGTCAGGCTATGGCTCAGAATGTCAGCATCAGCATGAGTTAAACAAGAGATCTGTCCTCTTGAAGATGTTGGATACATATGGTCTCATGAGAATCCTGACTTAATGAGACAGTGGTAATCATTGAAAAAATGACAAATGAAGGATAATAATTGCTGTGTGCAATTGCATATACAAACTTTTTGAAGGACTTTTGCTTTCATGGCAATACTGTGTTTTTATATGATCACTACATTCCCACAGGGCTGGTCTTGGCTTGCTGGCTCACTCTTTTGCACTTTAAGGACTGTAATATGTGAATATAAAAGCTATGTAAAATGTAATGTGTTTGTACTGTACTTAAATGTAACTAAAACCCATCAAACACTATAGTCAATGCACATGCTATATTTTGACGGATTTTAAGAAAGATCTGGGGGATGTAGATTACAGCCGTATTCATGGATTAATGAGATGACTAAGGCTTTGTCTTAAGTTAGCCTTTAAAGTAAGTTAGCTAGGCCAGTAGCATTCACATGTGAGTGGGATAACCTATGAACTTGACTTAACGTAGCTTTGAGTTATCTAGCTTACAAAGGGTTTCAGCTGTTTTATATGCCCCTTGGTGCATTGTGGTTCAATCTAAAGGCCAGTGGCGTGGTAGTCATGGGACCAGATGAAGATGCAGATCGTGGAGTGTGTGTGGGGGGTGCGTGATATGATTTAGCCACGCCAGGGCAGAGGAAGTACTGCTGTCTGGACACCTGCAGTAAAAACGCAGCATGTTTTCACAGCTTTAGGGTCACTGCAGATAGCTTTCCTGTTATTGATTCACTCTCTCCAACTCTCCCTGAACAAGACATGTGTTGATGCAGGACAAAAATGCAATTCACTGCAAGAATATTATAATCGATTTACATCTTCAAATAGTGAATGTATTTCATATCACATGTCACATTTGGCCTCACACTTTCCGTATTTACTCAAGCTGTGACTGATGCATTATACCTCCCACTTATTTATTAATAGAGAACTGTGGAGGAAGCAGATTGGATCTACTGTCCATATGTGGAGCGGGCATGACTGAAATAGACAAGAGGAAATCCCTGTGTGTTTGCATGTGTCATCTGCTCGCGTATAAATAGGAACTAATTTCACAGCCTGTTGAGTCGATAACGAGAGAGCTGTTTCCTCATGGTCACTACCACTTCTTGCATCCTCCTACGCAATCTGCAAATACCGAAACCAGCAGTTATCACACACACACACACACACACACACACCCACACACCCAAAACCACTCGGTTCTGCAGAGATCGTCTCTGTATGTTCTCAGTCTCCTGCTTCATTTCAGTAAATGTTTGTGCTTTTTGAAGGAGTTATAATAAATCTGTATAAAGAATGTAAATTAATTAGATATATAATTGTAGCAGAGATATATTTATAAAGTTCTGTATTTTCCTAAATAAATGACCTGTCCTACATTAGTGTGAACTTCTGTGTTGTTTAGCTGTTAACCCCCAGTCTGATTGTTACTGTGGCTATGCCCCTAATAAGTTTGTAAACTATATTTTATGGCAGATGCAGAAGGCCTGTGTGTGTCTGTATGTGTGCAAGTGTATATGTGTGTACCTGTGTTTGAGGGACAGAATTAGCTTCTGTGTGAGGGGAGCCTAAAATGTGTTTGTGTTAACATGACGTTGGCTGGCAAAGAGACAGCAGGACAATATCCATCAGGCTCTCCAAACAGGAAGCAGCTTGAGAGGAAAAAGCACAGCACACATAAATAGAGGAGATTGTGTTCACGCCCTGGTCCTGTTACACACTGCTGGCCTGATCCCAGCATGCCACTGGAGGACGGGACTCTGCATGGCTTATCACCTTTTCACACGCTTATTTGTAAAATGCGCATATATATATATATATATATATGATTACTGAGGACAGATTACTGACACATGCTCTTGTACCAGTGGGATTTGCCATTCCTCTCCAGTTCACACAAGCTCAGCAAGCTCCAAAGTAGCGTGTGACTATCATTATTACATGAGGACATAATTACCAGAAACAAGAAGAGAGCTGCAAAACACCCCAATGTCTCACTGGAATCTTTAAAACAATACATGCATTCATATATGTTAAAGACACAAGCCTCCACTCCACTCCAGTCCACTTCAGCCACTGTGTGTGTGTGTATGTGTGTGTGTGTATGTGTGTGTGTGTGTGTGTGTCTGTGTGTTCTTTTTGCTCCATCATCTCTTCTCCCAATTCAGAGCCCAGAGAGAGGGTATGGTAGAGCGAGAATGTGTGTGCACATTCACGAGGACATGCATTAAAAACTCTGAACTATATCTTACTATGACATCTGAACTAAATCAGATTATTTACAAAGGCCCCTGAAATCTTGCAGAAATTGGGTCCCATAGCTCTGCCTGTGGTGTGCCCAGCATTGCCAAACATGGAAAAATATAAAGACCTTTCTGTTATTATCAAGGCACTCGAGACAAAATAGCTAAAATTCACTTACTGAGACTTGGCTGACATCCCCCACTCCCAGTGTTTAAGAGAGCAAAGGAGAGTCTGAGAGAGTTCCAAGGGTCCAGACAGTGTTAATCTAAGGGCCTTAACTGCTCCCTCCTCTTCCCTTGGCTTGTTTGTGTCCCAGAAATTTGGGAGACCGGTGTTCCCCCACCCACTGTACCAATTTTTATTCCCTCTGCTGCATGCGTCTTCCACTCTCCTTCACACACACACACACACACACACACACACACACACACACACACACACACACACACACACACTCAATATCAGAATCATCTCATTCTCCACCGATACAAGCCATTTATAATGTAAGTTTAACCATGAAACGAGAGGGAAAGCAGGATGAGAGAGAGAAAGAGCATCACATTCTGACGAGAATGATGAGTTCTGTAACATCCCCTTGGTCCTGCATGGTGCATGACTGCTGACCTACGAAATCTTAGTCAGTCATATTTTTGTCTTTCTGAATGTCATGTGGATGGGCCAAGGGACTAGCCAGTGAATCAGCAGGAACTTTAGCAATGTATACAGCCTGAGACAGAGCTTGAAGTTGAAAGCTCTTGTAGCTCACCTGGAAACACCAAGGTCATGGGTTCAGCTTCCAGGAAGCACATGCACTGTCATACTGATAAACATGTAAGTCACTCTCGATAAATGCCACAATATCTGCCAGTGTGCTGCTAAATGAAAGCTGCTTCTCACTTCCTCCGAGCAATGAACTTTATCTTGTCTGAATTCATCAGAACCTGCCGACTACCTTATGGGCTTGGAGAAGAACCCTACACAAAGAAGGTTATTTGAGCCTGATAATTAAAAGGCCGATGGAGAGGATTGAATAGAACAAGAGTGAAGAAAGCCTTTCATAACTGCTTCTCTTGGAAGTGTCCCAGGGGCAAAAGAACCTCCTGCATCCATAAACACATCGGCTCCAGGTTTTACAGCAGCAGCCGGAGGATTTGTTTCTTGCTCCTCTATCCCAAGGCCCTGAAACTGAAATTCAGTAAATCTTCACAGATGCTGAGAGACCATACAAAGGACAAGGGAGGCCACTGGCTTTTCTACCAGGCTCAAAGAAACAAACCTGTTTTTCACTTATTTGCTTAGCCAGTGA
Source organism: Electrophorus electricus (assembly GCF_041902795.1). NCBI lineage: Eukaryota > Metazoa > Chordata > Actinopteri > Gymnotiformes > Gymnotidae > Electrophorus > Electrophorus electricus. The sequence goes on from NC_137515.1 coordinate 16,083,808, forward strand.
CACGCTCACGTAACTCGATAACTTCTCATGGGACTAGAAAGGAGCAGAGGTATAACGTATGCATGACCTGGGCCCCAGGAGCTGCTCCCATTTCTAAAGTCACTCAACTGCCAGTAGACAAAACACTCTGAAACAAGAGGTGATGTATGTGTGTGTGTGTGTGTGTGTGTGTGTGTGTGTGTGTGTGTGTGTTGAGACGGTAGAGTGCCCACTGACTAGACTGTTGCCTGCTGGCATGAAGTGGCATGACATGACCTTGGATCTGTAGGCTGGAGAAGAGCTTTCTTAGAATTCTGCCTTTCACTGTGAGTAGAATTTCATCAAAACAACACAATGTCACAATGATGGGCATCACAGTGGAGACAGTTACCTTCATTTTCTACTTTCTGCTGTCTCCTCACTCCTTTCTGTAGGAAAGAAACATATATTTGTAAATATTCACTATGAAGGCTCTGTGACAAAGGCTGTTAGGTACTCACCATTACCCCACTCTAAGAACATACTGCCAAACTAATTCTTTATTTGAACAAAGGAAAGGTACTGCATCTTCTGTCCCAGGCTGCACTAAGTTCTGCTTTGTGCTGCTCTGCACAGCCTTTTCACTCTATTTGGCTTCTTTGCCCTATTTCATACTTGTCTTGTCTTTCAGGATGCTGTACTGTACTGGTAATGAAGTAAGCACTGAGTGCTGAAGCCCATGTGGGAGGTAAATTTACATTCCAAAGCTTCACTTACAGAACAGCAGAGAACCAGATCCACAGCTGGGAAGTGGGACAAAACCCAGGAGGATGTTGCATTTAATGGTTTAATCTGCTCCATTGGTTCATTTTCAAATGTAGTTGCAGTAAGCAACTACATTAAGTGATTGCATATTACATATTGGGAATATGTGCAAAATCACATAGTGATGCAGATTGTGAGTTGGGTAAATAGACCATTCCTGAACTACATTTACATTTACTGCATTTAGCTGACTTACAATTATGAATGAGTACAACTTAAGTAATTGAGGCTTAAGGGCCTTGCTCAGGGGCTCAACAGTGGCAACTTGGTGGTGGTGGGACTTGAAATGGAAACATTCTGATTACTAGTCTATCACTGAGCAACCACTGCTACCACTATATATGAAATACATGAACTATATATTAAACATTTACAACATGTATCAGATGCTCGTGTCCAGAACAGCTTCTGAAAATGCCTTGCTGTCTCAGTGGAACCTGATGTCCCTAGGTTATTGTAACTAGTCCTGAATCTATGTATACCACTGAGCTAAAGGCAGGAGAATACATACAAAGTACAATGGTTTTGTGTAATACATGAAGTGCAAGACTGTGTGCAAGACCTTATTATTAAAATTCCAAAATTAAAGTCCAATGGCAAGATTATACATTTTTCAAGTTCCTTCTGAAGAGGTGGATCTTCAGTCTGTATTTGAAGATAGCAAGGGCAGTGATGACAGGCAGTGGAGAAAAGTCTTGAAGGTTGCGATTCAAATTGAGCTGTACTGGAGAAATGAAAGGTGTGTGTTGAATAATGCAGGCTGTGACCAGTGCTTTCCTGTCTTTGGGGGCTGGTGCTTGTTTGGCTGTGTAGGTATGCATTAGATTCAGAAAACTGGAAGCCAGTGAAGGGGACAGAACAGTAGAGTGTCCAGTTCTGGTCATTTGTCAAACATCTGACCAGCATTGAGTCAGTAGGAAAATAAAACAAAACAAAAACTCCACACTATTACTCATTGTGCTTTAATTTAATCTTTATTGCTAGTTCTTCCCTGCCCCCATTTACACCTCCATATACTTAAATACTCCGCAGAAGACTCTCATTTTGAGTTTCTGAGAGAAGACAAAACCACATCTCGGATCTCAATATGCCTCACACTTATCTATGACGCCAATGGATCCTTTTCATGTGAACTCTATTGTGGTAAATACAATGGAACTCCCTTTGACTTCTCGGTGGAACAGAACTGAATATACACAAAAATTTATTTTTATATCAGCATCACAATCTAAAAAAACATTTCTCATTTTCACTTGCATTGGATCATTGTGGTATTCACAACTCCAGTGGCATCAGCTTCTGGTTGAGGAGAGTCCATGCTAGTTATGCAGTTCCTTACCGGCCCACACAGCCTATAAGTCTGTGCCAGCACCTGGGCCCTTTCCTTGTTCTCGGGCTCATTAGGAGACATGTACAGTTCTCAAATTGGTTCAGCAGGCTATTTTGAGATCTCTTGAATACTAGATTTCAAGTTCCATGTTTGTCCTTGTTTCTTAGCTGCTGGGGTTTCCTTGTAGTGATCACTGTTGTGTTCTTTATCATGGCACAGTTGGCCTGTAAACTGTTTACTTGCTTTGCATGTTCTTGCTAAGATTCCTGGAAACACCCTAATAAATTTGCTCAGCACTTTCATCCTTGCGCCAAACAGTCCTGCTCAGTTGGATTCTAGATCTTCAGGGCCTCCTGTGAGGTGAACTGTTCAAATCATATAGAAGAAAGATTAAGTGCTCCCAGTGATCCATGTCCCATTGGTTCTGATCTGACAACTGAGGCAGAAACTTTGTAATGCATGTCTCATTCAGCTCTAAATATAAATACTACTTTATCAGAGCAGGCTATTTCATCTGCTATCTGAGAGTGAGAGTGCTTTGCTGTTTGCAGATGAGGTGATGCATCAAGATCTTGTAGGTCTCCTCATGCAGAGTGAGTTTACAAGCACAACTGGTATCAGTTAGGATACCATTCCACTGGAACACATTTGTTTTTCTTCTGTGACATGCACTCAGTGGTGTGGTAGCCAGACAAGCCGACGATAGCAGAGACTTTCTTCTGCTCTTGTGCAGTCAAGACCCCCTCTGTTTAGACAGGCGACCTACTCCAAAAACAACACTTAACACCCAGTCTCCATTTAAATTCACTACTGAAATTTAGTTCCATAAAGGGGGATATTAATTAATCCAAAAAGAGCTTGGAATGTCAGCATGGTCCATAGTGCCTTGCTCCTCAAAGGGTTAGGGAGGAAATCAAACTAACAGAATGTAATAATTTTACATATTAGTGTATTAGAACAAAATTATTTAATGTCATAACTATGTTCTCTTAGTTTCCTTTTTAATGTCCCTTTGCCTGCTTGCTGCCTTTTTGTGGGATGTAAAATGGAGATCCCAGTCAATATAAAAATAACCAACAAACACTAGAGTGCATGTTCAATTATATGAAAATGTCATCAAACTATCAAAGCCTCTCTCTAGGTTTGCCAAGTAAAATATTTCCCACAACCCAAGATTGCTGCAATGTAGTCCCTTTGGAGGTCTGAATCACATTTATGGGTTATACAGAGAGGCAGAGAGAGAGAGAGAGGAAGAGAAAGAGAGACAGAAAGAAAAGGGCAGAGAGAGAGAGAGAGAGAGAGAGAGAGAGAGAGAGAGAGAGAGAGAGAGAGAGAGAGAGAGAGCCCGATCTTTTATTTAACTATGCAGGGCAGTAGAGACCTGTTAGTACAGATATGCATAATGTGCATACTTTTCCCCTTATTTTCTGAACCAAAGATCAAAGTGTGTACACACTTCAAACCAGCCACATATCTCCTGCCCCCAACTGAACCAGCATTCAGCACTTCTGAAACTCACTCTCTTCACACTGTCTTGGTTTTGTGGTTGCTGTCTGGGTGAGCTTATGAGCGCATGACATAGAAAGGGTTTCATATCTTTCAGTTCACCTGGTATGGTAGAACCTTCCCTAGATTTCAGCTCACTCCACTATCCTCCCTATGTAACTTGGGGAGCAGTTTTATAGGCGGATTAATTGATTAGTAGTTTATCATGCGTAAGGTCCTACGTGTTCAGCAGCAAATCTCCTGTAAATCACCTAAAGTCTATTGCTACAGTCCTACAAGACATCCCAAGAGTTGTAGCTATAACATCCTCTGTGAGTGTAGATGTAACACTTGAAGCCAAAAACAAACAGACATGTCTAATGATTAAATGAGCTAAACCCCCAAAGCTCATTAGAGTGACTTACACTCATTTTTACTAGTAAGGGAGGAAACACAGATTCATTACCTACATGCTGAGAACTTCAGAAAACAAGTGGTCCCGACTCTCAATAAAAGGCAGATGTGGAGCATGTTCTTCAAGGCCAACCCTTTCAGTCTGACATCCTGTGTCCTGTGATGCTGGCAGTTGATAAGGGAGGGCTGTCCAGCTTCATGTGGTCCACAGAGTGTAAACAGATTTCACTCACTTACTTTATGATGCACTAATGAGTCAGAAGAGACTGGACTTCTCTGAGTCAAGGAGTAAAGGCAACCTTTAGCATCCTGTCTTTTTTCATAGGGAATGGGGAGATGATCAAGTAGGCTATGCTTTAGTAAGCTATGTTTTTGCTCAAAATTCAGTGAAGTTTTTATGTGTGTGGGTAGATGCACAATCTTTGGTTTGTTTAGTCTGGGTTTTGGAGTGGTCATTGAGTTAATTTTCATCTTCAGATTGTTTTTTTTTGTCACTGTAGTGTTGCCAAACTGGTGTGTTAGATCAGCTCTAAAGAACTGCTTGCAGCCCTAGCCCTGTTCTGTGGCCAGCCTGGGAATCTGGGTTTTCTTGCTGGTAGTTATGCTGAATACACAACTAAACACACAACTACAAAAAATATTTTAGTCAATCCTTTTCCTCCCTTTTCACAAAGCAGATTTTACACAGTTGACATGTCCGTTCATCTGTCTATTTTTCAGACTGCTGAAGTATGATAACTGAAAAGGTTCCATCTTCCGGAAGGTTTTATTTCCCCATCTGAGCATCTCAAGTAGGTCCTTCTTCCTAAACAAGGAGAGGGATAAAGTTAAAGATTACTATGAACCTCTGTAGGACAAGATACAAAAGTGCTTCAGAGTGCCAAAGCCTTGGAACAAGAAGCTGCACGTAATGGGACGATTTCCTGTACAGACCACACCCAGTCTCACAGCAATTTTCTGTTAGAGATTCCCCACCAAGATGGGGTTTTTTTGGCCATTATACATTGAAAACAACACAGGTGACACTAACAGAAATATTGTGACAGTATAAATTCCTTGATCAGAACTTAAGAGTGAATGTTGGGACTGTCTACCGATTACTCACAACACCACTAGTCATCAGTTTGGGTCATGGATTTTCTCTGTGTACTTCCAACAATTGGCCTGGTGTGCATGATGACTGATGGGCCTACTGGGCATACTGGATTCAACCCTTGACTTTGCCAGATGGGCATACTAGATTCAACCCCATAGCTACACCTGATGCCTGGGTTAAACGTAGTAGAATTAATGGGAGGTGAACAACTACCTTAAAATGGACAAGACAGCTAAATATGGAACCCAGCATCCCTAGTGAAGATTTATACAAATCATCAGTGTGATGAATCTGTCTGCATATTGTAGCTGTTGAGGCACTGATTTATTTGATAGTGATGGTAATGAGTAAGAATCGCAAACAGCGTTCAGACATTCCAGACTGCCTCCTTTGAAGCACATGGTCTGGAGACCAGATTCAAAGTTTTGACCCCATGTTCCAGATGCACTTAATTGTTCCATCACAAACATTTATTTCTAGAGAGCTGCCTACCACATGATAAGTTCTAAATCACTTTACATTGTGGTTTTAAATGACATCACGCTCAAGCACAGTTTATCATATGTAACATATAGTCAATGAATATAATCAAATCAAATATGCCTAAACCTTCTAGAGAATAATTCCTGAAAACAGACTCAGCGAGACATGATACAAATACAAATTCCTCTAATAGTACTAAATGCCCTATTAACACCAATCCAGCAAAGCTATTCCTGTTTTCTGCATTTCTCTACCACTACAGCAGCATACTGACCAAAAAGCATAGTGTCTGAGTCCAGCCTTTGAAAAGCCTAGGCTATGAGTGTGTGGAGAGGCGAGGTCCAGATAAGCAGGACCTGGATTCGGGGGAGCGTGTCTTCAACCTAGCAACAACTCTCTCTGTGCACTTATGCATGTTTCTCCTCGTAGTCAGATGACGGCAGGAGCATGAGACAGAATAAGTCCAAAGCCAGGCACCACCAGGACTGCCCTCATAATGGGACACGCATGCATGATGAGAAGATCCAGTCAGATCCAGCGCAATACTCAGAGGTCAAGTAATGCTCTGTCATGCTAGATGCTTAAACACACACACACACACACACACACACATATGCATTTTGGCTAGTCTGTCTCCCTGATTAAATCCAGATGTGCAGGTGTGGCCGGAGGAGGCTTGTTAAAACTCCAACAGCACAAAGACTCATTATGTTACTCAGGGGAAAAGAATGTATTTATTTATGTAAACACTGAAGACGTCTAAGCTTTCAGCCCATTTTTCGTCCTAGGACAAAAATAGAATCCACTCTATGGATTCTTAAATTTCTACCATTGTACAACACTGGAATAGAAGCTTTAAGCTTCAGATAATGCCCTTTCAATCTCATCCTTCTAACTAAAATGTGATTTAGTGCTGACCCATATAGCAAACTGTGTTGAAACTGCATAACCACATAATTAACATTCGGATCATTTCATGTTGTGAATAGATAATTCTCAACATTCAGATTGGTATCAGTCATATAAGGAAATTATTAACATTGAAACTCATTTGTATGTTAAGATTCTACAACACATGGCTGGTGTTTATAATGTTTAACTAGTCTGAGGACTATGCAGTGGCATTTTTTCTAAAGATGTTTTCAGCAAACTGTGAGGTGAAAACCCCACATCAGTTTCTGAAGAATTCTAATTGTGTGTGTATTTACCACTGTCCGGAGTAATTAATCATCAGTGCCAGACAAAAACATCATCATTACATTAGTGAAACTCCCACCCTCGGAGAGCTCTTAAAGGGTGTTACGCAACAACCCGGCGGCGTAACTAAAAGGGCATGAAACCATTTCCTTTCAGAATGAGCCTATTTCCTGTGAATACAGAACGAAGACCTTAGTCAGTTCTTCAAAGATGGTATTAAACACAAGGGAAATGGAAATGACTTCTGCTGAGTCAATTCTCTCTGCTGTTTGAGAGCACTGTACAAAGTGTATAAACTAAATTATGAGAGCAGAATGCGCTTGTTGAGGAATAAGGATGAAAGTCAGGGGAGCCGGAGCCATTTTGTGCTATATGATTCATGGACCCCTTTCCGACCTGGATGAGGTGGAACCTTTTAAAGTGATGCGGTGATAGGTGGGGGGCCTAATACCAAATCAATTCATTTGGACCGATTAGTTTTCCAATGCAACTGGCAGTACATCTTAAAGTGGGAGGAAAATGACTAATTTAAGAAAAGGAGTGAGGAAATGGTGGTTAGACATTCTCGTGGTAATTATAAGCTTAGCGACCTTCAAAAAATTATTTCGTGGCTTCAATAGAACACTACGGCACTCATCTGCTTAATGCTGTAAATATTATAAGGTAGCTAACTGACCAAGCTATCTTATCCATTTGTTAACTCAACTGGCCTTGTTTTCACTGACAAATGTGTATTTCTATATCCTTGTACCATTTGGCTTCATTTTTTGTTTTTTTTAAAAGTCCAAAATATATTTCACGACCATCTTATCTAGATGAAGCATGATTTGTTTCAGGCCTAGATGTCTTCATGAACAGCTGAGAAAGCAGTGTAGATTATACCTGTGATATAAGTGTAAGTAGCTTTTTTATATCTAGCAGAGCAAACATAGCCCCAGCTGGCTAATGTCAGCTCAAATCGGCACAAATGAAATGAAACTGATCTCCATGTAGGTGGGTTGGAAGGGACGCTCCGGTGAAATGCTAGTACGTCGAGCAGTGTGTAGGTCACAATACTCCAGATTTATCGCCTGGCTTCCCTGCTGGGATTCCTCAGAAACCTCTCCCAGGACTGCTGAGTCAGACGTACTTCCCTCACAGCAAAGTCGCTTTACCTTACCTCTGCCTTTTGTACCAAAAGTATTATTTACATTCAATAAGTATATGTCCCAGCGGCAAGCATACTCTGTTGCATTTTTCTGTGAAAATAAATATACATGATGGGCACACAGTTTCTGTTAAGCTCTGCAAATGGTTGAGCTACAAAATAATGAAATCGCCACATGGGCTCTAAATCATGTGAAAGCAGCATTAAGTTCAGACTGATACTATTCTAAATTTACAGGCACCGAGTCCGTCCTCCGAAATGTGCGCGCAGACACTTGACATGTCAATACCCTGGCCCATAAATCCTGGTTTGTGCATGGGAGCACAGACACATTTAGTGTGCTTCTTTCAAGAGACGTATACAAGTCACCCAGGATTTCCAGTGACCACTGGACACAATTCCCTGTTGTCTTCATACCCTTCTACAAGACCTACGGTACATCAGTGGTGTCTGACATGTGTCAAACCCATGGCTACAAGAGCAACAGTGTCTTTGGCATCACTAACCACAATGACCCAAATCAGTAAATTTAGATTATATCATCAACTCGATTTGTATATCTCCTTTAAACAACATGCACTGTTCCAAAACAGCTTCACTGAAACTCCAGGCTTTGGACCCTAATGAGTAAAGTGAATGCTCCTGTTGACAGAAAAACCAACCAGAGATGGCATGAGGAGGAAATCTTGCGAGGAACCAGAGTAAAGTGGGAACCCATCCTCCCCTGGGCCACATGGGACATCATGTTTTGATATGAAAGTCTGAAAACCACAAAACCCCAGTTTCGCAACATTTCTTTCAGCATTGTTGGACCCTGGTTATGAATCTTCCTTAGCCTCTGTCAGACTTCAGCCTGCTGTCAAACCCTGACCCAGTAAGTCTGCTGGCTGTGTAACGGAGCTTTTCTCCATGGAGACACAGACGGCAGTAAGAGCGAAGCCAGGGGAAGGGAGGCCAGTGGGCGTCCAGCTTAGATATTAAATACCACAGCCCATAACTCAGGCATGCTTCCATGAGTCATATTCTTAAAGCAGTAACAGGTAGGTTTAGGTGTCAGGATGAAGCCAGTGAGTTTAAAACATCTCAAGACCTTTCCTGTCTGTTGGGGAAACTGGCGGTGCATAGCTTTTAGTTTGTGATGTTTTACACTTGAATGTGCCCCTGGGGCCCCACAAGGTATAGGAGCCTAGAAAATGTTTGTCCAGTCAGTAAAATCTGATTTTAGTGTGCACACCAGATATAAGTGAAGTCTGAACACATGGAATCAGTTTTGGTCTGGCTAACAGTAAGTCTTTTCACAAAGTTTTCCAAGGTGTAGAATAAATAAAAAACAAACCCAAAACCAGAGTAAATGGTAAATAAATAAAAAATAAATAAGAACAAATCTAACTAGAGCACCACAGCTTGTGACCTAAAGAGTAAGCAGCAGTCTTTTTTTGTGGAGATTTTTTTTTGTGGAAACCTAGAACTTAACAGCTTGGAGGCAAATCTAAATGGAGGCCATCCTAATCCATTTTATTTACACGTCGCACTGTGTTTCCAACTGACACAAAAATATTTTAGGCTTTAGGCTAATTTACATGTCATTAAGAACAAAATCCCCCAGTGAGTTCAGAAGTAAAACATGTAGATAAAGAGTTATGTAGTGTGAATTCAAAAGGGCTAGTCAGTCCAGAACTGGGACAAAACAATGAGACCATAGCTGGGCTTTACATATACAGGATTCTGGCCCCCCGAAAAACAAGGCTGATAATAGCCCCTTTATGGAAGTGTTATGACAAAGGTTATGTAGTCTAGCACCTCAAAGATCCTATAACAACATCTAGCAAATAATGCAGTGTACTGTTACCAAGGGATTCCCCCCCACACATACCTACTAACTGAAACTGAAAGTGTAACTATAGCCATCTGATTATCTGAGAAAGGTGTTATACCAGTTCCTCATGAAAAAGACATTATTCCCCACCTGTAACCCCACACAACTACTATCCTCAGAAACATGTGTAAACCTTCAGTGGTAGCCAGGGAGATGAGCCCCCTGAACTAAAGGTTGAGACAGGGGCTCTGGTCTTCTCAGAGGAGGATACCTGCAGCTCCCGGTGGACCGGGAACCGGGGCGGAAAGTCCCAGCTACCAAACAAGGGGTGGGGGGGGGGGGGGGGGGGGAATGGAAATATGGCTCTATGGGTATCAAGGGTGGGGGAGGCACAGGGAGAGAGAAAAACAGGAGGAGGAGAGAGAAAGAGAGCAGAAACATAACATAGGTGTGTGTGTGTGTGTGTGTGTGTGTGTGTGCAAATAAGGCATACAGCATCATTAAAAACCCCTTTCTAAGTTTCTCTTGCACCAAAAGCTCCAGGGTTATAAATGCACACAATAAAACATGGAAAGCTTCCCTGCTACCTAACCGCTAAAGGTGCTGGAATCCACCGAGAAGCACACTCGACCATTAATTATATACATCACTCATTCACACACACCTGGCATTGGGACTTTCCACATTTGAATAATCCCCAGCAGAGGCACACCTAATCTTGACAAATAAGTAAGCTGCTATGATGATCACATCAGCATCATGAAAACATCCACCTGTCTGATGGAATACAGGCACACCACAAAATAAGGGGGAGAACATGATGAGGAATTTGGCTTGGAAAATTAAATTTACAAGTGAAATGCAGTACAACACACTACTAGAAGCAGTTGCAGCATGCGGTTTGTCATTTCAGGATTTAAGATTGACCCATCATCAACCAATCTGGTCACATTAAAAACCTTAACATGCACAGGGAAAAGGACTAAGGCACTTGCTTTTTTGACTTCTTTGTTGGAACTGAACATGTCGGTGATTTTTTAATTAATTTTATTTCTTTTTTACATTTGTGTCTATTCTTTCATCAATCAGCAGCTAGCTGGTCATAGCTTTAGAACAGAAACTGAAAGCGCATGATCCTGATTGGTTAACTTTGTTTTGAACCATAACAGCTGTTAGACAATGAAACAAACGTAAGTAAGGAAAGTATGCAGCTTTATGAGCATATCTATAGCCCAACTACTGTGCAAAACAATTTCATTTTACACATATAGTATCAGCTGTACTGCATCTGCGTTTTGTAAATCCCCCCTGTTATTTGGGACTGTCAAAAATATTTCTGGTGGGATTGAAAGCCAAAATCCCCCAGCTACACCAGTGAGGTACACACACACACACACACACACACACACACACACACACACACACACACACACACACACACACACACACACACACACACACACACACACACACACACACACACACACTCCCCCAAGTAAATAAAACAAATCAGAGGAGAAAAAAAAACTAACCTGAAGTAAAAATAAGACCAGACAAAATGTTTCTGTGAGCATCTTGTAGTAAAGTTTATACAAATAAAATGCTAACCTTTATGTCAAGAAAGACAATAAATCAGAACACACTGGATTAAGGGGTGTGGACGTGTTTGCTTTAGCAAATTGGGTAAAACATCACTTTGCAAGTGCATTGTCAGGATGGGAATCTTCTAGAACTATCAGCGTAACCATGATAACATTATTTACATTATCCTGTACACAACTGAGACCCACTTCCAGGAGAAACAGCATAAAATGATGTGCTAACCAAAGAAACAGAATGCCACAATCAAGATTCTAATTCTGTGGTTTGCTTGTAAACCACGAACCTAGGCTTTTCTACACAGGACATCCCCACAAGCTAAGGGGCACCCCAACGTACTCCTGCCGCCGACACCCTGGTAGAACATTGTGTAAATCTAACCAAACCAAACTGTTTTTGGAATTTCAGAAAACAAAAACATCCTCATTTCGGAGCATGGCCTTGTCCTGTTGTGAGGAAAACCAAGACAGCGAAATGTGCTGAGGAGAGGAGGTTGAGAGCAGACACCATGTCTGCGTCAGCTGTAAAATACCGAAGTGTCCCCCACGCTTCTACTTTTCAGTACTGCTACAACACAGGGGGCCGCCACCCACAGTTCCTGGGTCCACCCTCCATGCGCACTCCCACAGACAGATGTCTCCAGTTGCCGTTTAGGAAGCTCCCACCGCCTCCTCAGGGTCAACGTACTGCACACTCCTGCGGTAGGCCTGGAAGCATCAGCTGCGACCCTTGTGCTCACTGCGATTGGTCGGCGCAGGCCTCCGCCGGGCTGGCTGCCACCCCCTCATCGTTGCTGCTGTCCACATCCTGGTCCATGGCGGCTTCCTCGTCCAGCCGCTGGCTGGTGTAGTCTGTGATCTCCAGGAAGCCACTGGGCTCGACCACCACGTTTGACTGGCTGGAGTCGGGCATAATGGAGTACTGGGGGATTACCTGCAGGGTGAGGGGTAGAAAGAGTGAGCGAGAGCAGGAAAGTACGGTTCAGTTAAGAGTGATGTTCCAACAAAAACTGCAGAACATTCCGGAACATACACACGAGGGGAAAACAATTAAATTTTCTACCCAGCTACTAGATCTACTATGGGTCTGAATACATGTGAACACTTGTATTCATTCCTGTGTCCAATCTGATGTCTTTCCAGCTGGTTGTCCATAGCAATCAGCATGCTCAGGGATCAATAAAGTATTTCAGTCTGCCTGTTCGTCTGTGTCTACCTGTTCATCTATCGGCCATCCATGCACCCATTACCACGCAGGCCCGCTTACCTGTATCACGTCCAGGTCTTTACCCTTCTGGATTCGGCTGTAGGTGCTGTGTTTGGAGCTGCTGATGTGGGGCGAGGTGGAGGCCGACTTGCTGAAGGAACCGCGGTCGCTGGATGAGTCCACCACCATGGCTTCGGCACCCGGGTCGATCTCCGCCTCCATCATGGAGATCTTGAGGATGTCGGAGACAGGTTTCTCAGACACGCCCAGCCCCGAGCTGGACTCCGCCTGCAGCTTGGCTGCAGCTTCCCCGCTGCTGGACGTGGGCGGGCACTGGTGGCCACCGAACGTGATCTTGGTCACGGTGGCGCCCTGTGTGATAATCGGCTGTTGCACCTGTGTGTGTTGGTGTGTGTTGGGGGGGAAGAAAGAGAGAGTGGGAGGGGGAAAGAGAGAGATTTTCTTTTGCATCACCTCTCAAACCCAACACATTACCAGAATCAGTGTTGCTGTTGTGAGCCTCTGTGGAATTGTATGTACTTGCATTTGTACTTGAGTTCTTTACTTTATGCCAAAAACTGCTCACTAATAGTTAATCAAATGCTGGTTTGAAAAAAAAGAAAAGAAAAGAAAAAAACACCACAAAACACATTCACTGTGTGCGTACATGTGTGTGCACTCGAACCTGGCTGCTGCTGCTGGCCGTCTTGTCGGAGCCCACGGGATGGTGGGCCTGCAGTGGTGGTGGTTGGGAGAGCTGTGTGTGCGTGTTGGGCCGGTGATGGGAGCTTGGAGCCTGCTGTAGTTTGGGCAGCTGTGGGGTGTGTGGAGGCTTGGCGGCGACGGCTTGCAGAGCTGGCTGAGCTACAGCTCCTGCCGAGGCCGAGGGAGAGGGCGACGGCTTGTCTGCCCTCCCCGAGGCCGCCGGAGCTGGGGGCCTGGGGTGGGGCTGTTCTACTTTCTTGGAGGCCGGCAGTGCTTCAGACTGGCTGGGGGTGGGCTTAGTGGGCGTGGCTGGGACAGAAGCTTTGCCAAGTGTATTTGGAGGGGTGCGGTGTTGTTGGAGAGAGGGAGGGGCAGGCTGCGGCGTGGCCTGAGCGGACCTGTAGAAGAGTCCCGTCTGAGGGTCCAATGTGTCTCCCTCCAAATCACCCTCTTCCACTACCACCTGCTCCTCCAGAGGCCTGCCCTGCTCAAGAGACACATCGGCCTGCAACACACACACACCCTGTCTAGGATCCATCTGTATCACACACATATTTGACAGTCATAACCACACTCCTTCTCCCTCACACACACACACACACACACACACACACACACACACACACACACACACACACACACACACACACACACACACACACACACACACACACACACACACACACACACACACACACACAGCATTACCGGTGTGCTCAGGGTGGTTGTGCATGTGGAGGGTGTGGCACAGCTGGAGCTTTTCACTGTGGAGGAGAGAGGAGATGACTGACTGCAGGACACGGATGTCTCACCTCCTGCTACAGCCTTCACGGGTTTACCTGCACACACACACACACACACACACACACACACACACACACACACACACACACACACACACACAATTTCACACATGGGCCAATGCTTTTCTCATTTAGTACACAGACACTATTTCACAGGAAATCTCTAAATCGAATTAGTAGCCATATTGAAAACCCGAGTATTGAAACTTGAAATCATAGTGGCTGTTAATGGGACACTGCACGCTTCGCCCTCATTTTATTCCTGAACTCTGGGGGTACTGGTCAATAGCCAGGAAAACATTGGACTCTTTATTTTTGTTCTACTCATGTTCTTAATTTTGTTTACTTGGTCAAAACCACTTGTTTTCCCAACCATTATCAATCTGCATTCTGAGCCATCCAATCTGCTATCCATTAACGATCTGGTTTCTGAAATGTTTGGGCTGCAAAGGGTCCATGTTTCGTTAGGGATGTGAGGGAGGACAACCATACCGACAGTGGTGCTCTCGGCCGGGGCATCAGGTTGGCCTGCTGCCTGGCCCGAGGGCTCGGGAGACTGCCTCCTCTCTGGAGGCATCTGGAGGGGCACTGCCATCTGGCTGAGGTCGATGGTGTGTTGCCGGGGCTTGGTCTCACCCTTCTCCTTAGCTGCACCAAAACAGGCAAAATGCAAAGACACATTATAACCAACTCCGAAGAGGGAGAGATGGGGTAGGGGCAGGTAACACACACACGCACGCACAGACACACACCTGTGGTCTGCTGCAGCTCCAGCAGCGCTTTTATGGTGGATGTGGCAGACTGGGCCTCTCCGCCCACGTCCTGGTAGATGATGGTGGGATTCGTTTCCACGGCGACCTCTTGCTCGGCCCAATCCTGACCCCTGGAGGTTATGACATGCACTACAGCCTGGGTGTCTGGAGATCAGGGAGACACCTGAGCTTAGTAACACTCAGACCTTGAAACCAACACAAAGCATTCCGCTCTGGTTAATCACAGAAGAAAGACTTTCAAGCATTTGCTAATTTCTCATGGAGAGGGATCATTAGGGATAAATGAGGTATAAGAGGCAACGCTTACATAGCTAGTCATATTTGTTTTATAATTCCCCAAATACCCTTCTGATCTTTTTATTTCATAAAGACATACACAAAATAATTGCCACTGATGCAAAGTACTACCCCTACAAAATGTCCATACTTGAGTGCTAATAGCTCCCACTTGTGGAGAATCTCCAGCCAGCTGCACTGCCAGCACTCACCATGTGTACTGTCTGAAGACACTGGGCTGCTTTCCATGTATGAGGGTGAATCGTCCTTCAGCATCCTCTCCTGGCCACAGCCTGCCATTACGCCAGCATCAGCAGCGCGGGACACCTGCTGTAGCGTCTCACTGACCAGCTGCCTCGCCTGCTCACTCACCACGGCTGCCTGGAAGGCCATTGGCTTTGGTTTGATCAGCACCTGCAAGGGAAGATGACCAGTCACATGACACTATGCTACTACAGTCCGACTGTATGGCAAACCTTGTTGGCAAACCTTAAAAAAACTACTGTAATACACATCATGTATCAGGAAAGGTGCAACAAACACCATGATGAAACGTTTTTGATGTATTGTCAAGCCCTAGGTCCAGGTCAGATGTGTGCCAGCTCTACGAGCTGTGCACTAAGTGGATGTGCCCCACCTGGGTTTTGCCCTGCTGCCCATAGACGATCTTTGTGGGGATGATCTTGGTGGTGCTGGAGGCCTGCACTGCTGCGCCCAGCCCCTTTGGCTGAGTCACGATCATCTTGGTGATGGGTCGTGATGCTGCAATGATGGCGGGTTTGGCTCCCGGTACTCCCTGCAGAGCCTTCTCTCCCTGAATCACACATACACCTTTAATAATCAAATCGATGCTTTGACATCAAGCCAGCTCAGGTTACACAAAATATTTATGAGAAAAATTATGCCGATTATTGCTCTGTAACGTGACCCTACCCCAGCGTTCAACAGCGTGGTGACCACATTCTTCCCAGGCAGGCCCTGGATAGTGGCCCCTTTCCCCGTGGTTTTCTGCACCACGATGACATTGGGTTTGGAAGTCATGGGAATGGTGGTGATCTTTGTGGTGGTGCCTGTTTGTTAAAGAGTGTAGATGAGACCACACTAGAAACTGTTCGCGCCTGCGCCACTTACAATCCCCCCCCGCCTTCCCTCCATCCTTGCCTGCCTTTCCCTTCTGAACGCTTCTATCCATCTTCTCTCCCTTCGTTTCTTGCTCGGCCTTCCGTTCCCACCCGCTTACCAGAGACGATGTTGGTGATCTTGCCCCCAAGCGTGGCCAAAGACTTCGGCACCACCGTGATGATGCTGCCGCTGGTTGTTTTGACGTAAGTCGCCCCGGCAGGTGACGTGGCCACCCGTGCTCCGATGGTGGGGCTGACCGAGGGCCGGGTGTAGGTGGCCGGGGTCCCTGCACGCACACAAGTACACACTGCATCTGTAAAAACATCACATGAGCTCCAGAACAGAAGCCCCTGCCTCACCACGGGGTTGTTAAGAGTGGGGAGATTCATAGTCCAGGTCCGGATCCGGTGCGCTTCAGTGGGGACGGGGTATGGGTGAATTTAGAGATCAGGCTTGGCTTTCAAGGTTTCAGCTAGAGGGCAACGGAGAGTTGGCGACCGAATTAAAATATTCGATACCTGTAGGGGCGGAGACTAGTTTAGTGGTCATAATGGCCCCGTTGCTGCTGACCACCATGATGGGGGCAGAGCTGCTGCTGGGGACAGCTGCACTGGAGGGCTTTGGCAAGATCTTACTGGGCTGCATTTGCTGTGTGATGATCTTCACTCCTACACGCAAACACACAATTAAGTATAACTGACAAATATGAATAAGACATTTTAAGGTATACAAAACGAACAGGGATCATTTTATATGTTCTCTGAGCTGAGGGTCCTGACCTGACTCCTGCTTGATCTGGATGGTGGGTTTGGAACCTGAGGGTGTGGCGGTGCTCTGGGGTGAGGAGGAGAGAGACGAGCCCTGCAGCCCTTTGGGTGACTGTTGCTGCTGCTGTTTGGGGAACTGCAGGATCTGGGAGGGAGAGCCGACCAGAGCCTTGGGAGAGGGCAGCCTTGCTGTGGCCACCTTCACCGCTGCAGAGGATCCAGCTGAGGATCCAGCTGAACACACACAAACACATGATCCAAAAGAAAATCCATCCATGAAATCAATGGATACACAGGATAGAAGGACTATGAACACACACACACACACACACACACACACACACACACTTACTTTGAGCCATTGTGGACATCACCACAGCAGGGGTGGAGGACACTACAGTGGTCACAGCCACAGGGCTGGGTCCCGGGGCAGCGCTAGCACCGGCCGAAATCACCATGGTCTGCTTCTGGCTAGATGACGTCAGCGCTGAGCTGGACACCAGCTTCGACATGGCTGCATAGTTGTGCGACTTTGAGAGAATGTTCGGCACAAAGTTGGAGCTTGGCGACGTCGTGACAATAATCACCTGGAGGGGTAGCGGGGGGACGGGGGTGTACCCAAGTGAGTCGAACCATACCAGGGCCCTGGTAACACAGGCAGACTAGCGGAGAATTGGGGCGAAACACACCACCGCTCACTAACCTTCTGGGTGGTGGTGTTGGTGGTCTGCGTGGTGGGCTTGGTGAAGGTGATCTTCACCGGGGACATGTGGGCGGGCAGGGAGTTGGCGATGCTCTGCATCAGGTTGCTCATCTTCGGGCTGCCGCTCACCGGCACCGTGATCGTCTTAGATACAGGCGGCGCCACTTTAGGCACCTCCTTCAGCAGCACAGGGGAGGAGCCAGAGGAGTTCGTGCGCCGGCGCTTACGAGGCTTTTCGTCCTCGTCGGAACAACTCACGCCTGAGAGATGGAGAGAAAAATGACAAGAATATTAAATATCCACATTATTCGGTGAGCAATTTGCAAGCCAAATCATCTTTAAAATGACACACACTAACACACCTTTCAGAGAGAGAGAGAACAAAAGTTTCAACCTGTGTGTTTCTGAGGTCACTGACTTACTCTTAACATAGACAGTACTCCCACTGGGCAGCACCACCACGTTGGAGGCGGGGCTTGCAGGCCGGGGTGATTTGACGGCAGCTGCCATGCTGCCGCTGGGAGCAGAGACACTGGGGGGCGTGGCAGTAGTGCTGGTGTATGAGTAACACACCACCACTACACACACACACACACACAAAAAAATACCATCAAAAATCAGTGGAATGTAAAACATTCCCAAAATGATCTTTGATTAAAAAATAGCAAGAAAAACAAAACAAAAACCCATATTACACAGAGGAAAATATGTCTATCCAAGTATATCCACCCAAGAATATTTTACCTTCCTTGTTGCCGGTCTCTGTGGGCAGCAGCAGCGAGGCATTCTGGTGGGCTGTGGTGTTGGCCACAGCATTGGCAGTCACAGTGAATGCCGTCTGAGGCACCAGCCTGGGCATCAGAGGGACCAGCCTACGCCCCTCGATAGACCACTCAGAGGAGCTGTTTGGCCCCGACATGCTATTAAATATAAAACAGGAATGCAAAAAGGAAACCAATAAATAATAAGCAACAGTGAATATAAAGTTTACTTGATGTTAAGTTGCAGGTGTGTCCAGCCGCATGGATGTGCAGCGCAGGGATGGCCTTGCTGTCTTACTGGTACGCAATGGTAGTCAGACGCTCATCATTGACCGCCCGCCGCACCTCTGCCCGATGACGCTCAGTTGAGATGCTGGCAGAAACACATCAGGTCCACAAACAATGTTTTGTATGTGCTGTTCCAGGATCAGGCTTTCCACTAAACTGTGAGCACCACTGGGCAGCATTCAGTGATGCTGTTTGAACATGACTCCTATCTATACCCGGAAAGGCACTGAAAGCCTACACAAAAAGGTCACCGAGTTTGATCCATCTCACTGTGGCCAGCACAGTTCAGCATTATACAGTGATTCTTCTCCTCAAACACCATTCAGCTCAATAGTTAACTACCAAGTCTAGCATGTGCGACTTTGACCAGTGCCAAACTGTGCTCGGCTCTGACACTTGATCTAACTGGTTTTCAATAACTTTTGTATCGGTCTATCAGAACCTACCTGAGTACTTTGGTAAGCTCCCCAAGGAGATCTTTCTTGTCCTTGGTCAGATCGCCCTGGGCACGAAGGGCACTGATCACACCCGCGTACGCCTCCAGCTCTGCGCGCACGCACACGCACGCACGCACACAATAACCAATCTTATAAACTCATCATTAACACCAATACATTTCTTTATTTCTCTGCTTTACAGGCCTTGCAGAGACATATCTGGGTACAGGGACCAACAGTGTGCAGTCCTCACAACATATGTCCTCACTGATGACTCTGAAACCCAAATTAGTCCTGGCTGCATTCAGCTCTCCAGCTTTTAGCACTGCGATAACTTTACATTTAAAAAGCTGACACTTATCCAAAGTGAAATACAATTATGACTGAATTGTTAAGGGCCTTGCTCAGTTAAGGACAGTGCTTAAGCTACCCGACTTATAATCAGAAGGTTGCTAGTTCAAAGCCCCACTGCCACCAATTTTCCACTGTTGGGCCCCTGAGCAAGGCCCTTAACCCTCAATTGTACAAATTGTACTCAGTCATAATTGTAAGTTGCTTTTGATAAATGCTTCAGCTAAATGCCTTGCTCAGGGGCCCAGCAATGGTGGGGCTTGAATTGGCAACCTTCTGATTACTAGTCAAGTACTTTTAACCACTGAAATACCATTGTGATACCCCTTGTGATGAACTTGTGTCGTATGATCATAGGTTATGTTGAAGTCAGTCTGACTGTGGGCGATCACTATGGACACTGGAAAAATGCTTGACTGACAGCAAAGGATCCCACCCCTCACACCTGTAGGTACATGTTCTGGAAACATGCTCCCACTCTGGGGCAGCAAGTTCTGCTGCGGGCTTTAACTACAACCACAACTACAACTACAACACAATCAGACAGTCAAATGCAGCAAAGGAACCTGGAAAATAAAGGTCTCTCACCGAGCTTGCGTAGGATTCTTTTACATTCGTCTCTGCTGAGGTCAAGAAGAGTAGGCCACACGACCGGCATGGTGCCAGCCACCTGTGGCTTCTCCTGCTGAATCATCCACTTCTCAGACACACAGGTATATAATCAAAACCAAATCAAACCTTTGACCGAAGGCTGCTTGACTGCCAAACCTTCTGAACTATCAGAATCGTAACTCAAGCAAACAAAACAATGCACAGACAAATAAAATAATAAATTAAAAAAGCTTGTTTTTTTTTTAAAAACATATTACTCGTTTTGTTTTACATATTACTTATTTTGTATTACTCATTTGTCTAAGTCACAGCAATAAACAAATATCAACTCACCGTTTGAGAGACAGTGACCTTTGCCTGAAATGTTTGTTCTCTAATGTACAATAATCTTCCAGAGAACCATACCCTTCAAGAAAACCATAATGGGAACAATTATAATAGCAAATGTTTTGGATTCCATTAATCGACCAACAGCTGGTCACTGTGCATCTGCTCTCCAGGAACAGTGTTCTGAGATGCTGCTTTATAAAGGGTTTATAAAAAGTTACTCTCAGATTCCACTTCTTATATGATTAAAAATTAAAATGACTCGGGACGTTATAGTAATTAATGCAAATACCGATTTTGTGAAAGCTGTCGTCATTCAAGGTTTAATGTTAGACATTAAGGTATTTCACAAGATATTACATTTATTGTACAACAGTTTGTTTCTAGACCTAAAAAGAGGCAAACCGATGTGTTGTTGCTTGACGAAAATTAACGACATTATGCCAAAGATGACGCAAACACACACGGAAAAATAAAATTTCAATAACAATTTCCGGTAGCCTACATAAAGCTAGCTAGATAACGTTAGGGATGCACAGCTAGTTAACCTTCCGAAAATGTGTACTACCTAAACACACCAGTTATTGTTTGCTATTTTTCGTCTGAAATCAGTAGCTATCCGTTCCTTAAAGAACATTACGTGGGTTACAGTGTTTTACGTGCAAAATGTGAATCATAAGCGAGGCAAACAGAAAGTGAGCTACGTGAAGGCTCAAGTTTGCACCAAACTAGACCAGTGGCTAAGCTAACATAGCTAGCTAAGAGCAGCCAGCAAGTCCGTTTAGCTGCGGTACAACCCAACTAGCTAGCTATAATGAAGAACGAGGGGAAAGAAAAGACAGCAAAGTAAGTATTTAGAATTACAAAGTATTAATAAATAGCGGCCCTCGTCATCTACCTAGGATAGATAGAGATAGAGAGAGACAGCTAACTAGGACTGCAGACATATCTTTTATTTCAAAACTAGCTAGCTAGCCACTGTTGCATAAATAAAAAAACAAATGAAACGGATACGTGCTCTGTTAATGATTATGGCACCATAAAATTAATCCGATCGTCTTATGTTACATCTGCTATTACAAAATATAGACTAATGCATAAGCGAAGATGCAAACACAAACACCAACCTTTGCTAGATAACATTCCTCCCAGTCCTTCATCTCCGCCATGGCTAGTCGACGCCAAAACACTCGGGCCGCGGTTAAAGCTGCCCGTAGAAAAAGCCTTAATGAATTTTAAATGTGCTTTAAAGTGAAATAAAAGTGGTGTCAATTGCTACAACACAAATGGTTCTATACCTTCCTATACTATTATCTTGGTATTCATATTAATGACAGCAGATGTTAAGGTTGCTCATCAATCATTTATTATCGCAGCAGGCAGATTTTTCTGTAATTCCAATCAGGACCCACGTAGCTACTGTTTTGTCGTGAATTTTATTTTTTTTATTTTTAATTTTTTTTTAAAGAAAGCACATAGCTAAATCCGAGTTGTAAGGTGGATTTTTACCACATATTAATATATCACTTATAATTGTTTAGCATGAAAAATGCAGCCATTCTGTGCCGAGAATAAAAACGACATGGCCGAGACAGAATACCTTGCAAGACATTGTTTACACGTGTAAAATAAATGAGCAACATCTAACCGCGTAGACTAGAGAAAGTAACTCTAAAACTGTCAGTGTTAAAATATACAGTGCAATATAGTAAAGTAGTCATCGAATGTTCTCACCTTTTAAAATGCATTTTACAGCAGTTCTGGATAAATGCTACTTGTATTGCTAATTGTACTTGCTTTTCACCTGTCACGCACACATCTCTATGTGCTGTGAGCATCTTTGGGTCAACTACAGGCAATTAAATAGATCTAGGAAATGACATCTTATTCCCCATTTTATTTCGCTTTCGTTCCAACCTGACAAAGTTGGCAATGTTTACATTTTATGACACTGGGCAAAACAATCCGAATACGTAATATTGTATTTAGACACTTGCCATAACATGGACAGCAAAAATATTTTATGATTGAAATGATACAGCTTTACTTTTTGTTCTTCATATTATTAAAACATGGTGAAAACAGTAATAGTCATACAAATAACAATTAGCTAGACATTGAAATGTGAATACCAATAACCTCAAAACATCTGATGTGGCATCTGACGACTACAGGTGGACTTTCATCATAAACAAGTCACTCGGCAGTTTTTAGGAACACAATGGAGTAGGAACATAATCACAATAGTACCAGACTGTCCTAAAAATGCATCGCTGTAATTCTAAATACAGCTGCCAGGGCTTATTGTGATCAAGATCACTTTGCTGTTTTGTTCCCCCCCCTCCTCATTCTTGATTATCGCTGGGTTGTACTGAAGCTAACTTTGCTAGTTAGCTGAATGGTCTGAGATATTACAGGTGGGAGGATACAAGTTAATAAGTAAGGCTGGCATGCTCAGTGGATTCCTATTATCTTACAAACAAACAAAATCAATTAAAAACACCCATAGAGAAGGCATCCACATATGCTGACCACTGAAATTTGGCACTTTAACATTCATTTTTAGCATCATAAAGTTACATTATTACATAATAGCACATAGAGACAACACCTATTAGAATAACAATAAAAAGGCAACCACCTATGGTCAAGAGTACATAATTCACATAATATACAATTGAGTGTAAAAATTAAGTTCCCATCTTCTGACTTTAAAACACATTTGATGTCAGAAACAGCATATTTTACTTTCAGCCTAATGGGCAGCTTATATTGCACATATACATCTGAGAGCAGCGTTCTGATTACAGTTTGCACTGCTTAGCATTTTCACATCAAAATGGACATATGGAAATGTAAGTACAGACGTCCTTACTCAAGTAAAAACCTTTCGGTTTAACCCAAAAATATTTTATACATTTATACTGCTTTGAAAAGTTAATGGCAACAATGTTGTGTGAGATGTCTAAATCATTGTGTCTTACTAAAAATTCCCACCTAGAATAGCTCATAATTATAAGATTCTAACCAGTGATAGTCATATATTTAGAGGAAGTTTCCCAGTGTAAAGGGGGTGAACTTTTGAGCCTGCTGTGCCCCAATCTCTGCCACATAAAGCGCACCGTTCCTCTGGTCCAGGTCCACCAGGTGCGGCTTGATGTCTTCGGCCAGCTGAATGGAGCTCACCACCCGACACTGCCCGATGATACCCACGGGCGGAGCATCCAGCAAGGAGACCTGATTAGTGTTTAGCTGCACAACCACCAGGTACTTCTGGTCTGGTGTGAGCCTGCAGGGTGAAAATAACAGCAATGGAAGAAAATGGATGTCGGCGTTTGCCTCTCTAAGCAAAGCAAAAGGACCAAAACTCCTGAATATGTGAGTGCGGAGGATATGAGAATATTACGACAGTTTCTTATGACAGTATTCAATGCCTAAATTACACCAAAGAATGTCTAAAGGCATAGTCTGACAAATGGTGTAGAATGTCTTTTCAAATATGACCACATACTGAACACGTTCATATTAAGTTTGGAAAAGAAGTTCATGATGAACTCCCCCCCCACCCCTTACCTGACAGAATAAGGTGCATCCTCCATAAAGCAACTTCCCCATGATCCCAGCCAGTCACCCGTCACTGAGTTGAACACCTGGATCCGCTTATTACGTCTGTCTGCAACCCACACCTGATCGACCACACAAGCACATGCACCTCCGATGCACTATTACGGTAGCTTTTCCTAGTATTTTTAAGAGTTTAAGAACAAGAAAACTCATTTGGATGTAAAGGGGGAACAATAGTAAAAGAAAAAAAAAAGAGACATAAGGCCAGAGGCTGTATTCTGCTGGGGCTTTTCCAAACGCACCCTCTGTGAGTTATCCACGGCCACGCTGTGGGGGATGTCAAACTGCGCCAGTCCCTGCCCTTTCTCCCCATGCATCCACAGCATCTGCAAGTCTACACACACCCACCCACCCACACACACACACACACACACACACACACACACACACACACACACACACACACACACACACACACACACCACCTACTTTGAGCGTGCCCGTCCAATAGAAACCTCAGTATGGTCTATTTTCCCATTTTCCTTATTGAGAAATATTAAATATAACATATTTGTCTGTTCAGAGAGGTCGTTCATAGTGCAAATGCAGAAATTCAGAAAAGGTGACAAGGGATGAGCTGAAGAGTACCTCGAGACAACTTGATCAGGCGATTGTTCATGCCTCCATCGCCGTCCACAATGTAGATCTCTCCAGTAGGGTCGTGAACAAAAATCTCAGAAGGCTGGTCAAACTGCAGTGGGCTGAGGCCAGAGCCAGCCTTTCCTGGCGAGCCCAACACCTGCAGCAGCTTCCCTGAAGGAGAGTACTGCTTTATAGTGTGACCATATGGCCCTGAAAACATAAGAACATGTCCACCCGTCAGTGTATGAACACGGGGCATATAACCAGTGCCAGTAATAAACAAAGTTATGAATGGACCTTGTACTCCTGGCTGTCAATGGTTTCATAAAGGAAGATATGACGTAAACAAGATCATATGAAAGGTGTATATTTACTCACATCACTGGCCAAAACTCATGTTCTTGTTTCATTAGTAATTATGCCTGTGCTCTTCTAAGTACGGTAACTAGCATATTAGGCTGGATGGGTCCCTGCAGTTAGTCTCAACATTGCTAACGTTCTTTGCACTTTGAGATATCTGTTACATACCCAACAGTCTATATGAACTCACCATTTCCCACATCAGTTACCCACACTGTGGGATCACTGGAAGCGTTGGCCAGGAAAATTCCATGTGGCATTTCCAATGTAGTGGTGTTCCAAGCTTGCATGAAGTCTCCATCTGTGGTGAACACCAATACTTTTGGCACATCGTCCCCTCTCTGCATGAACAGAATATTAAAGATTTGTCACATTTATGCTGTATATTAATAGCCATATGTGCGTGTTAGTGGTGGGGGATCTTGAAGCCCACCTGTGCAACGTACACCAGGCCTGCGAGATGATTGACAGCCACCCCGAATACGTCTCCAGTGAAATACTCTGAAGATTTGGGCCAGGAGGCATCCAGTTTGTAGAGGGGTCTTCCCAAAATATGAAAATCCTTTCTACGTTCTGACGCTGCTGACTTTTCAAAAGTGATGACAGGGAAATGAAAAAAAGCTCAAAATGTAGGTGAAATAGCATGCTTACTAAACGCATGATCGACTGTATCTGCCGAAAACACAGATATGCAGGGCACATCCATACCGGATCAGTTATTATTTTAGATACCTCGACTGTTTGAAGTTATTCATTCATGAACATGGCTGGCTTTAAGGTCAAAAGGTCGCTAGCTAGCCATCTACCCTGACTAAGCCTAAACCTTGCCGTTTCTTCTGTGCGCTCTTGAAAAACCTCATCGCTCTGCAGACCTGGCTAGAGTAGCAAACCTAGCTAACGCTAGCTGTCTAGCGGATGTTAAATATGAAATTTAAAAAAAAACTTACGTGCGCAGTCATGGTGCTATACATCACGAACATTAGGAGGAAAATGACAGCCATTGTTATAGTAAGGAAACACAAATAACTCTTCCTTCTCATATAGGAAATGTACACAGTACAGACGGGCGAAATTATAAGACGAATGGGCGAGATTGCGCTTCCTATTTTGATCACATGACAAAACACACTGGGTGGGACTGCATTTGGAGTACGTACGAAACAGCACAAGCAGAGAATATTTCAGGCTGCATTAGAAAATATTCTGTATCATAAAACTGACCCCCTTCCCTAGACTTTTAGAATTAAGTCCCCTGATTAATCAAACGCAGAGGGATAAGCAAGGACAAACCACTTTATTTTTTATCTTCCTTTCGTAAACGTCTGATGAATAAAATATAAACAGCCCAAATCTCCAAAATAAGACAAACATAAGACCCCACAGTTTATTTAAAAAATATCAGAAACCGAAAACATATGACCTTTCCTCGTTAGAGGAAAAAGTATCTATCTATCTTTCTCCATGGTATAATTTTGCGCTAGAGAGTTCAATTTAAAAAATTGCAATGCATTTAAAATCATTGTTTGGAACATTATATTTTCTTCTCTCTGGCTCTTATTACAGATTGACAAGCTGGCAACAGACTCCAGTAAAAGCAAGGAAAGCATAGTTTATAGATGCAGTGTTAGCAAAAGGCTATAGTAGAGCATTCATGG
Organism: Electrophorus electricus; assembly: GCF_041902795.1. Taxonomy (NCBI): domain Eukaryota; kingdom Metazoa; phylum Chordata; class Actinopteri; order Gymnotiformes; family Gymnotidae; genus Electrophorus; species Electrophorus electricus. The sequence goes on from NC_137515.1 coordinate 16,110,510, forward strand.
GTTGTCGCATTCCCTCCCCCCACCATGTTCAAAACATACACGTATACAGTATACAACGGCTTAGGACATTACATTTTAGCACATACCACAGCCAGTGTACATTAGGGGACATGAGCATGTTAGTGGAACAGTAAGAAGTAGCTGTTAGCAGGGCATAAACCATACTTCTATAGCAGAGTTACAGAGCACAAGTTCATCTCCTCCAATGGGACATTTGCAGCAAGAAAACGCCTCTTTCAACCGCATCCAGGGGAATAACCACTACCTGAAATCCATAGAAACCCCAACACTGATGTAAATGTGGTGATTCTATAATAAAAGTTTAACAAGATGCTGAGGGCACTTCACCATTTGGCAACTAGTTGCACAATAGGGCATACAACATATTAGCTATTCCATTTTGTCTTTTAGCATACAAGAAACCTAACATACATAGGTTTGGACAAAACCATTTCACATCCACAGCTGTTAATATCCTGGATGACCGCTAAAAGCAGAGAGAAAGGCCAGCACGGCAGCTTTGATCAGTGACTGTTAATATTCATTGCATGTATAATTCTCTCTTTTACAGTTACTACAGGAGCAGTCCATTTGCAGCTTAAGCTCAGGAAACATTCAAGATCACAAAGCTTTCAAACCCCCACAATTTAAATAGTTTGAGTTACAGACAAGACGAGCACAGGCGATCCTAGTGAACTATGGCTCCGTGTAAGGCATATGATGACGACGAACAATGAAATGGACGGACTAGTGGTTGGGTGTCGGACTTTGGAGGCTACAGTACATTCACCGTGTCACATGCTCATCAGCACCAGCACACACTGATTAATGGCTGTAGACAGGCATTGATATAACTTGGGCATCGAAACCCCTTTACCTTGAGCAAAAACACAGGCTGACAGACACACTAACTCACATGCACACACACATACACAGAATCATTCACTAATTGCATAATCATAAAGCACAGTACAAGATAAGTTGGGAGGATAAGGTTAAAACTGTCCAATGATGTATGAAGTATAATGGCTTTCTCATGGCTGAAAGGTTACAGCGGCACACAGCACTTTGGTGAAGGCCGAGTTTAAGGCAATACTGGTGAGCTTAGTATTTGTGGAGCGTGTTGTGGTGGTGGGGCTGGGAGTTTAGGATGAGCAGGGGAGGTGTGGGAGTGGGGGTGTGGGTGGGGCGGTGGGGATGGGGGGGGCTGGAAGGGCTGTTTATTTGTCCTGCATCTTCTCCAGGATGGGCACGATCATGTCAAATTTGGGCCTCTTAGCAGGATCCTCATTCATGCAGATTCTCATAAGTTTGCAGATGTGGGGCGAGATACCAGGTGGGATGGTTGGACGCAAACCTTCTAGTGCCACCTAGTGCAGAGGAAAACAAACAAACAATAAAGACCATGTCATGTCTAGGACAGAAAAATAAACATGCCTTTAAAGAACACCTGAGTAGGTTACACATGGCAGCTGTACCTTCATGCCAATCTCCATGTTGGAGAGATCAGCAAACGGCACCTCTCTGGTGACAAGTTCCCAGAGCAGAACGGCAAAGCTCCACATATCTGCAGAGCGCCTGTTTATCTCCTCAGGCTTCTTTTGCAGGGCTAGAGAGGGAGCGAGAGAGAGAGAGAGAGAGGGTCAAAAGGGGACACCAGATTGTAAAAGAAGTGTCCCAGTGAAAGGGAGGTACCTTCAGGGGCCATCCATGCTGGAGAGTACATCCTGCCAGGGCACTGGAAAGAGAACTTGACGTCCGCCATGCTTATCCTGGCTGTCATGTCTTCATCAATCTAGCCACCGTATCAAGTACAAAAAGGGCCTTAGGAAATATTTAATACAGGGATGCAAGAAGTATTAAGACAATACTAAATTTAGAGAGGAAATAAGAGGTGTTGGCAATACAAACAAAATAAGTGTGGAATTGTGGGATTGTTTGTGATGTTTGATAGGCTAGTATATATGCTATATATGGCATGTTTCAGCTGTACACATTTCCTTCTTTGTGATTTTACAGACATCAGTTCTAATGAATATACTGGCACTTTTAAGATCAGGAAATCATTTAGGAAGTTGTGCAGCCTCTGCGACTCCTACCATAATGCTCCTGCTGTTGAGATAGTGACGTGGGATCATGGGTTCCAGTGTGTGCAGGAAGGCCATACCACACGCAATATCCAGTGCAAACTTCACGGCCTGCATCTGATCCACCACAAAGTCTAAACAAAGTGAGTGTGTGTGTGGGAGAGTGAAAGGTTTGAAGTTGCAACCATTTATTTATATCAACAGTACAAAAAAAATCTTCAAAGAAAAACAACAGCAGAAAGGTTGACAGTAAATAGAAAAGTGTCATAAAAAAAACCCCAAAACAAAAAAAAACAGGACAGCCTTAATGAAAACAGAAAATGGGACACGGTGGTTTTTATATGGGCTTGTGTGGAGCTGTGCCTGTCTGAGCACCCGTGTTTGTAGCGTTACTCACTGGTGCCCTCGTGGAGCACGTTGTACAGGGAGCCATAGGGCATCCAGTGTGTGATGATAACAGGGTGGGGAGCAGGGGGTGCCTGGCATGCCCCCAACATGGGCAACACGTTTGGGTGGGAGAAGATTCTGCAACATGGTATAAAAAAAACCAAAACCAAAAAACCATACACGCGCACACACACACACACGCACGAGAAAGCTTCAGGGCAAGTGTCTAAAAAGCTTTTTAAAGTCTAGACTTCACTTTTTGGTTCAAGAGCCACCTGTGGCAAACTGGCCCAGAGCACAAGGCACAAAACTATAATAAAGGGTGCTTTAATCCACTAATGATACTTGTTAACCATTACGTGATTTTGAAGTTTTCCCTCTTCAGGAGCTTTCTGCCTTGTGTGAAGTCCCACACACTTGAACTTGTTTTGTGCATTTTCTGCTTTATCTTCACTCTCCAGCATTTAGGTTACACCACAACCCCTTTATCAAATTCAGGTGGTCCAGCCCTACCTATTCTACTATAAGAATATTTCTGAGTACATTGTCCAAACCCAAGATCTGAGGTCCATGTGCGCGCATACCTCAGTTTGGGGTATTCCTCATTAAAGTCCCGGCTCTTTCTCGTGGTCCAATCCCGGATGTGGAACACCTTCACCACGATCTCCGTGCCTTGCCAACGGCCTTTCCACAGCTGCCACCGCGGGGAGAGAGCGAGGCACGTTAAGGGAAACACACAGAAGCTGTCGCTACTAAGGTTTCAGCCTGACGAACATGGAGCTCACCTCTCCTGAGTGGTTCTCGTTGATCTTGGCCATAAATGATAGCTGCTTGTAGTCTATGCCAGCGTGCTTGTTTAGTGTGCCATTGCCTATGTTCCATAACACCGAAAGGACACAGACAAATTAAAATATGGCGTGCATTTTTTCCCCCTATAATAGAAATAAATCAGTGGACAGGAAGAAACCTTGAATCAAGATTACAATGTCTTACTCTTTTTCATAAATGTTTTAAGCCCTTATACAAGCACAGAAAAAGAACACTTACCACAAAAACGTTGCACATGTACACTACATTCCACACAAGTACAGACTGCAAGTGCTTACGTGGTCGTGTCCGGGTCGTGCCCTTCCAGAAGGTGTCCTTAAAGGGCACTTTGGTCAGACTCTGGCCCAGCTTCTCAGCTAATTCTACACAAACAACCAAACACACAAACATGTTTATGCAATAAATAGCACAGGCAACTAGACAGCAGTTATTTGACTACTAGAGTCACTGATATTTCAATGCTTTCAGTGTCTGTTCCACGCAGGTCATATTTTGATCGGTCACCTTTTAGGTGGTCACGCAGGTGGGGCTTGGCCTTGTCCAGTGGCATTTCTCCATATTTGTTGCAGATGCTCACCTGAGCGCCATTACTGACCAGGTCCTGGAGGGGAGAACAGGGGTGGGAAGTTGGCTTTTGGAGTGAAAACCTTAAAATATTTTCAATTTAGGAGCAACAAAATACATAAATAAAACTCCTAAATGAATATATATTAATAACAAACCATAAATTCCATTAAAACAAGCCATAAAATTGAACTTTTGAAAATGAGCAATATTTTGCTGAAAGGCACGAGCCCTTCCAGTTGCTAAATTACTGCAGTAGTAACTTTTGGACAGCAGAGGGAGTGTGAAGCTCACCTCAGCTACCAGGTCGTGGCCCCAGAAGCAGGCGTAATGGAGCGGCGTGTTGCCGTGCTCGTTAGCTGCATTGGTGTCGGCTTTGCACTGGATCAGCTGGACAAGGCAAGTGTTGGCACATATGTTGAAGAAAGATATGGTAATGGATTTGGATTACATCATTAGCTCTTCTGTGAAATACATGCTTCTAAGATGCGATACAGATTTAACACACACCCCCACAACCTCCTTTGGGAATAAAATTAAAATAAAATTGCTTTTGTAAACAACCTAATATATAGCACAAAGGCTGAAATACAATATTATCCAACATGTGGGCTATTATGGGCATTCTATGGTAAAACCTCATGATTCGTAAAATCACCAAATAGGTGCAGTGTACCTTTAAGTCCAATCCTAATAAATACCTCTTAAATCACTTTTTGCTGTCAAAAAGAACAACATGGGGAACTACACCTAGTACAACCGGTTCTAACAGTTATCAGGCGAAGGAGCAACTCATTTTATGATACATTTTGTCTGCGATTATATCAAACAGTATCTTATAATTCACCCAGTAACCTGAGGATATGGTGTTGAGCTGTCTTTTTCATGCTTGCGGTTACATAAAGCTAGTATGAGCATGAAACTGGATGCAGCTCCTGTGGGTGCATTTTGTAGTAAAGAAATCTATGAACATGTTTAAAAACGTTTTTTCCTCCCATTACAATGTCCCTTGTGTGGGTTTCTACCTTGCTGAGACCATGGTGGCCAACAGGTGCCTGGCTGCTTGTTCACACTCCAGCCAGAATTTCAGGCTAGCAGCTTCAAGTGTTTGTGTGTGAGAGAACCCTCTTTGCACCTTGCCCAGAATGTCGCGGTGTCCGTGGCTGGCGGCCAGGTGCAGGGGCGTGTCATCTCCGCGGTTCATCACGTTGATGCGTGCTCCTCTCATAATGAGCATGTCCACCACGTTGGAGCGGCCCTCCCGACATGCCCAGTGTAGTGGACTGAAACCATGGTCATCTCTGAGACACACACACACACACACCATGGAATTAAGCAAGATCCCTAATGAAACTTAATGCTGTAAAAGTCAACTGAGATGTTTTAAACCTCCACCCCCCCCACACTTATATTGAGGTCCAAAAAGTATCCTTCAGTCCCTCTGATTCAACTATTTTGGTTTGAACAAAGACATCTCACTTGCAGCTGTCTACAGGCAGTGTGTTATCTACCACTGTCAGTGCTAACCTGAGTTTGACTTATGCTACCATGTACTGTTATGGCAATGTTTTACACATTGTGAAAAGTTAGGTAAATGTCCAATTTGATTATCCTCACTTTTGTTAAATGTTAAGTTTGTTAATCTTAAGAAAAAAAAAAAAAAAGTCCAACAAGAGGCAGTGGCATGAGGAGTTCAGCGACACACCCGACATCTATGGAGAGTTCTTGCCTCTCGCCACACACAGACTGCAGCCTCAGCTGTCTGTATCTAAGGCTCTCCTTGACAGGTTAAATATAAACAGCAGTTAACCGGCCATTCTGTCCACAGCGCATCCCCCTCCATTTGTGTGAGCGTGCGCGTACGTGCGTACGTGCGTGCGTGTAAAAGACACGTTCCCTCACGTGGCACCAGGCTTTATTTATACTTGAGTAGAGGATTCTTTTGCCAGCCACCCGTTTCCTTTTTACAGTCACTAATGACACACAGTCGCTAGGGCTGGTGCGGCAGCAGACGCCAGTACCTCAGCCAACAAGATGCAATCTATACAGCTACATTTAAGCATAACGAATAAAGCCAACTCCAAACATCAGAGAGAGACTTCAGAAACTGCTACTTTCATGAAAGATGAGCACCTGGTCCTATTTTTGCCATTTGTAGAGACCCAGGATATTTCCTCCAACACTGTCATTCCATTATTATAGGTGGGGCATCATAATGAAAGCAATTAATGAAAGTAAACCTAAATAATGAAAATACAGGAGCTTGCAAGTTCATCCTACTTAGCGTCCTCACTGTTGGAACCCTGTCTATAAATGCAGATAACGTCAAGGCAGCTGCTACTACTTTTCACACTGCACTCTCACATGACCACAACTGACCAGACCACACACAGAGAAAGACAGACAGAAAGAGAGACATGCGGGTTTGGCTATAGTTAGCGAAGTTTAAGTTCTCTGAATACAATGCTACCATATGAGATGTCAAACACATTTGCCACAGTTCAACTTACTTCCTTTGTCACAAAAGAAATAAACAGGATATAGATTAAAACAAAAAGAAGAAAAACTGTAAAATGATGGAAAAAACCCCCCAAAAAACATCCCAGTGGGAATTTGAGAATGCCATTTATTTATGGTTTTCCAAATGGCTATATTTGTTCATATACTCAGAACAACAAAGTTTTGGAGTATGTGCTTTCTGGCATCTCTACTTCATATCGAAGAGTAAGAAAGAAAAATAAAAAGGGAGATGAAAAGCAGTGAAGGGTTTTTTCCAGTTGCTCTCCTACAAGCTGAACATGAATTATCAGAAAGGAAAATGAACGGTTATTATGCAGTTATCTGAAGTTCTGCAAAAGAGAACAGAGTGACACTGTCAGTGTGCGCAGGGAACAGACTGGGGAAACAAGAGCGGGAAAAGAGGAAATGATATTCCCCTCCCTCTCTCTCTCCCTCGCTCTCTCTCCCTCCCTCACACACACACACACACACACACACACACACACACACACACACACACACACACACACACACACACACACACACCTCCCCTTGCCTTCTGAGTACTTGTGGGCGTTGTGGTCTGTTCGAAGAACGAGTTTCTCTTGTCCATCTAAGGATGTGGAGTCCAAAGGCCCACATCATTTACACCCATACCAAACTGCGCAAAAGCACACCAACTGACATGATGCACAAATATTAGTTTGAGAGACATAAAGCAGGCCAATCAAAGTTAATGCACACTTGTCTGTTTAAACTAAAAAAAAAGAAGGAAATTTTTTTTTAAAAAGGAGACATAAAAAAAAGGAGACATCTTTAGAAACATCTTTTTTGTCTTGTTTTCCATAGTATCCATTTCTGGAATTGTTTTTCATCTAGTTGGTTCTGTAACTATTTCTATATGAGGATTCACTGAAAAACACAGCTCTGTTTATAAATAGACATATACAAGAGTATGAACAATCAAAAAACACATTTTAAGAAGAATAAAACAGGTTTATGGTCCCTCTAACAGGCTGGAGTAGGAAAGTGAGTTATAGATAAGTTTATACGTGATGCAGCACATATGGAGCGATACAGAAAACCCCCAAAACAAACCACCTTGAATGCTTCTTGAATGCCCATCCAGTGACTATGAACTGAACTCTTGAGTTGAATGTTAGCGGGTTCAAAGACAAACATGCACAATTAAATAAATAAAACAAAAAATAGGTAAGTCTAATTTTAATGTCTTTAATTAACTTTCTTATTTTATGAAATAAACCACCTCCTCAGCCTCAGCATGTTATGAGTTCTAAACATTAAAGTTCTCTCACAGGACCATTCAAAAGAAAGGATCTTGTTCCCATCGCTTCCACCAAGAGCAAAACTAAGTGCACTTTGACACAGCCAAAGCTACCTACATGGACAGCAGGTGGCAGATGCTATCTGAACCAGAGGACTCGCGAACGCAATCTGAACCGGAGTACTCACGAACGCGTCCTGAATAAGCAATAAAAGGGTCCTTAATACAAGAAAGGCATCCTAAATCACAGCAAACATGTGGCAGGCTCCAAGTCAATGTCATTGGCTATAACTGCATCTACAAATGCATAAGCCTCTAACATGCTTGTAATATAAACTGTTAACAGAGTTGGGAGTCGCTAGGATCCTATTTGGGGGCAGATAAAAATTATTCAAACATGTTTACTGCCTGAATTGTTGTACTAGCTAAGAAATAAGTCACTGTAGCCCCGATTATAAAGCAAGAAAGTAAAAGTGAAACAGACGTGGCACTAAATGCAACCCAGAAGCTTATGACAGCTGCCGCAGCCACGCCCGACCTACCCTGAAAGGAGACAGGAGGCGAAGCCACACTACTCGCAGTCACTGCAGACAAACCCAAACAGCATCTCTGCTTAAGATCCAGTCATTCCGTTGTTTACAGGTCGTTACTGACAGAGCTGCTCTGAGCAAGTGTACATAAGTCCTATACAAATCAAGGTCCTATACAAAACAAGCTGCTTTACTGCTTCATGGTAGAACAACAAACAGATGACAATTAAAAATGTATTTATTTTTTTGGGGGTGGGGAAAGCCATGCGCCAATCACCGGAATGCTAATTACAGCACGAATGATTGTAATTAGTTTCAGAGTTTCAGGTTTTTCACTTGAGAACCATTTAAGTAGTGCAGGCCCAAAGATAAGACCAGTCTATAGATTAGATATGTCCAGTCAAGTTGTCTTGAAGTCTCATAGCAGCTATGGCTATAAACACAGTCTGTTATGGCCATTTCCTGTTCCCTCCCACAACAACTTGGGGTCATGACATCTAGATGCCTGCTAAAGCCCAGCATGCTACAGAAGGAAAAATTCACATTTAGGACCATTTTCTGTGAACCCGTCTAACACAGCAGAATGTAATGTATCATTATGCCTGACCAAAGCCTTTGGCTGAAATTTCATAAAGAGAGAGAAAGAGAACTCACACAAGACGTGTGAAAAGATTGAGAGAATGTGTGAAAGAAACAAAGAAATAAATGAGAGCGGGGCAGAGAAACAGACAAAGAGGCAGAGAAAAAGAAATGACAGAAAGCCTGGTACAGCTCAAGTCAGCGCGTGCTGGTTAGTGAGCTCATAGTATGGAAACTATTTGTCCCTGCCATTCCTACACAGTTCAGCTTCTCCTCTCTCTCGCGCGCGCGCTCTCAGCTCTGACTCAGTACAGCGCAAAGCGACACATCCCTTACATTATTCACACTAAAACACACAGCTGGATTCTTGAGAGCATAGCTGCCATGTTTCGACCCGAGAGGTTTCTGGTATGCCACTAGAGCTAGCTCGACAATTTAATAACTCAGTGACTTCTGACCATTTATAGTCTACGGGAAATGTCTAGATAAAATCGACATTGTGACGTTTCCCTAAACCCATGTGGTTGTGGTCTTACTCAACCCCTGCCCCCAAACATTTACGTTGCCTGCTACGGATGTTGCCTATGATTCACCGATCAGATGGTGAATATGCTCCAGCATGTTAACATTCCCAGTGGGGAGTGTGCTAATGACACATTTCTTTCCTGCAATAAAGAGCCTAATTAAAAGCAGAAGAAACATTTGGGTGAGACCACAAACACCACCACCAATAATAATCTAGCTTCGATTCAGTTTTGCAATGCTGAAATCAGAATAACGTTGTTAAAGCATGAACCTTTGTCAGTTTCGTATAAGTGACAGAAGGGATTCCACTACCTATTTCAATGGAACTACAGTTGTTCTCCTACAGCTGTCTGGAATACATTACTAGCATGCAGAAGTCTGAAGGCCAAGGATGCTATGAGCAACAGTCTGGCAGAGGGGAGGCATTTCAGGAGAAAGTCATTGATCAACACTGCAACTCTGTACCAAATAGGGACGCATTTTCAATTCTCTTCTGTAGATACACATACAGACATTTTCCATTATGTCACCTTTTGAAATGCTACCAGTTATGATCTCTCGGTGGTTTGCAGCTCAACTACAAATTATTTGAAGAACCCCACTGCGTGGTTTTCACTTGCTGACAGTAAACTTCATCATGGATGGTTGTAAATAAAAGTGGACAGAACTGGCAGCCATAGCACACTGTGTTATCCAGCCATTTGTAGTTTTGTAATTTATGTCGTGTGTGCTTACGTTAATATACATCACTAGAACTCACATCAAACAAGGCTTGAAAAACCTTTGTGGTAAGTGACAGCATACCTACCAAATTAAAGCTATACTGTCAATCTGTTGAGTTAAAACCAAGTGGCATAAGCTTCAAAATGTGAAATGCACAAAGAACTAGTATGAATAAGACTTAAAGAAAACAGTGAAGATAAAATCATATTAAAAACCACAACAACAAGATCATTTGGTGGATGCTCTTATCCAGAACGACTTACAAAAGACTTAACATCAACAAAACTGCCTGTACAGGATGTCAAGCCACAAAACATGAAAAAAATCTCTGCGAGAACAGAACTGCTCTTAGACAAGTGTAGTGATCTTGCAGGACATAAGAATCAATTGATTGGTCAATTGGTTGTAATTGTAACCGCTGGTGCACTCACCCCTGGTTTAGGTCATTCTCTGTGTTGTCCAACCAAAGGCGGACGGCTACAGCATTGCCCTCTCTGCACTGGGTGAAGATGTCATCCATCACGGCACCCCGTCTCTCCTTGGACTGGTCAAACCCTTCGTCCCCTACCAGGATCGCCCTGGGAGAGGGGTATGATGCAGCGGTACCTGAATGCCATAAGTGAGGTCAGGGGGGCATTTCGTAAGGGACTGACAGGCATGGGGGACAGCGTCACTTGTTTAAGAGGTCTACAGTGTCAGGAAACATACAGCTCCTCTGTAGGCGTACCACCAGAAATTAAATGTTAAAGGAAGCAATAACAGTTGAACAACCAACATTTTACTGTCTTGACACTTCTTTAGGGTCATGACCACCCTCCTCAAAAAAAAACCCCACAACAAAATAGCCAACAGAAAAAAACCTAACAAGACAAAACAAAACTGACTTAAAAGCCTTAAAAGGCATTTGTGATCTAAACTTCTATCCTGTGGAAGTGAAAAGGGTCCAAATGGCAACTGAGAACATTTTTCAGAACTTTCCTCATTAAAGCAGCCTCCAGAAGTCACAGGCCTCATCCTGCCACTACACATATATCTATCGCTTAGAGCCCCAAATATTGCAGCCTTGGCAAACTCTCACTTAACACACACACCCTGGCAGCGGTCCATCACACATACCTATGTTCCAAAAGATTGTGCTAAGACCTGCCAGTGCATATGCTGTTATAGCCACGAACGCAAATTATTGCACAAAAAGCAAAGCGATTTTCTGATAACAGCATTTTTACTTTTAGCGGCATTAAACTGGACAATCAATACATTTGAATAAAGCACCGACACGTCACCTCACAATTCAGAGACACATTTCTTCACATTAAAAAAAAAAAAAAAATTCTAAAAGTATAGATGAGATGTTTTTTTCTACCTTTGCGGTTTTATTTAAAGAGGGGAAACGTCACTGGATCTACAGTCAGGAATGTGAGTCAGGACTAGTGGAGACGTGAGATATTGGTTAAAGAGAGGGGTAAGAGGGCCGTGCTAAGCTGTTGCTGTAATATACAGAATACTTTGTAAATCGTTATAAAAACAAACCGCTGCATCGTTAACGTATAGTTCTCAATGAAAAGTGCATATTCTAAGTTTTTATTACGCAACTGCGAGGTAGCGTTTTTTTCTCTGGGTTAGCCAGTTAGCCTACAACGCTAGTTAGCCAGCTAGCTATCTGACACCGTATCTAAGCAGGAACAGCAACTGGCTACACCTTACTACGCGAAAAGTTGCGAATGATACTTATTTCAGTCAAGCATTAAAATAGTAATCATGCATATTACCTGTTGAACTGGCAACTTAAGCTGAAGCGAGCAAACGGTGATGGTAAGGTCAGTCTGACGGACACTACCGATGTCCACACCCAAGTCGGAGGTTCTGCGGCTAGGACCAACCTTTCCGTGTGGTGGCCAGGATTTATCATTAAAAAAAACGTAACAGCAACGCCCTCTGTTGGAAATCTAAAAACCTTGCCCTCTGAACATGCATTTCAGGCAATTTTGTTAGCTGCATTTGCAGATCTTAGGAAAAACGGCTCTATTTTGTTTTTAAAAAAAAGCAGTTGTCGATTAGGATAATTAGAAATATTTAGCAATGATGTTACTGGAATATGAAATGCACATAGTCAGCAGTCATAAAACCTATTATCTGTTCAACCTTTCATTACCACAGTACAGTCTGTAACATGAATTTAATTTATTTTCCTTCTGATTAGAAATTAAAAATAGAACAGAATTCAATATAAGAAGTACTTTATAAATTAATCCCCAATGGGAAATGGAGTCTCTGCATTCATGGTAGTGAACACACACACACCCTGGAGGCTGTGAGCACACATGCCCAGAGCAGTTGGCAGCTACCACTCTCGGCACTTGGGGGTACAGTTGCTGGTTGAGTACCTTGCTCAGGGGTACTTCAGCTGTAAATGTTGAAGGAGGTGAGGGGCTCCTTCACTTCACCCACACCCAATTTTCCCTTCCATTCCAGGGGGGTCAGGACGGTGACCTTCTGCTCCCAAGCCTGCTTCTCTAACATTTGAGCCACAGCTTCCCTATAAGATTTATATAAAGTTTATATTTCAGTGCATTCACAATACTGGCTTTTAGCATGGTCAACATCAAGCCTAAAGAAACAAGGTCAAGACCTTAGAATTGGGATATTGTGGCAAGACTACTTTGAAATTCATCATCATTTTTAAAATTTAGATGATAACTTGTTTATTACCAAACAAAATAAAATGCCAAAGTGTGAGGTCACAGAAAATAAGAATCAAAACATCAATATATGGTTTTCATTTTAATTCTGTATTCAAGTTAAGGTAAGAAACAGCTTTTACCCATGTAGACATAATGATACAATGCTTAAGGAAAAGACACTCAGTATTAACACTATAGTTGACCACAATCCCCTCTTGACAGCTATTTCAAAGGCTACCAAGCCCCCTTCACTCCCATCTCTGGACAGGACAAGCAGACATTGAAAATGCATTGTAGTAACCTATAACTTCTGTTATCTTTGCAGATCAAAGCATACATCTTCTAAATGCATTTTGTAATGGAATACTACCTTTTTACTTTTTGCTTGTCCTTCCAGACACATGTAATGTCCATCAAGTCAACAACTGTCAAAAGGGTTTTCCCTGACACCATGTCCTACTATTAGTCAGCAATCATTTTTCGATATCTATGGATTACCTTTTCTCAATGCATTGGTACATGGTACTAGGAAAATACAAACCTTTCAGCAGTTTCAGATTCATTTTTAAGCAGTGAGGTTCAATTTGTCCAATAATAAATGACATCATCAAGATGGCAGCTTGTTTCAACTTGCACCTTCAATGGATTGAGGTTCTCGGAGCCCTGTGCTACTTCAGTCTATACTGGCCTGTTTAAGAGCAAGTGGTTCTATTGGGATGGCTGCCACCATGTTTGAGAGGGATGGCTATTTTAGGTCCATTTTAAAAGTGGAAGTGTCACATTTGTATATCCCTGGGTAGATGGTGCAACTGTTGGTATTTCTACAGGTGTGTGTACACATTCTGTCTGGACAGGTGCTTTGTTTACATTTAGGAGTAGTATGAATGAAATGGCTGCATCTTGTGCTGCTGCGGCACTGGAAGCCTGCGCTGCGACAGATGCCAGGCCACTTGGCACAGAATGCACATGCAGTGTCAACACCCAGTGGTGGAAACGCCACTAACCCAGCAGGCACTTCAATCGTCACCGCACCGGAGAACCTGCTGACGGTGCGGCAGGAGCTGCTGAAGACGACATTACTGGGGGTGACTCTGTTGTAATTGCGGAGGGGCCCTCCGATGTAGCTAATGTTCCAGCCAGAGGCTGCACTGGGGCTGCTGCCTCAGCTGTTTCCGCTGCCTTGCTCTCCATCTCTTCCATGCGCCGCTTCACTATCCCTGGCATTAGCTTCACGTACGTGCCCATGAGGCGGTGGTTGGAACGGATCAGTTTGCCCGCGCAGCTGTCCACGCATCGCTCCTGGAGAGATCGAGAAATCACAGCAACGAGTCGTCGCTAGCTAGTAGTCCTTGTCAGTTTTCCGATTACTTGCATGTTTCATCGGAGTCCAAACAATATTTTAACGACGAAACTATTGTAAGCATTAGCTTCTTATCACGTATTAAGATATACACTGACTAAACATACCTACAAGAAAACGGAGTACATCTCTACAAATGAGCTACTGGACGATAGCATGTAGCGGTCTAATATTATCCATCTAGCTTACCAGGTTAGCTACCTAAGGTTATCATGCTAGCTAGCTCTAACGCGTGGTAAAACGCCGAGCTGGCGTCAACTTACTTCATCCATGGTAAGACTCCTGTAGTTGAAATTACTCGTGCATCGCTGAAAACAGATCTCCGTCATTCGGTTGTAAACCAGGAGGAAATCGCGCAGCTAGGAAGCACAAATGCAGCGAAAAAAAAATAGTGATATATTTCAGAGCTTCAGATTCGGTGCTAATTTGGCTAACAATGGTCAGCTGGCACACATTCGCGTCCACTTACATTTCGTAGTTGTCCGTCGGTGTCCATGGCAATATTGACTATACGATCTGTAAAATCAAATATAGGGAATGGCAGCTACTGTTTCCCACAGATTCACTGGCTATAACTACATTCATACACTCTGAATCTTAATGCTGACACCTGTAGCATGACTTTCACAAGCGCGAAGCCATATTGATATCAGGTGACTAGAGTTCGCGTCATACTCGCGTCCACTCCACTGCGGAAGTCGTCTTGCAGAGAGAGAAACGCATTCAAATCACGTTTGAATGTTTTCTTCTTTACCACAAAACTATCCACTCTGATTTGTACTCGTCTGCAAGCGCGACCCCAAGGTGGGGCTGTTGCCACACTACTAAAATTACTGCCGCCTGCACAACAGTCAGTGTTTCCAACATCTTGAGAATTTATTGGTGGTAATATTAAACATAAACATAGCTATAGTTTATTGGTGAATTTGTGTGCTTGGTAAGTCACATTAACCTCCTTTTTGTTTAAATTAGCATTTAGAAGTGAATTACCCTGTCTAACAGCTTAATGGGTGCCACGTACCAATGGCCAACTATGCAGAGAGGCCTCCAGAAAATTTGCAAAACCATAATTTATAGTTTTACATTTAAGAAATAAGTTATAAACAATTTCTAGCCATTTGCATTCCTAATTTTGCTTTTTAAAAGTAAAAACAGCCTCAAACGTGCTGCTTTCAAAGATTCCACCGCTTTGCTAAGGCTTAAGGCATCCGTAGAATCAGGCAGTGGATTTTCAAGAGTCAATCAAAATGTCTGATACATTAAACTCATCCAACTACTATTTGTTGTCGCATTAAACACATTTTGGTTGACAAAATTTAATGAATACATTAATGTTTATATACTCACGTTGTTGCATTTCACAAAGTAGTGACAATTTGTACTACATTATTTCTCAGATATTTAGTTAGTGTAGCTTTATGGAATTTTTGTAGGCTGCACCCAGGCCATTTTGCTTGCACCCATATACTGAAAATCCGTGCCCTGCTCCTGTTAGTAATGTTATACTTGCCAAGTTATAGACGATCCTTGTAAATAATATATGCTGGACATAAATGAAAGCTTTGATTTCAGTTAATCATTAATATTTATGTTTAAAGAACCTACACCCTTGATTTTTTGGTGATGATGAATTGAAATCGGAATGTGAAATTAATTACTTAGCATAATCTGATATTCACATGAGCTCATCTAAGGAATTAAACACAACAGGGTAACAGCTGTGGCGTATAATGGGTGCTTGTAAGCCCATTTGATCGGCAACATAAGAAAAGGTTACAGCCTTTGGCGTCGCAGTCCTTACATGCACGCGCGTTTGCGGAGTGTGGGACCAGGGTTTGGGACCATGTTCTGGCTGTAGTTTTATTTGTACAGAAGAATTGGGAAACGGATGAGGTGCCACTGAAAATGCAACACTCACTGTGTATCAGGGTTTTTTTTTTTTGTTTGGTTTTTTTTTTTTTTTGCTGTCATTATTAAGTTAAAAGCTTCACATTTTGGCCCACACACAACTAAACATTTGTGCAGACTTGGCTACATACAACCAAAATACCCATTTGTGTCCTTATTACATTAATTTCACCAGCAAATACTGTATTTAGTATAAGCAAGCGTCGAAGCTTTTGTAGGCTTTGCTTAGTGCAATTCTCCTGCGTCAAAATCGAAATCAACGAGGTTACATAAATGTCAAGAAGCCCGATTCCATGGTCACGTGTCGATGTCGGTCTACGTACCTTTTATTAATTGATTTTCCGTTTCTAATCTTTTAACTTTGATTCATATCCTGAATCAAGAAACGGCTCACTTTTTTTTCTTTTATGCACAAGAAAGCAAAAACAAGGATTTTGTCAAATTTTCGTTAAGGCGTTTACGTCTACAAAACCAATGCACGGTTCATTTTCTGATTGGGAAATGTGGGCCTAAAGCGCTGGTTGTATGCCATTGGCCAGCCTGACTAAAATAAGAGTCCCTCACTTAGCGCTGTCTCCAGGTATGAAGGAACGTTAGCATTGATTATCAACACTAGAAAAAATCGTACATATTATGAAAATGGTAAGTAATTTGTGTCCTGTGAAATGCTAGTGTGTACATATGCAGTTATCACTATGTCTGTAAGTGCAAAAAATTAAACAAAATCATCATCATCGTTTCCTATATTATGTGCAGCACACGCAACAAATAATCAATATTAGCAGTCACCCGCACCTTTCATTTAGGATAGGCGGGACAGTTATTAATTTAAAAATGCTTAATGTACATTAAATCGCACAGTTGCACCGGGGGAAGCAAATCCAGCTATTGCTTCAGATGTTGACGGGAGTGTAAAATATTAAACTGTGCTTAAGTAAAGTCATATGGGTAGCCTATTGTAGTATATCTCAAGTCTACATATTTAAGTAACATATTTAAAAGAAGAAAGAAAACATTTTTAATAAATACATTCTTTAGCGAACTAGCAGTGTTTTTTCTATGCCAATAATGGCCAATAGTCTTGTTCCTGGATATTTCCCTTCCTGCTGCAAGGAAGAAGGAAGGCTTATCTCTGAAGGAAAGAACCATATTCTAAAGAGGCATAGCTTTTCTTGGCCCTTTTTAGTCAAAACTGACTCATCTTGTTTTAACAGCATGTTTGGACAGTTGGAAGACAGATTATCATTGGTTTGCATTTTTAATAATTAACCTTTTCAGTACAAACTAGCTAAATATTTGAAAGGCTGTGACATTTTTTTTTCTTTCTCTCATGCCAATCATTTGACTTCTCATCCACTGTAATTTGTTTTATTCTTATTAAAACACCCAGCCAAATTAATATCAGTGAGAAATTAAACTGCCATTTATGTAGTTTTATTATTTTATACAGAACAGTAATCCTAGCTACCATTCGTCACCACATCACACACCCCAAAAAGAAAAGTTTAAATTTAATACAGTGTTTGCCTTTTACTTATAATGCTTACATTTTATATTTAAATACTATGTAAAAATCGGATAGAGTTAAAGTGGAGAGATAAAATTAACTCAAATAGTTTCCTTTTACGTTTTACATTCCTGTCAGTATCTGACTATCTGAGCAATTGTCTCAGACGAACAATAGCTCGATAAGCTTCCCCTCTTTGATGCTACTGTTTGATCAATGTATTAAAACCACTCAAAATCAACAAATGCCCCGTCTACCCTGAAAGAAAGATGCAGGTGATTATGAATTTTTCTTACGCTACTTGGCACTTTTGCAGCAACTAGTTCAAGAAACGATGGGTGTTCCTCATTGACAGGTTTGATGTCAGTCCCCTATACTTGGGGATCCTGAACTTGACTGAGTTTACCAATGGTACTTTATATTTGTCCTTCTACCTCAGACGTATGTGTGCAAATCGATGACGGTAATATCAAACGTTTTTGTTTTTAAAAAAAAAAATAATTTTATGACATGACTAGGATCGGTCGAATGCGGCAGACATTTGGGTTATTTGTTTATGGCAATTACATTTTTATTAGCAGATATAGGCATATTGATAATTGCATATGAACACATTAGAGTTCCAGATATAATGACGTAAATATCTTGCAGCTTGTATATGATTTCTTCTTGCTAAGAAATGCTAGATTATATCTACACAGCACAAGTTGAAGGACTCTTATTTTGGATGGCGGGCTTTGTGGGAAAATAAGTGGACCTCGTAATTGCGTTTCACACTTAAAACAGTTCGTTTTGTAGATATAATGGAAATTCGGACGAAGTCTTGTTTCTGCTTTTTTGAGCACAAAAGGAAACAATGAATCAACAGTGCATGAATCAAAGATAAAGGTTCGTTTTTTTGTTTACCTACTTTAGGATTATTAATGGAAAACCAATTAACGAAAGGTACACGGACCTCTACGCCAGTTTTAGTACATTTAACCACGCAAAGCTTGTTTCTTTTATAACGTTAATATTAAGGGGGGAAATAAGCTTAACGTAAATATTACTTATTTATTCTTAGGTTAGAGGTAAATGTTTTGGTAGTAGCGTACTCATGACGTCATTGTTTTAGTACGTAAACCCACGTTAAAGGTTTTAGAACCGTCCTCCTTACGGATAATTATTTTTGCTTCCTATAATAAGAACATAAAAGGCATAGTCATACATTGTGATTAAAAACTCTTATCAATTTTTGTCTAATCAGGGGCGGCGCCAGAGATTTTCTTTTGCTAGTGTTATAGGGTCGACTTGACTTTTCAGCGATGGTGCTCTGTGATTGAGATTTTCCCATTCATGTGCCGGTCGCACTCGCCACAGTTGGCAACGCCCCTGGCTCATCTTACCCTACTCTCCACTACTACGTTGTGCGTATGAATTAGTTTAACATACTGAAGTCTGTGGGCATGTTTTCTGGCCACGAGAAATATAGCTCACCAACTGGCAAATGAAGCGCACCAATTTACTTTTTTCATGAAGTCATTCTTTGTGGGCTATTTTGCGTACTCGAATCAAATTGTGCCCACGTTCTGGTTCATTTTATCACATCACACAACAGGTGAACGCCGCTGGGTTATTGGATTTTTATTTATTTTTTTGTTAGGGAAATCACCAAACCTTGGGCTCTCATCCTCCAGGAGTTGGTCAACCTTACTGGTCCAACTCAAGTACCTTGGTGGTACATCCCTGACCTAGGCCATATTTTGCACTCAGATGACTGAGCCAATTTTGTTCTCATGGAATTCTGAAAACAGACCATATTTTGCCGATGATAGTTCTAAAGCTTAGGCAACCTGTAGCCATAATTGATTATTTATATACTAGAAAAAAAAATTTGGGTCACAGCTTGTAAAACACATAGACAAAAAGAAACGATACAAACTAATTTCATTTGAGGTAAACTTTAACATTTATTTTTAAATATAACAAACATATGAATTTCAAATATGCATTAGAATGACATGATTGAAAACTATGTAGTAAATTAAATATAAAAGTAGACTATTTCAAACTTAATCTGTACTCTGCACTGTCTTGAACCCATTCACAAATTCTCTTTTAACATCAGACTTTACCAGTTCCACCAGCACGTGTTCAAATATAGCCTTGGAATGATGTATATATTTTCATAGGCCCACTCACAAACATGTCAATACACTTTGTTCATTTAATAATGACTGTGTGCAACCCTTATTATTACAGGGACCAATTTGTTTATGGAAAATATGCATTTCAAGGTGATTTCCACGGTATAATCAAGGCGGACAACAAGCTTATGCAATATCCTCTTATTGCCATTTAGTGCATAATATTGTGCAAGCTCTTTTTCGAGATCACAAAAAGCTGATGGCAGAGACACAAAGGAGCTGCAGAAACCCATTCACTTAATTTATATATGAATTGTATGCTGTGCTATTTGTATTTACTTGTTTCGATCACTTTAAATGTTTAAATAATAAAAGAAATTAATGGCTTATTCAAATTATTTTTGCATAATATTTTCACTCACCTCCGACATCCAAAAATAGGACAGATTTTCACTTTTACGCTTATTTTTGTCTTTAGCTGTCTTGTTCATGGCTTGGATCCGATTGGCCAAAGCCAAGCTCAAAGTCGTAAGGCAAATTCATTGCCTCCATCCCTCTCACGCGATTGTGTTTTCTTTCTCTCATTCGTTCCCTCTGTCGTTCTCGATCTTCTGTTTCCAGGGCTACCTGATGGCTGTTGAGGTAGATGCTGTGGCGGGATGCCATTAGGCTGGCCGTGCGTGAAGGGAGGGTTGCCTCGGTGTCCGTGCCCATCTCCAGGCTGCTTTGCTGGGCTATGGGTTGAGAATGTGTCTGGGCCTGATGTGTTAAGTTCTGTTTCTGCGGGTACTTCCTCTTTTTCTTCTGCTTCTGATTGACACTTAAGTCCAGAGAGGCATATGAGATGTCTGTTAGCTCAGCCTGGGAGAAATAGACAGTGGACATGAGAATAGATAAAACATTATTATTTGCATTAATATTATACTTTAGCATTATTACAATAATTAACACTCTGGATTCATCTTTGCTATAATTATTATGCAGTTTTCTGTATATAGTTGACTATTATATATTTTATTTTAATTACTATAGTATTGCAACATGCTTTTTCATTGTTACCAATGACTTGATAGAGCTCAGAGGTCTTTATTAACTGCTGTGGTAAAAGTAGATGTGTTATCTGATAAAATAGGTAATGATTGTGGTACATAAAGTGGAGTGACAATACAATTCTATCTGACTTCTGTTTGAGAAAAATAGCTTAATGAAAAATGAGGAAAGTGATATTTTTTCCCCACTCAGAGTATGTTATTGCCTTACTATTGACAGGTTTCTCATGTAGAGAACAGAGAACACAATCTTTATTTTACAGTTTGGAGGCAAATTTTAATCTTGACTAAAGTTTTTTTCTGAACTCTCAAGCATTGCATGAAATTGTTTACAGAGATTCAGATGTCAGTAAAATATAAACTCAGATGTATTCCAATATCATATGAGCATATTTCCAGCATCTAAAACAAATAAACAACTATTTGTCTGAGTTTTAAATGTTTATTATTATTATTATTATTATTATTTTTATTATTATTATTAATAATAATAATAATAATTAATAATAATAATAATAATAATAATAATTAATAATAATAATAATAATAATAATAATAATAATAATAATAAATGTCAACCAAGTAAAATGTATATTACTTTTTGATACGGTTTTTATAAAGGTTGAAATAAAAACACAGGACTTAAACTTCTGGAACTTACTTTATAGTATTTAAATGTACTATTCCTACAGGTATAACTACTAGTACTACAAGTACTTTTTAAAGCTTCAAAACACTATCATTACAAAGCGTCACTCATAAACTGAATACAAACACTATGATAGATGCTTTGTGTAATTGATCAGAGACCTGATAAACAGCTCTATGTATCTACAGAGCTGTTTCACATAGAAACACAGTATTGTAACCTTTAGCTTTGATGGCCTCGTGCATGGTGTTTATAGCCTTTCTTTTTGTTGCACGGTGGTCTACGATCAATACCACAGCAATGGTGTGAAATCGAAGAGCTATGGTATTTCTGTGCATGTGGCTGCCTGCTCAAAATAGTCATGCTACATTTGTGACAACAAAGAACACTAAAAGAGTGCATAAGACCTGAATAGCTCTAATATAACAAAACTGCGGGGCACTTGGTCTCAGTGTGAAAATAAGCAAAAGAGGAAATTATTGAGCCATTTGTTTTCATGAACAACAGGAGTCTGACAGAGTGTGCACCCAAACCTATCAGTTCTATCAACGTACCAATATAGATGACAAAGTGTGAGAGCATTATGTTACAGTAGTTATGTATTTTTAATAATAAAGAATTTGCTATAAGTGTTCATGATTGTTCTACGGGATTAGTTATTAGAGCATATTATTTGAGAGTGTGTACCTTCTCATCTTGTCTCATGCATTGCTTTGTCATACGTTCATAGCAGACATCTGCAACCATCCTCAAAGGTCCTGTAGCAAAGAAAAAAGATCACCATTCTGCCCATTGTACAGGCTTTTAAATGATGGATTTTGTTAAGATATGGATTCTGAATTTTGCAATATTTGATTGTCCTTTACATATTTTACTGCATAGCATAGTTATTTGCGAACAACTTATCTGAATATGGAGTGATATATAGATTTTCTGAAAACCATTTAGTCACCACTAAATCTGGATACTATAGTAGCAAAATATTTAATAAAACGTTTTTGTTGTTATTGTTTTCATAATTTGCATGGTTGTGTTGTGGAATGCACAAGGTCACAAATGGCCGTGCAAATTTTATTTCATCCCAAGTGTCAACATGTTTCAGTTGTTGGGGGGGACTGCAAAAAGAATAGCAATTATAAGAAGCTACTTGTATATGTCAAACCAAATTCACCTGCTCCATCTACATGGATGTTCCCATAAATAGGATTGTCTTGATTTAACTCTTCTTCCTCATTCTCATACCTGTGGAACAGTTGAGAATTATTCCGCATTTTATATTATGTATGGTTGTATATTTTATTCTTCTTTTAACTTCAGCATGAGTCATGAGGCATGTTTCACATCAACACCAAGATTATAAGATATATATAAGATATATATCTTTTATATATATATATATATATATATATATATATATATATATATATATATATATATATATATATATATATATATATTATATATATAAGATTATATATATCTTTTTTATATATATATATATATATATATATATATATATATATATATATATATATATATATATAAAATGTTACATGGATAACCCCACCTGTCACTTAGACAGAAATCTTGGAAAACTGGCTCTTCCACAGCTGTAAAGAAAGAAAGATAAATAACATTTATAAGGATTCATCTAATTTGGTCTGTAAACTTTATATAATAATTGACGTTGATTTAATTTAAGAATGAGCTCAATTAAACAGATTAAAATTAGTTTCCAGACTGCTGTGTGTTATCAAATTCGTCTCCATTACACTATTCATAGGCCTATTAAAAAGTCCAGGTTCTAAGAAACATCACAGTATAACAGACATTGTTACACCCTGGAGAAAACCTGTGTTCAATGTATTTGTCTTTGACATAACAATGCTGCAATGCTTTCTGGGAAATTTAATCATGATTACTGCTTTGAGGAAAAAACAAAAACAAACCTGACATTTAAAATACCTTTGTTTTGTCTCTCTCTTCTTCTCAGCAAATACAGAAGGATATTTAAACACATAGATATAAGCAATGCTAGCGATGTCAGTGACAATCCTATGAATGGGCCGTGGCAATCTAGAGATAAAGCAAAAATTCGATTTCTCATGTTACAAAAAGTAAATTCCACCCACTTCATTAACTTAAATAAGTACCAATGTCAACTAAAAATATCGGAAATATGCCAGGGGGATGGACACCTTTACTAATGTTTTAATGAGCCATGCTTTCTCATTCAGACGGTTTTCACTTATAAAACTGATTTTCACTTATATGTATAAATTGTATCTTTCTTCCAAATTATTTTTCTTTCATAAAAAAATAAAACAATGAAAAACCCTCTGGAATGTGCCCCTGCAATGCAACTAGCATTACCACTGATATGTTGTGATACTGTAGTTCCGTCCATATTAGAAATGAGTTGATTTATGATTTTGTCTCAGGCTAAAAGAAATTACCACCTATCCATTTTTTTCAAAAAAAGAATCATTTACTTACGTTCTACCATTGCTGATGGTCTGCTGCTAACCTGGCCGTTTGTGAGGAAGCTTTAGTTGTGTCTGTGTGCATTCTCCATGGGGTGCACCATATCTGCATCTATTTTTACTGTCTTGTATCTTTTTCAGTTACAAACAGGAAATGTGGCAAATACTTAATCCACTGCAAGTGTTCACATCACCTTAACGCAGAGAACAGTGAACGTCACTTAGTGTGATGAGCCACAATACGTTTAGAATCTATACATTTAGAATCTATAGCTTTCTTCATTTACTGCAAAATAAATATACCCTGGCTTTCTCATTTTTAAGACCTTAATTTTCCTGATGGGGTATCCAGATATATGTTTTACATTTTCTTTGCTCAGTTTATTTAATTTAAAGCCTGAAACTAAGAAACTACAATCTCAATTGACAAAAAAAACCCATTTAAGTAGATTTATGCTTAATGGGCTTTTTACACTGATAGCTGTTTTTTTTTCTTTTTTATCTGCAAGATTCACAAATCACATTAAAAAAAGAAAGACACTATAGGAAATAGCTGTAGACTGAAAAACACTATATACGTGGACCTGTGCTCTGTGGTAATTAGGTTTGGTTTAATCAAATTTGCAAAGGTCTCCCACAGCTGTCCACAATGTACAACATAACTCATAAGGTTACCGAGTGCAAGCCTTGTTACATGAGGTGAAGACTCTCTAGCCTAATAGTCTACATTTCCATATCCAGCTCTCATATAAGTGCATTCCATATAACAGCTCTATCAGCCCAACAGAGAATTCCGATCATGCAAAGTTACATTTTCATATGGAGTATCCAGGCTGTTGGATGTTAAATGTTTGCAGAGTGTATGTACTGTCTGGAGTTTTTTGAGTATATTTTTTTTCTTTGTTTCTTACTTTTTTTTCCATTTCCGACCACAAGGGTTAGGGCAGGAAACGTCCTTCTTGTTAAACTTCTGTCTCCTCTTTTAGTTCTGAGCCACAAGGTACAAGTTCTCACATTTTCTAACAATACAGGCTAGTAGAGATGCACGCACACTAACTTTCACTCACACACACTCACTCTCGCTATTTCAAACGCAGCCGCTTACATGCGCTTCATTATGTATTTATTCCTACACCTAAAGCTAACCCTAACTGCAACCTGAGTAACCAAATGGCACTGAGTTGGTTCTTTTAGTCTTTTCGTCATGCATAGAGAATATTCTCTGTCATCCAAACTTCCACTGGCTGTCCAGACAACTGAGTCCCTCGCAGTCCTCAAACACAAACTGAAGTGGAATATTTCAGTGACCACTGATCCTGCACCTATGTTGAAAAACTCAAACTCTGGTACTTATTGTTTGGTGTTGTTTGTTATTGTACTTATCATTGCCTGATATAGCGCTTATGCTTATTTTGCACTTCTTCTATCACCACTGATTAATATATTTCAGCAGTATCTTGAACTCTAACCTACTGTAATGACTAGGATACAATCTATGATTAGAGGACAAAGCACTTTTGTAAGTTGCTCTGGATACGATCGTCTGCTAAATGCCAAAAATGTAAATGTTTTAGTGTTTTAAATGATTTGTGTAAAAACAGTCCTCAAGGTAAATGACCATGCATTGTCAATAGCATTGTCCGTGTTCGTGCTTCTCACTAAATCTCCATTATTGTCATCAGGATCATTGAAACACTTGGCCTGATCAACATGAGTTTCAGTACTGGTCAGCTTCAGTACTTGTCAGTGAAAATGCTAGTATTCAGTACTGGGAAATGTCAGATCAGAAGGATAGGAAAGTGTTTTGTATCATTCTTTGATGGTTAAGTACAGGGACCTGAATAATGTGCAGCTGACCTGTTGTGTGAAGAAAGGAAACCTGTATCTGTGGGTCACTAGGTTTGGTGTGGTTTACATGGTTGGTTTTTTTTTAGACAATGACTTTCTGAGGTGAGGCCTGAGGTTTTAATGTTGACATCTGTGACAGATCCTGGCCGTGCAAGGACACTTCAAGTTCTCCATTTGTGTGACGGGCACACCCATTACATACACATTGTTACATGTGTTTCTCACATTTTGGTTGGGTTCTGATTTCTTCCTGAAAGATTTCTCAAATCACCCTGCATTGTCCAGGTTTTTGCCATATTACTTTCAAGATTACCAGATGCTGTACATGGTTACCAGATGCTGTAAGATATGGCTGTTTTAGTCCAGCTTAAGTATATGTTATCACACTTTACAATATAAGTGGCAAGATCTGTGCCCATTATCTCTAACCTAACTTTAATATGATGGGCTACTCTGGTTACTCAGTCAGCATGTTGGTGAAGTGCCTCCAATTTTTTTTTTGCCCTATAACTGTGACTAAGTGGTAAAGGTAATAAATCTTCAGAACATCTCCAGTTCTGGCTTCTCTCGAACACTGGAACATATCTGCAATATGTAACAGCTTTCTGGTTTGCGCAGTGTACTGTAAGCACACACTTATTGCAGTGTGCATTTATATTGTGAAGTTGCTGGTTTTGCTGTATGAAATCTTTCTAAAAACTCATGTCTGCTGTTTATCAAATTACTACATAGTACAATGCCTACAATGTTTTTCTTTCACTCTGCTGAGGTAAAAGCGCCTTTCTCCTAATTTTTCTTCTAAAGACAATATATTTCCTTGTTGTTTACTCATTGACTTTTCATACATAAACCCAGACAGAGTGTGGGAGTGCCCAGCTGTCAGAAAAGGAAATGGTATTAATAGAAATATAATAATTAAAAAGCATTTAATAAAACAACAAAATGACATCAAAATTATATATATATATATATATATATATATATATATATATATATATATATATATATATATATATATATATATATATATATATATATATATATAGTCAAAATGTACAGGATATCAAAGCAATTTTTATCAAAGAGATATGTACACATGGAAAAAAAAAATCACACCAGAGTAGGAAGGCTCTGTTTTGATGCATGGAGCCATCACACTAATATATCAGTCATACGTAGGTTATGATCTCTTACTGACGTATATTTCACTGGTGGTGGAGGAGGCTTGAATGGGGGTGGCTTATCCATTCTGAGAGAGAGAGAGAAATGCAGAAAGAGTTTAACAGACCGAGAGAAGGCAGACGAAGCGCGGTGGCTTTGATGTGTGTTTCACCTTTTTTGGATGATGTATCTCCTGTACAGAAACCCGATCAGTACCAACAAAAGAAAGAGAGGTATAAGAATATAAACCTCATGTGTCTGCTTCAGTTCTGTAACAAACACACATGACAGGTTAGTAAGGAGCTAAAAGGTCTAATGGGAAAATAATAATAATAAAATTATAACTATATATTCGTTCATATTGACAAAACGTTTCTGTTACCACTTAAGGCCCTGGGTGCCAAAGCAGAAACAGAAACTTTATCTAACAAAACCCAAACTACATAAAAACGTAACGTTAAATCACAATGGTAAATAGGATCGACTAATTGCATCCACCTACTTTTGGTGCCTTCCGATGTGAAAATAATCTTGCTCACGGAAGCGGATGTGACTGTACTGGTGTTAAAGTGTGCACTGCGGGGAGACACTGGGCTGGATGTAGCGTTCTGCCATTTACAGCATCCCTCTCTTGAAACGTCTGCAGAGGTTGTGGCTGTGTTTGTCAAATCCGAGCCCAGTGTTGTGACGTGTGCCTGTAGCGTGGTGATGTTTCCAGCAGGGGGAGAAGTGGTCTTGATAGAAGCGCCTTTCATCGTGGAGGTGCTGTAGGAAGGGCTGCTGACGTGACCTGACTGTGATGTCATGATCGTAGTTCCTGCTGTTGTCAAAGTTGTGCGACTGGTCTGTGATGTTTCCATGTGCGCTTTGGTTTGATGGACAGACAAACCACATTGTATGTGAACATTTAAGGAGTTTTAAACATATGATAAAGTTAGACACTCAAGCTAACTAAGATTTATTTACAGATTGAGAGTATATCTCTAAAACACATCAATTGTTCCATTTGTAGTGAACACATGGTGCAGGGAGTGATTCGAGTATTGATGTTTTGTCACAGGCCATGTGCAAAACTGAAATTGTGCACCTATCTATCCCTGTCAATTAGGAGGCTTCAAAGAGATGAGCAGTATTCAGCCGAGATGTGTCACAGCTCAGATAGGGACACCGAGTGCAGGAAATATATGGTTGGTAAACACTGCTGTCAGCATGGCATGATAGCATGCATGGATGTTAAGGACCTTGAACACAGCAGACCGCCCATGAGATGAATGTCAAGCCTCTGTTTTTTTGTTTGTTTTTTTGTTTGTTTGTTTTTTAAGTTATGCAAATATGAATATCAACCAATATATGAATAATAAGTGATGGAGCTTAATTTGATTGGATGCTCCTTTCCACCTAACAGCTCATTCACACTTTGCTTACTCACCTGTGTGAGTCCTGTTGAGCACAGTGACAGTAAAATTCCTCTGCCTGTAGAGGCGACTATGGTTTTCTGCATTAACGGTCAGAGTGTATATCCCTGAGCAGCTAATGTTTACTGACCACAGTCTTAGAGTGACATCAGAGGACACTATCAAATTACCCTGTAAGGAAAAAAAACCCCAATATACATTAAGAAGGATTTTTAGATAACAAACAAAACTGTTTATATAATTTTTGCAACAGTAAGTCTTTAGCATAGTTACAGTCACAGCAATTGGCAGATACTCTTACACAGAGTGGGTTACATTGTAATTAATATGGCAGCACACGGGCTCCCTTGGAAATTGAACCCACAACCTTGGTGTTGCTTAATTACCTTCTTCCAGACGTATTGTAGGGACTTGGAGGACATTGCCTCACAAGTTATTATCAGATTTGTCCCAGTCTCAACCTGTATCTGGCTGCTGGAATTGCACTCAATGCTGTCAAGGACTGTTTGTAAGAAGAAGAAGAAAAAAAAAGATTTATTTATTTGTGTGATTTTCCCAAATTAAAAGGCATAAAGACTCATGTTTTGTTACTTTCACTCCCTTGGCACCTGACCTCGATTGACTATGACTGTGAAGCATGTACAGGCAAACGTTACTGATGGAGACTCTGTGTGGGTGTAGGACACTCACAGTCCACGGTCAGTTGCTTGGATGACCGCAGGCCTTGTAAGTGTGGATTTGATGAGTTCCAGAGGGGCTGACACATTAGGTCATCGCTGTGACGAGTAATGTTTTGTATTGTGAAATCTCCATTCTGGCTTTTCAGTGACAAATTACTCTGCAGTGAGGGAAGGGAACCAAAGGGTATGCTGGAATGATCTCATGGTTGAGGTCACACAGATGATGGCGGCCCGGTAAAGAAGCTCATAGTGCATGACCTCACTGCTGCCGTTCCCTTCGCTCACCTGCGAGTGCCATAACGTGTAACTGTCGGCTGGGGGATTGCTACCACATGTTATGTTCACCATGTCCCCCTCTATCAGAATACCAGTTGATGGCATGACCTCCATGAAGACCTTTGGATCTGGGAGGCAAGTAAACGTTCAGGTGAAGACATCGACTTCAGCATCAGCAACTTTATTTTCTCCCCTTCTTTGCTTTTTTTTGTCCAAAGTATGAAAACATAAAACATTTTAAAAAATTCAACGCATCGTGACTTACCCATGACTTGAACGGATATTATTCTTTTGATGGAGCCATTGGGAAAGGTGGTGATATCGCAGACATAGTCTCCAGTATCATTCTTCTTAACATTATTCAGAATCAAGACGGAACCTTGTAGTTTAGCTGTGTCTGTCCTGTTTATTAGCCGCAATGTGACATTTGCGTCATAGTGAATTGGGTAGGCAGGATTAAACACCACCAGTTTTTGGTTTGCTCTACTCCATTCCAGCTGGTTGATGTTTATTTCATGCTCCTCTGATGTGATGCAGCGCAGTGTGAGGTTCTGTCCCACTGCCGCTTTCAATATCTTCTCATGTTCTTTGAAGACATTCTGGGTTCCTGTTTATTCATTAAAAAAAAAAAATACTAATCAGGGTTTTTCTCTCATGTTTCTACACACATCTCAACATTTTTCAAATGTTTAAAATGTATTTCACACCTGAAATAAATACAGTATCTAACAAGTTTATAGGCAATGTATAATTTATAATAGAGCACTGTACTAAACTATGCGAATATTAAACTAATTTATCCTCCTTGTTAATGTCTAATGAGAACCATTATGTGTTTGAAAAAAAATACATATAAGAATGTAATCCAAAATACTAATGACATACTTTATAGAGAAGTAATAGAACTCTCTGAAGGACAAAAGTCTCGTAAATGTTATTAAGCCACTGGCCACTTTAAACCATTGACCATTGATTGATTTTTTAATCAATCAATAAAGAAGCGAAAGTTGTAAATGTAGTTATTGAAACTTTGGGGGAAATAAGCATAAAGTTTTGCTTACCTTGCTTACCTTGAATGATGCATATAAAAAAGAGAAGCTTGGTAGTTATCGCAGTCATGATGGAAGACATATCTGTACGCACACCAGTTACTTTGGCAGGAAGAACTGAAAATGACTAGCACAGGAAGTGGGCTCTACTGCTGAAACAGAAACAAGAATGTCTTCACAAATCTTGCTTCTCTCACAGATTATACCTCATATTAAGACTGACATCTGCATATATAATACAATTAAAAAATTTTTTTGTTTTTGTTTAAATCAATGTCAAGTACTGCATAAAATACTCAAATTTAGAAGGTAAAAAATTTTTTTTTTCCAATCAGCCTTTGCCTTTTAGTTGTATTACTGAGATGTCCTGTGGTCTTTATGTAGAATTCTGTGGTTTTTTTTATAGTAAATTTTCTCTCTAAGTGTTTTTAGCAGGAATTTAGATGTTTTAAATCAGATGCTGTTCTGAGGCACTGCTCAGGATCACACACTAGTATGACCTACTGCTAACTTCCTTCTGTGGTACTCTGCGTGCAAGAAAATGAAACCACATAGGCAAGCAGACACAAGCACAATCTAAACACACACACACACACACACACACACACACACACACACACACACACACACACACACACACACACACACACACACACACACATAAATAAATCTATTTGGTTATTGGAGCACTATTTATGTCCATTGACTGACTATTCTTTTATTGGGACTGTAATAAATGTTTTAAACCCCTACAGGCAATAACAATCTGGTTTCATGCGTTATATGTACCTCTGACCACTTTTTTGCACGGCCAGAAATATTTACCGTCGAGTACACTTTGACACAGTTTTGAGAAACAAAAGTCTGGCTAGAGGTACATATAATCCATGGGACCAGGTTGGGTGCAAAAATATTTTAGTTAGGAATATAAAATAAGCAATATTAAATTCTATACACTTTAGGACACTGTCCCAGCTGACTGTGGATCAGCTGCTGAGAGGTTTAGTGTGGCAAAGACTAACTGTTTAGAACTCCTGATGAGACTGAAGCTGATAGATGCTTCTTAAGAGTAGCATCACAGCGAACTTTGAACAGGGCTCTTTGCAGCTCTGAGGATTCATGATGAGCTTCCTTCTGAATGAAAGTGGCTCGACATGGTGCCTTAATTGTATTTGCTTGTGCCATTCCAATGCTGTGTGGCCTATGCACGCCTGAAGCACCTACAGTCCTTATATGTAATCTAGGAGAAGTTCAGTTTCCTCTGATGTCTTATCAGTTGCCTGTGAGCTGCTCTAATTTACTTAAACATCTTAAATATAAATTACACAAATAAATATCAAGGAAATCAGAGGACTGTGTAATCTCATTCCCCACATCACTGGTGTAGACTGAGTTTACATTTTGCTTTGTGGTAAAATAAGTTTAGAATCAGGTAATATCCAAAACAAAGCAAACAACAACAACAACAAAATGCATATAGTCCTGTTTGATACGATTTCATTTAGCATAATTTTTTTTTTTTTTTGCTTTTCAGAGTTGACCTAGGCTTAAATTTGCTCTTTGGTGTGCTTGGGGCAAATTGGTATGTATGAGGTGGTCAGCTCAAGGGCCCAGCTTCTGTAGCAGGGTATTGTCTGTGTCACGTTTGTCCCTCACTGGTGTCATGTTTCCCACAGCTACCCTACCATGTTTTGTTTACTTCCTGGTTTTGGTTTCCACGTGGTTTCTTGTTTTGGTTTCTCTTGGTCCCACTCCCTAACTAGTTAATTGCCTACCCGATTGTACCCACCTGTATCGTATTAGTTTTTGGATTTAAACCACAGGTGCCTTCACCCTCCACATCTTTTCTAGCTCCTCCTTCTTCTTCCTCTTCCTCTTCCTACCTTTTGCTTTCATTCCGGGTGTGGTTGACTAGCAGGTGCAGTCAAATTAAATTAGGAAAGGTTCTAAAACTAAGGTCCAAATAACCACAAGGTTATAACAGCATGTTGGGCTACATATGATCCATTCTGCCATTTGAATCACAGTCAATATGCAGAAAGTATCAAGACCATAATGAAACATGTGAATAAAAGAGTGCAAGGAAAGGAGTATCAGATCAGTAGTTCAACTTGGTTACTGTCTTTCATTTCACTCCTGAGCACA
The DNA here is from genome assembly GCF_041902795.1 of Electrophorus electricus. NCBI lineage: Eukaryota > Metazoa > Chordata > Actinopteri > Gymnotiformes > Gymnotidae > Electrophorus > Electrophorus electricus. The sequence continues at coordinate 16,142,854 of NC_137515.1, forward strand.
AATGTCACGACTTTCCTTTTCATTGACTTTTTATTTTAAACACAGCACTTCTAATGGTGCCTATTACCTGTGTTAATTATCTTGGTACTCGAGTCTACACTATGATCCCCAATCTGTTCACCACGCCCTTCTTCTCATTGTATCATTTACCGCACCTCCTGGCACCTGCTCATTACTGACCTGAGCCACCTGCTCTCCCTGTGCATCACCAACCCCATCCAATCAGTCAGACGGGTCCATGGACTGTTCAAAGTAATGTTGGAGTTTATAACTACCCGTTGTTTGGAGAAAACAAATGTTTAGGAGGATGGATGTTTTCTTTCCCATATGTCAAAGATGATTATCATACTTCAAAATGCGTTTATAACAGGATAGAGTTCAGAGTAAACACTTGATAAGTGTGGCTGACAACACTCAGTTATTGGGTTTAAGCCTTTCTTAATTTGTTAACCTATATTTTAGATGAGTAGTTGTTTCAGCTGAAAAATATAGTTGGGAGCATGTCCATAGGTGGAGGAACCATGATGGAATTGTTCTTGTAGTCGGGTTGTTATTATTGGAGACACACTTTGTATCGCCATAAGGAGCAGAGCATAGTTTGTGTGGTTTGGTGAAGAAAAATGTAAGTTAATCTAAAGCTTGAAGATTTGTAGAGCCTGCGGTTTCCCTTCTTTTCCCCTTTTTAGTTAATGCGACCAATGAGGTAGGGAAGTTTATATGTTTTATGTTATACTTATTACATATGCTAGTGAGCTGGCTAATAACTAATATGTTGGCTGAAGTTTTGGTGAACATTCAAGATAATTGTCGGTTAACAGCCTGCTGTAATCTGTATGTTGTCTTGTGTGATCTGATTTCCTAATTATTCTCTGAGAGGATGTGTTTGTAATGCATTAAATCACTATGATTTATTCATTATATTTACATAGATCTCACGGCATGTTTGAAGTGCAAAATAAACGCCTGTAATCAAGAACGCCTTGTGTTCATGACTTAACTGGAGGGGATCTAGAGGAAGCTACAATAAGGAAGGTTTTTCCCATATGCCAAAGATGTTTAGCATACTTCAAAGTGCGTTTAACAGGGTAACAGGAGAAAAACAAAGAAAGTTTTATGCAAGTTAGAAACTGATTAACGCATCAAAGATATGATACCCCTAAAAGCTTGACAACGTGTATGGACTTGTACAAACCTTTCTTACGACCCCCCTAATAAAGAACAGGTGTCTGGCTATGGTGAGTGGGGTCTTGTGGGCACAGGCGCAATAAAACTGTCAAAACATTTTTTTTAATGGGGAGCCCATTAGTCTTTCTCTCATAGCAGACATCCAATGAGTTGAATGTGATGCCTGTGGGTTTTTTTTGTTTGTTTGTTTTTTTTTGGGGGGGGGGGGGGTTGGTTATGAATATCAACAAAGGGATAAGTGATGGATCTTAATTTGATTGGATGCTCCTTTCCACCTAACAGCTCATTCACACTTTGCTTACTCACCTGTGTGAGTCCTGTTGAGCACAGTGACAGTAAAATTCCTCTGCCTGTAGAGGCGACTATGGTTTTCTGCATTAACGGTCAGAGTGTATATCCCTGAGCAGCTAATGTTTACTGACCACAGTCTTAGAGTGACATCAAATTTTATATCAAATTACCATGTAGGAAAAAACACAATATACATTAAGAAAGATTTTTAGATAACATACATAAACCTCTAACATCTCATTTTTTGCCAAAGTTAGTCTTTAACATAGTTACATTCAGAGCAATTGGCGGATACTCCATTACAATTATATTACAATTAATATGGCATGACACGGGCTCTTGGGAATTGAACCCATTACCTTCTACCAGACATACTGTAGGGACTTGGAGGACATTGCCTCACAAGTTATTGTCAGATTTGTCCCAGTCTCAACCTGTATCTGGCTGCTGGAATTGCACTCAATGCTGTCAAGGACTGTTTGTAAGAAGAAGAAAAAACATATTTATTTATTTGTGTGATTTTCCCAAATTAAAGGCATAAAGACTCATGTTTTGTTACTTTCACTTCCTTGGCATCTGACCTCGATTGACTATGACTGTGAAGCATGTACAGGCAAATGTTACTGATGGAGACTCTGTGTGGGTGTAGGACACTCACAATCCACGGTCAGTTGCTTGGTTGCAGGCCTTGTAAGTGTTGATTTGATTATTTCCAGAGGGGCTGACAGATTTGGTCACCACTGTGTTGAGTAATCTTTTTGTATTGTGAAATCTCCATCTTGGCTTTTCAGAGACAAATTACTCTGTGGTGAGAAAAGGGTACCAAAGAGTACGTTGGAATGATCTCAAAGTTGATATCACACAGATGATGGAGGACAGCACCATGCATGCCACAGTAAGCTTGAGTAGAAGGTCCTGGAAGGTAGTGTAAAATTCAAACTGGGATATACAGTACAATGAAAAAAACAACACAACACAATCCATAATCGTACAATCAATCAACAAACTAACAACCAAACATTCTGAATGCAAAATCATATAGAATCATAAAGTAAACACAACAAACAATCAACTGATCATAGTGTAAGGGCTTTGAAAAGTAGGATCCAGTGTAGAATGTGGTATGATTGTTGGGAAGTATTGATAAGGTATGCATCAGCATGGGTATTTCTAGGTAAGATCATCTGTGAAGCGGTTCAAGAATGTATCCTATATGAAGTGAACTGCATTAAGAAATAAGTCATTTCCTCACTTAAATAAGTACTCACTCTGTATGGCCTGGTCATCTGATAGTACACAAGCCTGTTCTTGTAAGATGGTTCCAAAGTTTGGAATTTCTTTCACAAGTATAGCCTCTTCATCCATCAATCTCTCCAACTGCATCACCTTATCTAAAACATTCTTCTTAATGCCTAAAAAAGTGTCAAGTTCTAGAAAAACAAATGATCAATTAAATTGACCACCCTATTATAATGCTTAATACCTTTGGGAATAAAAGCAGATAGTGGTGCAGCTGTCTGTCTGGACAACACAGGCAACAAGTGACTGATGCTGCATCTACAGAGTTGGGGCAGAAGCGGGAGAACCATCTTCACGCAATAATCAGAGGAGTCAGGCATGCAGTCATTTCCTCTGGAGATGGTCACTCTGTGGGGCTGATAGCACAGTTTCATACATATGGGTGGTAAAAAGGGGGTAAAAAATATATTGCCTTCATGGACAAAATCTGAACATTTCTGTGGTTTGAAACAAATGAAAAGCACACAGGCCATTTTCCTTTGAAAAGATTCACTAAAATGATCCACTAAAATAAGAAGTTAGTGAAATACTTCATGTTGCAGAATTTGTGGTACAATAGTTATTTTTATACAAAATACTGTGTATCATGTCTATATTGCTTAGTAGAGTGATACCCCATAAATTGTTTAGTTGAATTAGGAAATTAACTCTGCTAAACATGGTTCCCCTGTGTTTAAATTACTTCTGTTTCTTTGAACACACCCATGTTAACTTCAGCTGAAGTTAGGTATGCATACAATAGTGTTCTCTCTATATGAAATTTCAAGGACATTTATGGAAAGTCACAAAACAGTATACTAGAGCAAAATTTCGTTCCATCAAATATGAAACTGACTTATTTTTGCTGTGCTATAATAAATGTCCAGGGTACCCGGACACACTGTCATTTGCAATGTATTTCTATTTATTTCTCTCTCTCTCTCTCTCTCTCTCTCTCTCTCTCTCTCTCTCTCTCTCTCTCTCTCTCTCTCTCTCTCTCTCTCTCTCTCTCTCTCTCTCTCTCTCTCTCTCTCTCTCTCTCTCTCTCTCTCTCTCTCTCTCTCTCTCTCACTCTGTCTTGCAATAACTCTTCCCCGGATCCCATCCGTCTTCTTACTGGTGTTTCAGATAGGCTGGCCTCTAAGGGGTGCTAGCACCTCTGTATATAACTGTGAAGATCCCCACCGCTCTTAGAGCAGCATGCCAGTTTTCATGCCTCCTTGCACACAGTATTGAATCATAGCTGCTCCAGTATTGGCCATCCTCATAAGGTCACTGTCCATGTCTTTTCTGCTCAAGCCAAACCTTCCTTGTTAGACAAAACATTGATGATGTGCTGCTGCAAGGTGTCCAATACATTTCTTGTTTCTGTTAAGGTACTTTGGTGGCTCTGTTTTTGTTTCTTGCCAAAGTCTAAAAAATGAAGTTGTTACTTTTGAATAACTGCAAGGATTCTTGTTTGAATATTAGCTGTTCATATCGCTGTGTTATATTTCACACATTGAAGAAGGTGGTGCTGTACTTCCTCTTGCTTTGCAGGAAAACATAGTTTGGGCACTAAACTTATAACCTGGACCACAGGCTACAGCACTCCTTGATAAACCACATGCTTAGCATTTTGGCAATCTCCACCTTGACAGCGTAACAGCAGGGCTCCGGGCCCCTTTTAGATTTGCCACGGAGCTAGGAACTTGTTGGTGGCTGACACTCTCATACACTCTATGACTGAGTGGTGTAAGCTGCTGTTCAACAGTCTCCTAGGCGATATCAGAAAGGACCTCGGTTCTCCTGCCATACCCCAGCTCAAATGGGTTGAACCCGGTGGATGCCTGAGGTACCTCTCTGATCCTTGGCCACTACCTTAGAGCACACACTTTAATCTCTGATTAAATATTTATATTAAATCATTTGTTTGAGGGGAATATACTGTATGAATGCATATGAAATATGAATGCATTGTCAGAGTTCAGAGTTCCATCATGAGTTCAGTGACAAAAGGATTTCTTTAGTCTAATTTTAATGTTTGGAATGTCTTTATGAACACTTTTCATGCTTTTCACTTCTACCAACGCCCAATGGAATTGGTCTACAATCTTGACTAACACGTTGCCTGGCAGTGCCTGAGAGGATCTGTGTGTGCCAGGTGCATGACGATGTTGATCAGTGTGTGTGCTGGGTGCTTGACGGTGTTTATCAGTGTGTGTGTGCTGGGTGCATGACGATGTTGATCAGTGTGCGTGCTGGGTGCATGAAGGTGTTGATCAGTGTGTCTGCTGGGTGCATGACGGTGTTGATTAGTGTGCGTGCTGGGTGCATGACGGTGTTGATTAGTGTGCGTGCTGGGTGCTTGACGGTGTTGATCAGTGGGTGTGCGGGGTGCTTGACGGTGTTGATCAGTGTGTGTGTGCTGGGTGCATGACGGTGTTGATCAATGTTTGTGCCGGGTGCATGACGGTGTTGATCAGTGTGTATGCTCGGTGCATGATGGTGTTGATCAGTGTGTGTGCCGGGTGCATGACGGTGTTGATCAGTGTGTGTGTATGCCGGGTGCATGAAGGTATTGATCAGCCATCAGCACCTTGCGCATCAGCACATCAGAATGTCACCACAGTGTATAGAAGTCAGCCCTGCACTGAATGCACAATACTCTGCGGGCCAGCATGCAATTGTTCAGGATTTCCTGTCATCTATGAGGATCTTCTATGAGAAATGTTTGAACCAGTCATCTCTGTGATGCTTGTAAGCAAAGCTCCTCTACTTCTAAACCTACTAGAACATGCAAGAGATGGCTATTATCAGAAATAGGTTCACCTACAAGCTTTGAGTCCTTGCTGTTTTCTTCCTTCTGGGCCAGGAGCACTGGAAGGAGGACCCAGGCTGGGCCAGAGCCAACTCCTCCTTTTCCTAATGCCAAGGCCCAGTTTAATGGGTGACTTCCTTTTTGGCAGATGGTTGTACAGGAGGTCTAGGAGGTGCTGAATGATTGGGCCCATTGCCCTGGAAACAGGCACTAACAACAGTGAGTGAGACTCCTCGCTGAGCAGCCTTACAATGTTATGCATCCTGTCCATGATGTCCACCAGTATGGCAATTTACACCAGTGAAGGCCTGAATACAAAATCACAATTTGAATGGTAAGACCCTGGAGAGAGCTGTTTATTTGATCGAAAAAGGGTGGCAAAACCGTTGGTTTAGAGGAAGACAAGCAAGAGTAGCAGGTCTGTTGCGTCTGCCATGTGAGCAGGCTGGTGCAGCTTTGCATGAAGCGTGGCTTGTATGTACTATCTGGCAGCAGGATCTGGTGGCAGTTTAATTCTCCTCTTTTGAGTGTGTGTGGAAGTAGAGAGAGATGAAGATGCTCATGAACAGGTGTACTCTACATCACTAACCTCCTGTACCTCACCATAGGATGTTGAACTTATGGCTGAAGAGAGTCTTGGTGAGTGCAGCTGCTGAGGTAATGATGTCACATTCAAGCTAAAGGTGTCACATTCAAACAACTCTTTAAAAAATCTTAAATCACAAAAAAATTATATATATAATCATAAATAAATATTTCGAGGTGCACAACAGAGCAAAATAATCCTAAATAATTCCCATATTTTGATGCTTTCTTCAATTATACCAATAAATTTCAATCTAATTGAGCTGTTAAATAATAATTACTAGGTAATTATTTTGAGTCATTTCAGTTTTCCCCTCATAATCCCTCTCCGATGATGTGCACTCCACACTACTTAATATCAACACCAAAATGCTTTCATGTGCATGGATAAAAGAGTGCGCGAATGCACAGAATGAGGGCAGTTAGAGTCCTTGTCTCTCACCAGGTGTAGCTGGGTGGTAATGAGATGTTGCCAAAGGCATGCAGGAGGCTGGTCTTTAGGGTTATTATGTCCTGTTAAAGCCTTTATAATTGGTCTGGTGTAGAGAGGATTCAAGGCTGTTTAACACCTGACAGCAGTGCCCAGGGGAGGATCAGAGAAAACTGTTCCTCTTACCCCATACATCCTTAACTACACACACACACACATACACACACACACACACACACACACACACACACACACACACACACACACACACACACACACACACACACACACACACACACACACACACACACACACACACACACACACACACTTACTTATACACTTGCCCAGCTTAAGACATAAAATGCTGAATGGTCAATATACAAACACTTACTGTGCACACAGTACGTTCACAACAGATTTACACATGTAGAAACTTGTAATCATAAATTACTTCTCAGTTTAGGACAACAAGAATGCAAGATGTTGATACAGCTTAAAAAACTGGTGCAAGCAGTATTTTTGGGTCTTCTTGTCAAACTATAATCTGTAATTACTCTTTTCAAAGTAACAGCCACCACCAAAAATGTACCACCAGAATGAACTTCAAGGGCCTCCTGCATGCGCAGGACTCTGATTCTTCACTCATGGACCTTCATACCTTTTCCATTATTTTCAGTGTAATTACTGAATAAGTCACAGCAGTTACTTCATAATGTGCTGTTCAAATAATAACCGAATAAAAAAATCTGTATTTAAGAGATGAAATAGAAAGTATCATGATTTACTTAAGGATTAAAATTAAAGGTAAAACCAATACCTACAGTATAAATGTACAGAATATACAGTAATATACAGCATGTATGTTTTCTCAAGTAACCAGCTGAACTAGTCTAATGTATTGTAATCAAAAGTAGGACTCATTTATTTAATTGTGGTGCAACAAAAGCCCAGATTCCAAAAGTCCAGGTCATATATTTTGAAATGGTTCTTTAGTACAGCAGTGGAGTATTCGTACTGTGTTACTAGCCAAAGGTAGTTAAGTTAAATGTTTGTACTCATGTCAATGCAGCTGAATGACTCTTTCTCTTTGCCTGTACCGTAATTATTCGTATTGTGTCTTTGATTATAATTGTTGTTTCACAAACACTATTGATAATTCATTTGTTCAAATCCTGCCACTCTTTTTTCTCCTGTCCTTCTACACTGTTAATTCAAACTGGGAAATGTTTAGCCAAATTACCCATATTCTACTGATTCTTTTTCACTCTTATACGAACTATTCAGTATGGGCCCTTTTGATCCTGTATTTCAGGTGTGCAACTTTGTCACATGGTTTTGATGTTTTTAATTATACTAGACTGAGTTTCCACATTTTTGTATTTTATTATTCGCATGATGAACCACTTTTCATACTTGGTTCGTTTCTATATACACTGTAATTATGGGATTGTATTCATTTGAGAAAAACTTTGAAATACATTTGTATTCCTAATTGGAGTCAGTCTGTACTTCTTCCTTGCTCTGGAGATTGAATTGACCCCCAAAATGTGGACTACTCTCTTTGAACAATTCCAGTTTTGCTCCACACATACCAGCTCTAATTGGCAGTTAACACAGGGGCTTGTGACAGGCGTACAGTCGCTGCCTCTTTTAAAACACACCCTTGATTTCGGCAGACAGAGTTTGAACTCAGTAATGGCTGGTGAGTCTTAGCAGCCCTGGGCATATTTTGCATAGAGGATCCACTGTCCAGACTGGAGCCACACAAGGGAGTCTGCTTTGAGATACATCATGTTTACATGAATCATTGATTTGTTTCAAAAACTTTTCTTCTTTTCTCTTCTGGAGGGTCATATTTCTCCCCCATACATACTTCCTTTGAATGGCCAAGGTGAAACTATTGGTTAGTTACAATAAGTGTGACCCAAAAACCACTTTCTGAGCATTTATTTGGTTGTACCTTTGTGTCAGTGAGTGTAAGTTTCATAACAACTGAACTTTAGTTACTGGAAACTTTCACAGTTGTTTGGTAGAAAACTATTGGCAAGAGAGCTTTGCTATGGATCATAAATCAAAAAAGGCATGAGCTTCACCACAACCCATCTGTCAATATCTTCCAAGTAGTATTGTATCCTTGGGCAAAACATTTAAATTCAAGCCCCTCTAGGAGGGCACTTGAACCAAAACCTAAGAGTTGTGACACTAGGGGTGAATAGAGTGAGAAGTGGGACACTAAGAGGGTGAACAGGTGAGAGGTGGGACCCTAGGGGGGTGATCGGGTGAGAGGTGGGACACTAAAAGGATGAACAGGTGAGAGGTGGGACACTTAGTGGGTGACCAGGTGGGAGGTGGTACCCTAGGGGGGGTGACCAGGTGAAAGGTGGGACACTAAAGGGGTGAACAGGTGGGAGGTGGGACCCTAGGGGGGTGAACAGGGTATGACAGGTGTAGCAGCATCTTCGTTTTAAATGAGTGGTCGCTTGGGTCACTTATTAATTTATCTTGTGACTGATTCTGTGGCCATTAAATGTTGGGAGGTTGTGGCAGAATACATAAGCAGTGACATACATAAGCAGACAAGGCAAGCCTCTTCTTAAATAAATATGGGCATACAGTTAGGAGGATCCCACTCAACAAAACTATTGCTTTTTTTAAAAATTTTTTAAGAATTGTACAAAGCAGGCAGTCAGGCAGACAAAAGTCACAATATCAAACCCCGAAACTATTTATGTGAGTATAACTTGAATGCATGTGTTCTATGTAGTATCTATGTGCTCTTTGACAACCTTACACAATCCCTGGCATTTTAAAATTGAGACTTATCATATATCCATGTGATCAATAATCCATCTAATCCATCTATCAATGAGCTGACAATTAATCTGTTATTGAGTTAGGTTTAGGTCACAGTTATTTAGACTCAGAAATTCTTCTACTTTTCTTGATGTATGTTATGCTCCATATTTAATTTTTAATTATTTCAATGTAATTTTTAGAATCATAATTAACATTAATCGTTCTTTTTAGTCATATTTGTAAAGAACCTTTAATTTGTTGTCTGTATACTAAAAACAT
>NC_137515.1:16157500-16162500 GCF_041902795.1 Electrophorus electricus
GGGTGGGTGGGTGGAGGTCGTTGTTGTTTGGGTGATTTTAGCATAATTGTGCAGGGCAGAGGGGTTGTGATCCAGCTCAAGCTAGTGGACTGGGTCAATAAGGAGCAATGCACTCTGGTGGTGTTGATGGTTGGCCTTTTTGGCACCTAAATTGGGAGCCTTTATCATGTTACGCAGAGGTAGTGGGGGATTTCATGGGCCACGGTGGCTCAGAGCTTTGTCGATTCAAAGAATAAATGATTGCAGTATGTTGCCTTCAAGAGAGCACGAATAAACAATTCCCCATGATTACACATGCACAAGAAACGCATACAGTTATCATCTTCAATCTAGCCATTAGAGTGGAATGAGTTTGCTCACACATGGTTAGATTATACATTGCTGTCATACATTTGACTATTTGAGTACATTAGCATACTTTATAATAAGCATTTTGTGTAACAATAATATGCATCAGTCTTGGGAATCTTAACAAGAATCAATAATGTGCAGTGCATTTTGGCTTTGGTAACATTCTATCACTCTGGGTTGACAGACATGTTCAGTTTTTCAACATCTGCAAAATGTTACAAGTCATTTTAAGCAGATGGACAAAAAGCAGAAACTGCTGGGTGTCAGCCCTTGTCCCTTAAAGAAGATGGAGTTGCAAACTGACAGGAAATTGTCAGCCATGCATTTTATGTCAGTGACTGAAATGCTTTCTAAAGGTATTCTAAAAGTCACTTTGTGCCCAGCCAGACTGCAGCCATGCTGCGTGCCAAGCTGGAAAGCAGGGATCAGGTGATGACAGAGCACACTGGAATCCCACACTGACCGACAGTTTGGGCCTCACTGCGGTATAAGGAGAGCAGACACAAGCACAGTACTGTGGGGAGCTGGCTTGCCCCGCCCTCAGCTGGACCAGTGCTTGCTGCACTGTAGGAGTCCATGGTGGAGTGCTCACGGATGCTGGATCCACCCTCTCCATTGCTAAAGTTCGGCCGCTGCTGGGCACAAATCAACAAAGGACAGAGGGGTAGAGAACAGCATCAGCAGGCCTGCACACAGGCGGGTGCCTGCCTTAAGGTGGCCGAGCCCTCATTCAGGGAACTGTTTAGCTTGTGAGTGCGATGGGTGAAGCAAACCAGAGGAAGTGAGCTTCCAGTGGTATTTGACAGAAGCGACAGTCCACCCCACTCCAAGAATGATTTCTCCCTCCCCTGAGAGTTCTTGTTGGGAAATGGGTAGGCAAGGATGCAGTGGTGTAAATTACCAAGGAATCACCGATCCCTAATGAGAGGATACAGTGTGTGGGTGTGTGTGGGTGTGTGTTTGGAGGAGTGGGTGAGATCTGTGGTGGGCAGATGTACTTTTCTTGTCTTATTGAATTAAAAAGTGAATCAAAAGTGTATTTTTGTCATAAATGAAAGTTATTATCAGAGGGTTTGAGGGCAACAGTTTTCTGCATTCTCTTAACTATCTTAATTTCTTTTGAGATGCATGCACTGAACTTGGAGATGATTAGGCATGCCAAGTGTGGTACTACTCGGGAGTAATCTAAGTGGCATTGGATTATGTAGGGTCTGGGAGATTTAAGATGTCATTTGTCCTTTTTACAAATGTCACCCTAATGACAGTGCAAATTATGAGGAATTATATGGATGTCTGTTGGATTGTGTATGTGTGTGTGTGTGTGTGTGTGTGTGTGTGTGTGTGTGTGTGTGTGTGTGTGTGAGTGAATTCAGGAGAAAAAATGTTAATCCAAATTAACAGCAGTCCTAGGCTTAATTTCTTTTCTATTTACTGCACATGGAAACATCAAAATTAACATTTTAATATTTTATTTGTATGTTTGCAGACTAATACAACTTATCAAATGAAACAAATTTTGCTTACTATGGCATGTTTGTGTTTCTGTGCACAGAATGTTCCACAACCACCAAATGAGCAAGGCTGTACTATTGGCCCACTATGTTAAATAAAAAAATTATACTTTCTTTCCTTAACACAGGACACATTCACATGTTTCCATATGGAATCAGGAAGGAAAAATTAAATGACAGGAAATAGAGCAGAAGGGATTATGAGTCAGAGGGGAGAAATAAGGAGATAGGCAGCTGGCGGGAGCCATCCCATGTTTCATGCTACCATTTGAGCCAAGCCCTGTGCGTAGGTCTGAGAGCCATGAGATGTTTTTGGGAAGCCAAAGGGGTGGAACCTTTCCTTCTTTGTTTAGCGCAGTTGTATCTGATGAGTCTCAGGGTTGGACCCAGCCTGCTTTCTGGGATCCTACACCCTCTCCCAGTGATTCACATCATTGTTCAAAGCAAACAAACGAAAAGACCCAGATCTGATGTTAGATCAGGAGTTGTCAAGCCTGACTGCCACTGTGTTTATGATCATGTAAATAATATTTGCCAGTATGCTTGCTTGCAAGAAAACAAAACCAGCAGTTTTTACCTGCTCAGAGAAACCTCCAAAATCAAGTGAGTTCTCTCTGTTCAGGCTCAGGAACAAGTGATTCCTGCATTTATGTCAGTTCACATAGACTACTGTAACTCCCTGTACCTGAACATAAACAGGAATTCACTGGCAGCTGCTAGAAAGCTTACAGGCACCAAGAGAAGAAACCACTCTGACTTTATCCCCACTGCATGACTGTCCATGACCAGGTCCAGTCCAAAGTTCTTCTATTTGTTATTAAAGTGTTACATGTGCAAGCTTCATCATGTTCCACTGACTTACTCTGCCTGTAGTCTGCCTCTAGATCTTGAAGGTCCTCAGATCAGCTGCTGTTGGCTGTTCCACTCTCTCGACAGGTTTTAAGTCCTGATGTAAGCACATCTTTGATCTCTGGCATTTAAATTTCTGTGGCCATGTGTATGTTTTATAATTTACAGTGTTATATTTTCCTTCATATTACATTGTATATGTTTCATGCCATGTCTTTTTACCTAACTTTGTACTCCACTTTAGTTGATGCTGTTGTTTTTAATGTGTTCTATAAATAAAATGCTCTTACTTACTGAAGTGTCAAGTGTGTCTTTGCGTGTGTATGTCTCATAGGGCTCCTTCCCTTATCTGTGTGCATTTTGTAATTATGAAAATTATGAAAACTGGTCTAATATGCAGCACCTCATCCATATGTTAGTCCTGTGAAGAAAGGGGTGCTGGTAAAGCCATCACAGTCCCACAGTCATCACAGGGTAAAAGATGACAGGCTTGTAACTGGGTAGAAAACAGCATTATTTTCTCACCAAAGGGAAAGAATACTGATCTTTGACAAACACTTTGAGGAAAATCCTCACAATCCTCCTGAAATCTGCTCTAAAAAAATCTTCTCACATTGTTTTACATCAGTGAATTTCAATATTTATTGTAAATCTTTTTCATCTTGGCTACAATGCAGTCTTGGTCTTCCTTTAGCACTGAACTGATTCAGAATTTTGTAGTCCATGCTCCTGGTTTGTCACTTCTTTGAAGCTTTAATGACATGGGCCTCAGCCAAACATCTTGAGTGTAGTTTGGATCCATTAAAGACACCGCCTCCCTGTTCCTGTCCTTCCTGTCCACTTCTTGTCCTGGGACCAGACTGGAACCCCAACTTGTCACGGTACACTGTAACCTGGCTGACCTCCATCACACGAATGTCTCACCGTATAGTACATGCAGCTCAGTTTATTCTCTTTCTCCAAGTAATCATGAATGGCTGAAACCCAGGATGAGCTCTGGGTTGGCGAGTGAGGGAAAAATAAAGTGTGCCCCCTGCCCTGGATTTGCTGATGTGGCCTGTCTAGGCTTTGAGGCTTTGAGGAAGTGTTCCATACCAGGGCTGCTCTTCTAGGAAGTGAATGAGGGTGAATGGGGCATAAGACATGTGCAATTACAGCCCACGGTAGCCAATGGCACTTCATATGAATACAACACTTGCGATATCTAGCCAATATTGAGAGAGGAATTATGCATCTGAACACATTTAATGATTGGCAATGAAAGCCAGCACTTTACTGGCTGCAGTGCTATAGTTATTTGTAAAAACAATAGTCTGTGACCACTACAGTCCTGCCACTACAGGATGAAACAGTGCAAACCTAGTTTGGGCTGCGTGAAATCACAATATGATTATAAAGAAGCAGAGAACCCTGTGACAGGCTGTGTGTGGAGGTGTAGATTGTAGACTGATGGCATTGGTTACAGAAGAATTTCTAAACTACTGAAGGTTCCAATGAGCACTGTTGGGGCCATAATCCGGAAGTGGAAAGAACATCATTTTACCATAAACCGGCCATGACCAGGTGCTCCCCACAAGATTTCAGACAGAGGAGTGAAAAGAATTATCAGAAGAGTTGTCCAAAAGCCAAGGACCACCTGTGGAGAGCTAAAGAAAGACCTGGAATCAGTAGGTACAATTGTTTCGAAGAAAACAATAAGTAATGCACTCAACCTCCATGGCCTGTTTGCACACTCACCACGCAAGACTCCATTGCTGAAGAAAAAGCATGTTGAAGCACGTTTAAAGTTTGCTCAACAACATTTAGACAAGCCTGTGAAATACTGGGAGAATATAGTCTGGTCAGATGAGACCAAAATTTAACTCTTTGGATGCCATAATACACACCATATTTGGAGGTCAAAAGGCACTGCATATCACCCCAAAAACAGCATATCACACCAACAGTGAAGTTTGGAGGTGGGAACATCCTGGTGTGGGGCTGTTTTTCAGCATATGGCACTGGCACGCTTCATATAATTGTAGGAAGGATGAATGGACAAATGTACTAAGACATTCTTGATAAAAATCTGCTGCCATCTGCCAGGATGATGAAGATGAAACGAGGGTGGACATTTCAGCAAGACAATGATCCCAAACACAAAGCCAAGGAAATTCTCTCTGAGAAAGAAAATAAAGTTGCTAGAATGGCCCAGCCAATTACCTGACCTGAATCCAATTGAAAATCTATGGAAGGAACTAAAGCTCAGAGTTCATAGAAGGAGCGGACGGAACCCTCAGGATTTTAAGA
>NC_137515.1:16167500-16392500 GCF_041902795.1 Electrophorus electricus
TCTTCTCCCACTCAGAACCTGAAGAAGCACATCATAAATACAGATCTGAGTTTAGGGGAAACTCAGAACCAGCCCACACTTACTGACTCCTGATATAGGCAGTGACCTACTGGCCACTACTGACAAGCCTATATATTCTGCATCAAAGGCAACATGACCTCCTAATCTTTTTACCTTGTTAGTTCCTGGTCATATTGTTCACCATTCATCATTATGCATCATTTATCAGTATTCATCATTTAAAAGGAAAAATCCTAGTTTTGCATGTAATCCTTCAATTACATTATCAAGCCCACTAATTGTTAACCATTAATATAAACTCCTATTTTTACGGTCACATCAAATCCCAGTGTATAAACTGAAGTGCTGACACGATCTAAACAGCCTGCTTCACCTACAACATTTGTAAAAGAGGCATCTCTCGCTTTCTCTTTCTCACTTTCTCTCTCTCCCACATTTTTAAGTTTCTCGGCATTGCTGGGCTGTGGATGTATGCAGACCGAACTGTTGTGCAGGCCTGTATCTTGCTGTCCTGCTCTGGGCCTGCTATCCCCTGCAGGGCAACAGATGTGCACGCATTGCCGCGAGCAGTCATAGCCTGGTGCTTTTCCGGGTATTCTGAAGTGAACTGATGTCTGGAATGGTGGCCAGAAGAACCACATGCTCTCTCACATGCACTTCCCGTGCCTTGATTCTCTTTCCACTCCTTGCAGCCACTGTCTCCCCCAGTGGTCTATTTTCCTCACCTAGTGTATGTGCATAATGTGTTTAAAAACTCTGGAAAAAAACATCAGCTTCCCAAAAGCTGCAGTCTAGATTTTTCTATTTCTTTTAAAAAGGAAACCATATAAAAAGGTTTAATATCCAAATTCAGAGAGAGCTTATTTAAATGCAGTTTATTGCTTTTATGCCATATTTAGGACCCTGTGATATGGACTATACAAAATGCCAAACCCCTCTGGTTGAGGTTCTCCTCATCTTTGTCTAAAGAACCCCTCCCCAGCAACACAGCAGAACCTCATTCTCTATTTCAAAGTCTGCTAAGGATTAGCTGCTGGCAAAAGGGAGGAAATATCTGGTGTGAATTTATGGTCCTGTCGCTGTATCTTATAGGTCTTGTTGGTGTCGGCAGAGCAGTCAGTGTGTCAACTATCTTCATATTTTTATGAGAACCATTTTGAGCTCATTAGAGAATTAGAGAATGTTACAGACTTCACATTAAAATGCTGTTCTACAATGCTGTGTCATGAAGTTTTGTTCCCATCTAGTCCCAGTGCACATCTGTGCTCTCATAGAGATAAAGGCAGTCACATCACAATGGTCATTTTTTTGATACCCCAGCACAAATGGTCAAATGGACAGTTGGAGTGGACCTGGGGCAGCTCTCTCTCCCTCACTCTCTTTCTGCTTCTCTTTCTCTTTCTCTTTTTCTTTCTATCTCTCTCTCTCTCAATCTATGAGCATTTCAAGTAATATTTTCTTTACTGCATTTGTATTGCTTTATTACAATACAAAGCAATGAAAATGCAGTTATTACAGTATTTGTATTGACTTATTACAATATTTAACCAACTGTAGTGTGTATCGAATTGTTTAATAAATCTTGTTGCCTTGTGTTCATCTGAAGTTTAGCTCTTAAGATAGCAATATGTAATTTCAACAATTTAGTACTACCAATTTTCCATAATGTATCCAATTTATTGCACACATTTACTAGCTTAAACTGTAAATTAAGTAAACCTCTGACAAAGCGGACTATTTTGGCATGAAGCAACTTTATAAAATTGGTTCTGCATATTTTCATTACTTACACTGGGTTAGACAATAGAATTGGCTCTTTCTAACATATTTGTTAATAATAATTTGGAGTCAGATAATGTTTTAGGTTTTGCATTTGGTAAACCTTCTTCTGCACCTATTTCCAATGCTGGTTGTAGGTAAGTGGGACTGGAGTAAATATAACTAAAACCCCTACCATGTTTATGTGTGTGTATGTGCGCGTGCATGCGTGTGTGTTTTTGTTTTCATATATGTTAATCTCCACTGGAGTGTAGTAATAATAGTGTTGGACTAATTCTGTGGCATGCTACACTGCAGGATATGACTTGGTTTCAGCCCAGCTGTCTTGACCTGTCTGCTTGGACCTACGTGTTCTTTGCACACACTCAATCAGAGCTGCTATGTCCGCAAGGATGTGCTGTGTCACAGTTTCAACCACAGCTGACATCCATTTCACAGTGATGCCTTGGAACAAAGCAATCTCAGTCAGCTGCTTTGAATCACACAATGATGCTCATGCACATATGTACTCTCTGATTTTTGGGTCACTCCAGTTTAGTTTTGCTGAGCTGATGATAATGCTCATCTTTCTCAAAGGCAAAGGACTGATACCTGTGTGACATTGGCAATAAAACAATTTGCAGCAAATGAGGTTACTGGAGGTCAACCAAGAACCTTAGCTCTCTCATTAGCGGCTCATATGTGAATAGGGTGAAACACAAATCAAATCTTTGTCTTTCTTGCGACAGTTTGGTGTTTGACTTATTGCATTAAGGTATTTGACAGTCTTTTGTTATCGTGTTAAGTGTTTCACAGTTTCCTTTCATTGTGTTAGGTTTTTGACAGTTTCCTCTTATTGTTTTAGGTGTTTCAGTCTCCTCTTATCATGTTAGGTGTTTGACTGTTTTTTGCCTCCTTCCTCTGTGCTGTGTAAAAACTTTAAAATCACTACAAAACTTTAACTCTTTTTAAAACTTGGTTACTGTAATGTACACATTATCTTTCTCTCTCAAGCAGTTTGTCACTTACTTGCTCTGTTTTCTTACTCCTGTAGTACACACAGCACAGTAGTTGTGTACCCATTCTCCCACCCCATTCAGACGCTGTCCCCTGTTTTCTCACAACAAAAACGTCAATTTATCCTACCAGACACAAAAACACCTCCCCAAACACACACACACACACACACACACACACACACACACACACACACACACACACACACACACACACACACAAAGACAGCAGAGGACTTATCCAGCTAGCTGGGTAAGCACGTGTAGTTAAAAAACGTGATACAAAACGTGTCAGCATGTTCGTGGGTGTATGCATTGGTCTAAATATAATTAGCTCACGTCAGACTTTTGCCGTTGATCGCGTCTTCTGCTTGCATTCCCGTCTCCGTCCAACAGGAGGAGTCATTTTGTCGTTTGTAGCAACTGACCTGATAAGGGTCTATCGATTCCTGTGGGTGAACTTCGGCTTCTGATCATTGTTCACCTTCGCCAATTTGAAGTCTGTCAATGTTTGACAAAAGTAAGCGTTATTGGTTTTCAGTGTGCCACTATCCACATTGTCTAGGTCTAATATAGGGTGTAATATAGAGCACCTAGTATATGCTAATATTGCTTTCTTTTAATATCAGTCTCAGTTGGTTTATGCTCTGGTTTTTGCTTGCTGATAAAGCTACAGGCTATGGACGAGATAATGAGAATGCCACATGCACAAGGACAGCACACCCAGTCATTCTGCGCGTGGCATGAATAGACAGGAACACACCGCGACTGCCTTTCGAATGTTTGCTCGTGCCTGTGATCCGCAGACGTCTACGGCACCACATCACGGAGACGTGGGATTGAACTAGGACTGGAATTTTGTACCATTTGACAAAATTCACTATGATCTGTGTCTCTTTGCAATGTCGCGAAGAACGATAAGCATCCAGAATACATGATAAACGTAAGAAATCGACACACGAAAGCCAAAAACAGGCAAAGAAGGGCACGCAAACAGTACGCAGAGAGGGAAAACGCTGGGTTTAAACACATGGGCTGACAAGAAGGAAGCGAGAAGTATCTTACAAATTTAAAAGGGTTGGAGATTAGAAAAAGGGATAAACAAAGCAAAACAAAGACACGAGACCGGTTATCAAGGGCACCGCGACGCTCGCGAGGGGGGAAGCGTGAACACTCCTCATGTTGTTTTTTCGGATTCTAATTTTTAAAAGCTATTCCTTAATTAGCTGCTTACACTAACGAACACTAATTAAAAAAATAGCTAATAATGTTTTCCCTTTTTGCTATGGTGTTAACAACAGTGACTGAACTCTGTAACTGGAGATCGCTATGCTGTTAGCCTACTTTTTCATTTAATTACAACATGCTCAGAGCACTCTAACAATGTATAACAGTGTTTTATGACATGAACGTTCCTCACCTCTGTACATTTATTAACAATATTTGATTATTCTTATTCTTTTCCATTCTTGTTATGCAAGAAACCCCTGCTGCATTCCTGCTGCATGCCCTTGAAGAGGATATATATACATATTGTGAGAGATAGATAGATAGATAGATAGATAGATAGATAGATAGATAGATAGATAGATAGATAGATAGATAGAGATAGATATGTGTGTGTGTGTGTGTGTGTGTGTGTGTGTGTGTGTGTGTGTGTGTGTGTGTGTGCATACAAATGGATCCTCTTCAAGAGCAGGTAGATGAAAGGAGCCTGTCATGGGTTTGGATCTGCCACTTAATGGAAAGAGGCCCTATACTGGCTGGCTAGTGGCACAGCACACAATCACAGATGAGACCTCAGCCATGTGTTAATGGCGCTCCTGCTGTTTTCCAGAGAGAATAAGACTGATAGACAGTATATTCAGCTTCACATATGGGCAAAGACCCTTGGGAGGACCCCCAGCAAATGCCCTTCTCTTTTTGTATATTTTCATCTGTTTTTCCACATAGACTCATAAAGGGAGCTGTACAATTATAGTGTGAAAAAACTCTGCTGTACACCTACAGAACCCAAAACTATAGCAGAATAATGCTTCTATCACTGTGGGCTCTAAAAGTAAAAAAAATACTATTACAGCATAGAATAGAATCTTAAATGCAGTGTGTTGGTAAATTCATTGCAGCAATTATTTGCTGAGGGGTGATTTCCAATTTTCCAGGTTAGTAAACAAAAGCGTAGTTTGAAGCAGATGGTGCCCCTTCAGTAATGAAATGATGCCATCACTCTTCTTCACATTAGCCTGAGCTGCCAGCATTCTTGCAGGACACTGCTGGTGGTGTCCCACTTGTTTGCCATTCTGTTAAAAATCTTGAATCACTGCACAACCTTCTCAGATTAACACCAGGTTGAAGACATGGTGCACTGCCCTCTGTGTCCCACCCATCCTCCGGCCGAATTTCCTCGAGCTGTCTTTGGCCAACTAGGAGCAGAGGAAGGAGGAGACAGGAGCGTTGTGAAGAAGGGAAAGCTGCCATGGAGCAAGGCAGGTTCTCAGGGGTGTGATAAGACGTTGGTATTGTGCCCCTTTAACGAAACAATGCCTGAAAAACACTGCGGCATATCTGAGCCTAATCCCTGCAGATCAGAGACACAACCACAGTTCTCAATGGAGACACTGATGGACTTAAATGATGAGAAATATCTACATTGCATGTGTGTCTGGGAGGACATTTATCTCAGTTTATTTCAGTAATGCATTTTAGTCTCCAATTTTGACCTAATTTATTTTTGGACGTCCTCTGCACACACACACACCTTTCATTGCAAACTTTGAATGCAATCACGCAATGACAACAACATCAAGCAAGCATCAAGGTCAGCGACATAGAGTGCAGAAAGCAGGTGGCAGGTCTGTGTAGCCCAGGGGTGTTGCTAGGGTGTTCCATTTGGATTTTGTTCTGGAATGGCAAGAGCTGAGCATAATTTTGGTTGAGGACTGAATTTTCTGGACCCTGGGTGCAAACCTAGAGAGAGGGCATTCTTCCTAGAGAGAGGAGGTTTTAGATGGAGATAGAGAGGGTTTTGTGTGGATTTACTGTTGGGTCCCCATGTCTGCATGGGTTGCTGCAGGGTCTGCGGTTTCCTCCCACAGTCCAAAAACATGGTTCGGTCAGCTGGTTACTTTAAATTGTCCTGGTGTGACGGTGTATGTGAATGACTGTATGTCTGCATGCCCGGTGATGGATGGTGCTCTGTCCTGGGTATTATACACCCTCCAGTTCCCTACACCCAACACAGTCCCCCAGGGTGGAATTGGCCGCTGCTTCTCACCGATGTGTGTGCTGTTTGGTTGTAAAAGCAGAGTGTTGATTGCAAAAGTATCTGCTAGAAAGTATATTTTTATGTGTTTCACCTGTGTTCCTGTTAAAGAGATAAAAGTCGGAAACTGAGAGGAAAATTGGTAAGATTACTATCAGAATCTTGCACCAGAAGCTAATTCAGTATGCTAAAGTTGTAAGTTTGTTCCCTGCCCTGCTTATAAAATATGCATTTTTAATTGGAGGAGCTGTTACTTATCTCTTTCATTACAAACATTTGTTACAGTACATCTCCAGCAGATAAGTGCTGTCTAAGTGCGAGTTTAGCCTGTATTGCCTGAGTTCTTGCTAAAGGATGATTGAATGCTTGAATAGTTGATGCTTGTCATGTTTCATGGGGATCTTCATAAGAGCTTCAGTCTGAGAGCGCTGGGAAAACATTGGCCGTTCCGCATTGACCTTGTTTTCCATTTTCTTCTTGTAGTGAAGCAACAAAGAGGTTGATTGTGTGTGAAAGGGTTTCCTCCCTTCCACTCTTTATGTCCATGTGTGATGGGATTCCAAGTTTTTTCATTTTCAGAATAGGATTATAGGACTTAATGTACTTAATGGATTTACTATAGGACTTAATGTGTTTTATTTGGTGAATGAAACTAGACGTGTGTGTTTGTGTGTGTGTGTGTGTATGTGTGTGAGAGTGAGTGAATGAGTGAGTGAGTGAGTGAGTGAGTGTGTGTATATGTGTAAAGGGAGCACTACTCTCACTGTGGAATAATTTGATAGAATAGCCTAGGAGTCTGCCCCTGCTACTGCTGGACTAGATAATTGGCCCCTGCTACTGCCAGACATGAACTGGTGTGTTTGTGTGTGTTTGCTTTTTTATTAAAGAGAAAGCAGTTCTGTCTCTAGTGGCATGATTATTACATGACTATAGAATTGGCTCAGAGCTTGTGTTATTAGTTATTCTCCTCAGCACCATCTGCACAGGTGCTGTCCAGTTCCCTCCAGATCCGCTGCTGTAAGGTTTGGTGGTCTCATCTGATTCTGTCTGATGCTTGGCCTGACTCCTTCATCATCACTGAGACCTGTTGCATACACAGCACTGTTTCCATAGGGATCCTCCCAGCACCGAGGCCAGAAGTGAAGTATCATGCTCACACATAGCACACGAGATTCTTGGCCATGCGTTGTGTCATGGTGGAGTCAATTTTACACCGTCACAAGCCTAATTGAAGTGCACAAATATATTCAATCGATTTCCAGGCAGCATTCGAGGAATGCCCTATGCTTGTTCTCACACTTCTTTGCCACTAACAGTTGTTAAAGGAGTAAAGAGATGACCACAGAGTGCATGAGATGAAGCTTCTTACCTGTTGCTGTTTGTTTACAACGTTTATATAAATCCTCAGTAAAAGATATGGAAAGGTATACTTCATTCAGCTTCACTACTGCTTCTGAGAGACAGAGCTTTTTCTGTGACTAAAAATATCATTGTTTATACACACTTCAGTATTAAAACATTACAGCCTTGATTTCATTTTAATAAAGCAGTCATGTATTTAGTATAATGTATGTTTTGGCACCTTATATATATAAGGTGCCTCTATATATATATATATATATATATATATAAGGACAGGTCAAATCTCATTTACAAATGAAACACAAAAATGACACTTTAGTAAATACAAATCACAAGATTATCTGTCACCAATGAAATTAAAGGAAACACTTTGTAATATACATGGCTTCACTGTAAGTTTTGTGAAATACTTACTTTGAAATTGATTTCTCCACAACAGCAGAGATAAGACACCCTGAGCTGTGCATACTGACAATTAACAAGTTTTCGTTAAAAAGGCAGATTTGGCCATCTTGGCCAAACTACATTTCCCACGAGTCTCCTTTGAGGTGAGCAAAAATAGCCACTGTCCAAGGATGTCATTTACTCGTTGATGGCGCCTGGTGAAGGCTTGCTCCGCATGCCATCAGTCACCGCCCGAGATGTCTCAGTCACAAACAGCCGTGGCATCCAGACGAACGTGACGATGCGCTTGTACTCCTTGCGGAAGTTCCGGTTGAGCAGGCCATAGATGATTGCATTGAGGCAGCTGTTGAAGTAGGCCAGGAAGTAGCTCATAACGAACAGCCATTCTGGGATGCGTGGTGCCATGACCTCGGGGTCAGAGGCCACCACCAGGCCAATGAGGTTGAGTGGCGCCCAGCACACGGCGAACAGCACGAACACCACGAACATGGTGAGGAAGTTGCGCAGGTCGCTGGGTCGCACCCGCTGCCGCTCACCGCTCTTCACCTTGTGACGCACCCGGATGACCAGTGCCCAGATGCGCAAGTAGCAGAAGGTCACCACGGTGATGGGCACCAGGAAGTGCACGACCACCACAGCCACTGTGTAGGTGCTGCTGGCCGTCTGTGTGAACGTGCAGGAGTAGACACGTGGGTCATAGCTCAGCGAGCCCACGAACAGGTTGGGCAAGATGGCCAGCACAGTCAGCATCCAAATGAGTGCCACCAGGAGCACCGTGTTGCGCGAACTGTAGAGGCGTCCATAGGAGAAGCTGTGGCAGATGTAGCAGTAGCGGTTCACAGCGATGCCTGTGATGTTGAACACTGAGCCGATCACACTCAGGCCCATGAGGAAGCCACTCACCTTGCACTGGGTGTTGCCCAGCGACCAGCCGTCATGGAAGAGTGCGTATAGCACCAGTGGGTACGGGTAAAAGGCCACCACCAGGTCAGCAAAGGCCAAGCTTACCACAAACACGTTTCCTAGGGGAAGGGGGTGGGGCAGAGGAAGAGTGAGTGAGAGAGTAGGGAAAAATTGGAGAAGGAGTGGGAGGGAATGACAGAGGAGAGGAGGAAGAGGAGAAAGAAGAAAATAGAGAGAGAGAAGGGGGGCTGAAGGTTGAATCAGAATTCATTTGTACAAGAAGTCCTTTGGTCACCATAATTGCACCATAACAGTGGTTAACCTTTTACAGTGCAAGGCCATGGAAGCTTTTTTCACCTGCTGCCCTCCTGCAATTAATGCCCTGCATATATTACCTTCATTTATCGCTCATGTTATTTCAACCTGCGATCTTGTTGGTTAGTCATCATGCTGGCACTTGCAGATTGGACTATGTCCAATCACAAAGGAACACTTGGGGATGATTAATGCAATTGGGCTCCATACTATACTATTCCACTTATTGCTGGCCCTATTCCATGAATTTGCATCTGGATTATCTAGCCACCTGCAAATATATCACAGAAAGCAAACCAGTATGTATCATGAGGTTACCCTGATTGATTGTATTGGGGTGTGACTTGCTATGCCCAATAACCACATGATCTTTGCCCCAAACTGCTTAGATCTCCTTATCTCTCAGACAAAGATGGAAACATTCACCAACACACACACACACACACACACACACACACACACACACACACACACACACACACACACACACACACACACACACACACACACACACACACACACACACACACCTATAGCCATGCAAGGTTAAACAGCAAACCACTTCCTCATTTGTTATAAACAATAGGTTCAATGCACTTATCTGGATGAAATGATAATTGCAGATTAAGTTAAGGTCTTGAGGACAGAATAACAACCCAGACAAAATTTTATAAAATATCTTACACTGAGAAAATCTAATAAGAAAACGGTCAACTTGTGAAAAACTGTTTTATATAATGACAAAATGAGACTAATCTGATACAAATACATTCAGTTCTTTTTTCTGTGCCATATGAAAAGCTCACTGTTTGATTTTGAAGTCAGAGATCTTAGCAAAGTGGAACTCGCACATCCACCCAGTTCAGCATTGTCAGTCAGAGAGCCAAACACTCCCCTCCTTTCTCAGCAATCTCATTACTCACTAAGCATCTGATGTGATATGATCCCTTCTGTTAGCTACAGAGGTAATCTATCAGTGTGTGTGTGGGGGTGGGGGGACGACAGAGAGAGAGAGCAAGATAGAGGCCTTTAATGAGAGAGCAGAGCGGAATGTCCAAGGCTGACCGATACTAAGGCCAGAGAGGATTACCATGTCCCTGAGGGTCATAGGAATAAAGGAATGTACCCCTATTCTCTTGTCAAACTGTGTATGCTCAGACGTGTGCAACCTCAGCTCCAGACCCCTCTACTGACCAGATACACAAGGAGAAGGTGGATGACAAGACAAAGCTGACCCTCACGCAATATTCTTTAAGGAGCCTGATCAACTTTAAAGGGAAAAAAATCTACAAAGCCCCGCTAGGGGAACTTATTTCTGTCATGCACTCCTAATGGACTGGAACTGGGCCATGCGATTACTCTATCTGGAGATAGTAAATCTAAACAAAGGTGTGAGCCGGTATAGAGGCTTAGAATGAAGGGGTTCATAGCGTAACATCATGGGCAAGATAACCATGAAGCAAAGTCAAAGTGGTTGAATGCTGTACAGTATTTGCCTTGTCATAATATTCTCAAATTTTTAATTAATTGATACTATAGTTTTGTTGTATGAAGTGGGAAAAATCAGTACAAAATAGATTATTTAGTTGTGAAACTACTTTTCTTTCACTTTTTGAACACAACAGATGGTCCAATCTCCCAAGGACGCTTATAACGTTAAACCATGGCGGTGAATTTTGTGTGAATTTTAGATATTAGAAATTCTCGGCTGATATTAGGAATTCTTGGCTGTCCAACACGTTTTCCACACGGATGTGTCTGAGCACTTCATGTTGCACTGCTGCACGCCTCACTTTAAGGGTGCCGCTGTCCATGGTGCTTCATATTCACCATGAATACTGTTTCATGTACCACATGGGGTGTTTTATACATGAAAAAAGGCTCCTTCGTGGATATTCCGAGGGCACATCTTTCAGTGTAGCCAGTTGACCACTGCATACAATCTGCTCTGAACTAAATTTTACACTGCTCCCATTGCGGGACTAACGCGCAACTTCTAAGAGAGTGGTGCGGCATTATGGAGAATCACATGCAGTCTGATGGGAGCGCTAATTAGCGCTGGTTTTCTGTTCATCACAGTTGCAGGAAAAAGGAACTTGAAACCTCTCCGGTCTCTTCCTCGAAACCTATTATCTCTCATTGTGAAAGTAAAAGCAAAAGTTAGTTAATTCTTTGTTGCACATTTCCAGGCAAGCTTGATTGTTTATAGTGCACTTCTTTATGTGGTTACATGTTTTCCTGTTTTCATTATTTGTCACTTGGCTTGCATTATATTTTCAAATCAAACAGTTCACACGTTGAATTGCAATCCCATCAATTTAAAATCATTAAACATCAATTGAGCTACAAGTTCTTTACTGCTATAACATCTGATTCATTATTTATATTTACATTTATGGAATTTAGCAGATGCTCTTATCCAGAGCAACTTACAAAAGTTCTTTGTCAGTTACTCATAGAGTATATCCTAGTACAGTACAGTAGGTTAGAGTCCAATATACCAATGAACTTGAATGCTATAGAATACAGGGATCAATGCTGATACCTAGAAGTACAAAATACATAGGCTCTATCTTAAACATTGATAAGTGCAATAAACAATAAGTGCTAGAGTTTGTTAAACAACATAAACAATACCCTACCATAAGTACTAATTTAGTCAGTCAATATGGGAGCAGGGTCAGTTGTCCTTTAAATATTCTGCAAATAGATGAGTCTTCAGTCTGCGTTTGAAGACTTCAAGGGACTCTGCTGTCCGGACAGCAAGTGGGAGTTCATTCCACCATCTTGGAGCCAAGACAGAAAATAGTCTCGATGCTTGTCGTCCATGAGACCTGAAGCAAGGTATTTCAAGCCGGGCCATACTTGAGGTTCGAAGTACATTATTTGTAGTGACTGAGGCTACTAGACTTATTTTGGTAAGGTTTATGAAATTTGAATTTGATCTTAATCCATTGATTATAAAGATGTATATGTTGGTAACCTTCCGCCAAAATGCTAAGCCTTTAGGCATGTAAAGCTTATCCTAGTTAATCCTTCCCATTGCTAGACCCATCCCCCCACTGCTGTGTTCACTTTGCTGGCTTCTTGTAGCTTCTCATATCTGATTTAAAACCCTGATGCTTGCACCCACAGCTCTATAAAAATCCCACTATGGAAAATGTGCCATTTTATTGGCCGCATTACAGCCTGAGTCCAGCACCATGCCTGCCTTGAGCAGGAATCAAGAGGACGCCTTCATTTAAGCTCACCCAAGATGTTTAATTAACAACCTTAGAGCTACTGGTTCAGCACCACCATGCAGCAGTGGTCTGGGTGACTCGCTCTTTCAAAAATGCCCTTCTCTCCCTAAAAGACTTGTATATTTGTAAAATGTTTGTGCAGAACCCAGTGTGTGGCTAAATGTAATATGTTTTAAAAAGTATTCAGTCACTACCACAAGCTGACCACTTGCACATTCAGTCTTATTAAGTCTCTGCCCTCGTCAGTATGCCATTCTCTTTTCCACATATGCTGCTATTCAGACCTCGACTTGAATAAGACATCTCCTCCTGCACATGGCAGTCTCTCTAACCAAAAAACTCCCATCTTTCTCAGGTTCCAGTCATCCAATTTCCTGGCTCTAAATGGCAACATGGCAACCTTTGGTTTTCTTTAAAGTGGAATGAATGAGTCAGGACAACGTGATTATGATGGCTCATTATGTCTCTCTCTCTCCTGCACTGAACTGGGAAGGTGATGTTGCAAACATTAACACTAGCATTACTGACATTTGGGCAGCGTTAACAAGTCGAGCTGCTCCTTTGATGTTGTATATAGGCATTAGCATGCACATTTATGAATGTTAAAATATGTAGCTTAAGTGAGTCATAAGACTATGTATTTTAATTTTGGGCTGATGGAAACAGGTCACAGAATGCTATGGGATTCAGTCTTTAATCAGCCTTAAGATTTAGGTTCCGGAAATGTAGTTTCAGAGCTCTAACACATAACAACAATTTAATGATCTGATATGGAACTTTGGAACAAATTTTGCCCGATGCTCAGAAGACTGAGCCAATCTTTTGTATATTGATACGCATCTATTTTTGATTCTTAGATTTCTGAGATTAGTTCTATTGGACACTCAGCCTCCAGATTGTAGAGTAAAAAGCAATTGCTGTGAAAATATTGACTGTGGCAGTCTACACTCATAGTCTTGTTGATCCCAGATGTCATGATTCCCGCAACAAATCTGGATTTAGGGTAGAACGACATGGATCAATTTTTAGAATGACTCTTACAAAGTCCATTTAAAGGGGTGCCAGGCTTAGGTCACATGATTTCACTTGAGTTAAACTCAAGTCATGCATATGCTGATTTGTAACTTATTTGTGAGACTCAGCTTTACGTAGAAAATGCAGTCAGGGCTTGACTTTGACTAGTGGCAAGTTAGTGACCGCAACTCAATTTGACTTGCTTGAATGTGAGCTCTGAGATTACTTGCTTGACTACTTGTTTAACTTGAGACTGCATTTGAGGCATATTTGTGACTTATTTTCACCTACTCACACCTCTGTTCATTTCTATTCAGCAGAAGTTATATGAACACTGCATGTGTTTAATCAAGCAAACTCACATTTGTAGGTGTTAATTTAAGCAATCTGACATTTATAGGTGTTAATCAAATAATGATACATTTGCTTACATTTACATTTGCATATTTATGGAATGAGATAGAACAAGCAGTTCAGATAAGGCCTGTATCATCCGACCCCTGCAACTCATGCAGAATACTGGTACACAGCTTGTGTTCAACTTCTGCTCTGTGTTCTGGCACCTGGTGGTGGAATGAACTCTCTCTGCCTGTCCATAAAGCTGACACACTGTATATGTTTAAACAACAACAGACAATTCACCACTTCACAAAGCACTGAATCACTAAGCACATTCTCTTCTTTTTCACTCTAGCTAGGGCTTTGATTGATAGTATTCTTGACACTGATCCATTTATGCTCACATGATGATATGGATTTCACAGAGACTACAAAGGACATCTGTAAGTCATTCTGAACAAGGGTGTCTGCCAAATTCTGGAAATGTAAATTCAACATTCCAGTTGTCATACCTACTAGCCTGGACTCCGTTTCCCAGCATCCTTCCGATGTTAGCTCTCCTGTCGCTCAACCCAGATCTTCCAATAGACACACGCTCACCAGATTTGCCTCTCCTGCTTACTGACTCATTCCACCTGTCCCCATTTAGCTTTCCCTTTGCCTGGCCCATGTTCTGGTTGCTCTCTCTCTGGCTTTGAACCTCTGCTTGGCCAACAACTTCCGCTCTGGATTACCCCTTTATTAATGAAGCCAAATATTGGTCAAATATCTGCAAGTGTCTCATTCTGTTCCTGTGCATTACACCAATAATATTGAATTTCAAGAATTTTGCTCAAGTCTTACAACTATCATTAACTGACCATTCAACTGAAGTCAACAAAAATGACTAAAATGCAAAGTCTGACATCTGCAAAAAATGTCTCCTGTATGTGGACATTTCCATGTCAGTTATCAGTTATATATCAATTATCTGTATCATAAATAAATAAATGGTATTTTATGATTCAAAAAGTTTCCGAAGTTCCTGACTGAAGTAAAAGAAGCCACAGGATGTACAGGATGTACAGACTTTAACAGCAGAAGGTGCCATTTTTACATCTCTCTCTCTCTCCTCCATCACACTCATGTGTAAATGGTGAAATCTCACCATCTGATGGCACAACACCATTCACTAACAATAATCCCTTTTCAACTAAGCCAGGCAAAGGTGAAAGGTCCCACCATTCATTAAAGGCACAACAGGTCTTTTTTTTGGAGTATTGATTAAGATATAGCACACCTTTCATCCATGAGCCTAATAATCTGAGAAATAGATGTATATGACAGAAATATTAGGTGTATGTCTAATTAATTAAATCTTAGATTCATCAAATCTGCTACATGCTGGAAACAATATCAATTTATAAAACATAGCAATGATACCACATAATAATACCATGGTTGCAAGAATCTATGATGCCATCATACACAATAATGACATTATCTTCTGCCCTGTAGAGATCGCAGGTGTACAATACATTTTTAGATAACAAAAACAAATTTTAGTTCAGTTGCAGTCCGAGAACTTCGAGCACTCAAAAACTACACCCATCTGTTTTCCATCTTGAGTTTGCTTAGCTCCAATGCACACTTACTACCTATCTGCCAGAGAAATACTACCTGTGAGATATACTGAACACATCTCAGTAAAGTTGGACTGATGACGGTTGAAGGAAAAATTTCCCTCCGTCCCCCACTGAGGGGAGTTGAAATCTGGCAGTGTTCCCGCTTCAGCCTAACGAGCTGCTATGAGAGTCTGGCGCATGCAAATGCCGACTCTGGGAGACAGAGCCACGTCTATCAGAGGAAGGAGATGTAAGACACGGGGGATGTCTTTGAAGCCCAACTGACCGGCAAGGGTCTTGTTAATGTACATTCGGCACCCACTTTGAAGTCCCCAACACCTACGCTTGGCAGATGCAAAAACTACCAAGGGAGTCGACATCTTGCACAAGCAGTCTCTCATCCCCCCGCACACACGCTCAGTGTGCCATACACTTGAACCAGTGTTAGTGTTAGTTCTCAACAAGGCCAGCCCCAGACAGAGGTACATCTCACACTTTCTAAAGGAGACTACTTTACTGATTACTGAACACTGAAAATGTAAAAGTTCATTTTAGTTTTGAACATAAAGGGCCTCCCTCCACCCTGTAAAAAGCAAATTTCAAGTATTTTATTAATATCAGCCTATATATCAACATATTTTTGCCATAATAACACATTTTTGAATAATAAAAGACAGAAGAAAGCATGAAAGGAATTACCTCTCAGTACAGTCTAGAAATAGGAATGTCAACAACATTAGCATCACAGCGCCGATGCAAAAATGCCTAATTGGACTAAATGAGCACATCTATGTCTTTCACCAATGAGAGAAACTTGCAGAATTTGGTTGTCACCTTTTCATCTTTTGAACAAATCTGATCATTTTTGTTTGCAGAAAACTGAGCTTCAGCACTGAAGCGCTTTTGAATAGGACAGTGAGTTCATTTACTTTCACGGGGTACTCATTCTCCACTGAAGACAGACATCAGCTCACCTTAGCATTGATTTATTCATGTATTCGTTTGGATATTTCTTTACTGTCTCCTCCACTTATGCTCATTTATAGATATTTAAAGCATTTAGCTTTGGGTGACAACAACGCATCTTAGCAGAGTGAACTGTTAATTACAGGATAGTGTCTCCAAACATTCTTTTTCTTACATCCAGGAACATGTATATGACCATGAAGCTGATTCACAGCTGAGCTGAGGCACCATGATAAGACACACATTTGGAATTCTTATTCTTATTTTGCTGTTGACAATATCACATAAACAGCGTGGGGATGTGTGTCTGCAACGCTCCAAACATGATTGGCAGTGAGCATGGCGTGATGTTTGATGGGTGTGAAGATTCAGTGGGTTCACACCTTCTTCAGCCTGATAATGGCTCATGGAGGGGAGGGGAGGGGAACTCAGTAGACACAGGCAGTAGTCTGAGCTTGATGACGTATATACAGATGAGTGGGAAAATAAAATGTGGAAGTAGCAATACAGTCAGTGACTATAGCGATGTCCAATAGTTTTTTCTTTGTTTCTCAACATCCTTCTCCAGTCAATATGACTAAAATGACTTCAGCTATACAAACAAGTGCTGGCTGAATGCTTCAAGTCCTAAAAGTAGTTTAATAACCACAGATGACAATGAGCCTCTGCTTTGGTGTTCAGTCATTGTTTCTACACTGCTGGGCTTGAATGGCCCTCTAAGCTCTTCTGATGGGACCATGAGATATCATTAGCTAGTATTATACAAATGATACTGGATTCATTTATTTCACAGCAGAAATATGACATTTATAGCTGGATGATGGCCCAGCTCTGAGCACAACATAGGGAATGGGTATTAAGTGCTTTAAGGGCACAATGGATGACATGTCATAACTAGAACCCCAGTACTGGCTGCGCTCTGGATCAAAATCCCAACACCAACCACACCCAATTAGGTCTGGCATTCAAAGTGATGGCCCTTCTGTTGCTGGCTTGCTTCTGTTATGACTAAGGTTTCTACTGTCGTTATATTATACATTTGTAACATTATCCAACCGGTCTGACGTTTGCGGATATAGAAGGGGTTTTTATTTACAGCGGAGCGATCAGCAATCGTGATAATGAAACGGGAGAGGGTCAATGCCAGAGTAGTCAGAGTGAACAAATCCAAGGGACATAATAGAATCACAGAGAAGAACCAGTACAGAGTCAAAACCAGAAGACAATCAAAGGAGGCAGACAAATCCAAAGGAGCAGGTGAAACAGAAAGATCAGGCAAAACAAAACAGGTTGGTAAAGGCAAAGTGAGAAAATACACAAGGAAACGCTCAGTATACGCAGTAGAATAGCAGCAATCCTTCGTAGAGACTACACGGAACAGAAAAGAATAAATAGGACTGCAATAATTAGAAACAGGTGACATTAAAAATCTGGTGACGAGAATCTGGTGAGGTTGTGCCGGGGGGAAGCCAGGAGTTGTAGTTACAAACGGGGCAACTGCATGACAGCATTAAACTATATATTATAACAATACATTAATGTAAAAATAGATGCTGTATATTTGCAACTATTGAACCCCAAAATCCATTCCTAAAAAAACTGTAGTAAGTTTAATCAACACATCCATAAAAGCAAAGTTACCATCAGAGCAGACACTACATCAGTTCTACCTTTCGATGGTAGTTTTACCAGCTGCTTTCATTCCTTAGAAAAGCTTTTTTTTCCACTTTTTTGACACCTGTTTTCTGAATTATAATGGATTTATTTACCCACCTGTATTTTGACCCCTGCTTTGTGTTCTGATACTGAGTCTTGCTCTGACCTGAATAAAAGTACTCATATTTGTACTCATACATACAACCTACTGCCTATGGCTTCCTCACACTGCAATCAAGTCCAACTTCAAATCCCTGCATGTTGCATAATAAGATACCAGGAGAAATAAGAAATTAGAGAATTCTTTAATGTCAAACAAAACTGTTTCTTGATTTCTTTTTACATTCAGTTAAATGTTTTTTCTTGCGCATGGACATTCCTTACACCCCTCCTGGGAACTTGTTCTCCTACAGCTTTTTATTAAAAAAAGAATGACATTCAATTTCAAGTTTTCTACAGTTGCATTCCTTGGAATAAAATTCATATCTCAAAACATTTACCAGCATCCAAAAACTCCTTCAGGCAAAAAACAAAAAACAAACAAAGAAAACTGCCAATTTTTACGATCAGTCTCAAGAGCTAATCTATTACACACATTATGCTTCTGATAATGTTTGTTAGAAATGGGCACAATGCAAATTAATAGTCTGACTAACATTTACAAGTGGCTTTGTAAACTAAGTTGCTGTAACTATCATTATTATAATAAAACGGCTTTCATTTTAAGCAGATTTGAATATGAAAAAATTACTTTTCAAAACTATAAATATTTGCTCATGGGTGTGTTTATTTAATTAAAAAAACAAACTCATGAATATCATATTTCAGCAAGTCTTTTTAGACATAGTGAGCATCTGGATTTACTCACTCATCTTCTGGACATCACCCATACTTCCACTCCTGTGTCAAGGCCTAATTACTATTCACCCACACAGTCTGTAAAAAACCACTAACATGTTTGAAAACATTAGAATATATAGAGAAGCATGAGTTTAGGAGTAGAAATATGATTATTGGGGAAATTATCACCTCCAAAGTAGACTGTGATATGTCACACACAAAGAAATAACTGATGACTTAATGGTATTTTAGCTTTCATGCTGGAGGACATCATTCTTGTCATCTTGC
This sequence comes from Electrophorus electricus, assembly GCF_041902795.1. NCBI lineage: Eukaryota > Metazoa > Chordata > Actinopteri > Gymnotiformes > Gymnotidae > Electrophorus > Electrophorus electricus. The sequence continues at coordinate 16,186,492 of NC_137515.1, forward strand.
ATATGTGACATCTCATATGATGGTCCTTTTGCATATTTGTTATCTGTTTACCTGCAGTGTATTTCTTATTACATATCTCATAATTAACAACAATAACTCTACAAAGAATTTCTCTCATCTTCCGGCATTATCGGACAAATTAAATTTAATTACAAGGTCCTTGACAGCCAGAAACGGCGCTAAAAAATGGAAAGGTTTGTATTTAGTGGGTTTGTTAATAATCACTACATAATTAATCCACAATATTCCCTTTTAAAATGTGTAGGTCATTGGCACGTGAACAGCCGAATACGACATCAATGACAAGCACACATACAGATATGTACTCCGCACGTGCAGCAGGCATAACGCTCAAACCCTTCCACAGGTTTGGCAGCAATTCCTGCTGATCGTCTGGGCTTGCAAACAGAAAAAGATCTCACCTGACCTTCGCACCTGAAGTTTCCACCAAAAATGTACACGAGCGTGTCACACAGGAAAATGTGTTAGGTAAACAAAAATAAAACAGAAGAATCATACACACCTGCATTTCTCAGTTTACGATTCCGAAAGACCGAAATGATCACCAACAAGTTCCCTACAATATCGACCACGGTGGTGAAGATGAGTATGCTGGCTAGAACCGCTACAGCCCAGGCAGGGCGTGCGCTCGGACTCAACGCGCGACCGACTGGTCCCAGGTCCGTGAGGTTCCTCCGAAGAGGAATGCTTTCTGACATGCCGGGATAATCTCAGGCGTCAACAACTCTTCCGTGATCCGGTGCACAGTACATTCAGTAGATCATTCAAACTATCTGTAACATTAAAAGGCTCAAATGAATTCTTTGTGGTTATTGAGAAAAAAAGATTAGCCTGGGTTATATAAAACGAACACTTACAGTGGTCCATATATATTTTCTTCCATTACCGTTAAAATTTCAAAATACTTTTAAACTTTCTCTGAATGGCAAGTGCATTTGATGGATTAGGAAAAATGCTCTAAATCTGATCATAACTGAAATAGCCTACACGAATTTGTTTGGTAAAAGAGAGGGAAAAGCGGCAAAGCGCAAACCGCTGCATCTTCCTGGTACCTAGTTCATTTGCGTGCACACATTGGCACCTGGTGCAGCGTGGCTGTTTTTCCCGCCTCGCGCTACACTTAAAACTAGTGAGGACGTTTAAAAAAGCCCACCGCGCGCCGTGCCTCCCTGTGGCGACGTTCCACTTGCTTTGAATTATTTTTAAGTAGCAGCTACTGTTCTGCATTGCAAATCCATCGCGCTATCACAGCAGGCCAGCCGAAGGTCTGGCGTTCGTCGAGAGAGTGGACAGATCACGAACCGACCGTGTCGTTTGCCCCGCGGCAGTCAACAGCGCGAGTACATTTTTGGTCCACGCGCTGTAAATTAGTCACCTAGTGCTCAGAGTGGGTCGGAGCGTGCGGGAAATGTTTCCATCGACGAGGCAAACTTAGTTTTAGCTGCCTTCAATCTGTTGCATGAATGGGTATGAAGTTGGAAATAAGTTCCAGTTCCAGTTTTTCCATCCCCTAAATAATTAGGAAGGCCATGAGACGAACAGCATTTTCATCTTTCTTTTTTTTTTTTGCTTGCTTTGTTTTTGTCAGTTGCAATGAAATGGAATATAGCCACATTTCTTAAGTTTCTGGAGAAATTCTGTTATGTAGTTCCTTAACAGGATTGAGACCAGGGTAATAGCTGAGCACTGTTTAACTGCAAATAAAAAAAAGAAGATTTTACCAGAAAATGGTACATATATGCACATTACTTTGCTGTTGTTGTTGTTTTTTTGGGTTTGTTTGTTTGTTTGTTTGTTTACCAGAAATCAAGGTAAATTTTGGATGTGACTGCATGCTTTCCTGCCAACCATACAGGTGTGCTTCCCCTAAACTGTTTATTGCAGTAGTGTAAAGATCATTAGATGCTAGTGCCATTATGACTATGCAAACTGACAGCTGAAATCCTAACAACAGAGCCATTCCCTAACTGTTTTTTGCTAACATCGACTTATCCTTATTGCTTGTTGATGATGACACACCTGTTGCGATATTTGAACACTTTGCTTGGCTAAAAACAAAATGTCTATGGGTTAACGCAAACTCCTTGCACAAACCTGAAAAAACAAATCCTCTAAAACACTCAGTATTTCGCTGTCTATCATGTAAGTTCACAGCACATCATGACTTCACAGAGATGATATTTTAATAAGCAACATTTTTGGTTTTGCCTTGCGGATATTATGCTGCACAGATGAACTGCACCATGCTCCATCATGTCTTTAGATGCCTATATCTGGCCACAGTGGGACTAATTGACAGGAAACAGAGGCTGCCAGGGTAAAAGACACACATCCTCCACCTCTATTATATAGGATAGAAACTGGCTTAATTACTTTGCACTGTTCTGAACCTGAGTCCCCAGGATAAGACATTACCCTCAGGGTGTTTTGTACATTGTCTGCTCCAGTAAATTATTAAATGTAAATAAATAAATAAATAATAATACAGGCAGCTGTAAATGTTTCCAATGGTGCCAGCTTGGAAGCATAAACACATGAAATACCTGCTTTGAATGTGAATGTGGGTCATGTACTCTGTTTTAAATTTCATTCAGAAAAAGCTTATGAAATAAGCAAATCTTATAAAGAAAATGCCTACCAAAATGCCTTTGGTACTGCAGCTCTGCAGCTGATGGCAAATCCTTGAGTGTTGAGACAGTGCATTGAGTGATGCAGGAACAAAGAACTTATTTAGTTGCAGAAGTCTCAACTATGTCAGTCTTAGTCACAAAATGGGATAGTGCATAAGTGAATGGGATAGGCCACAAGTGAATAGCTTGCATAAGTCTCCTGTTAGGTGCAAGGTGGTTGACATAAACTATGGTGCAGGGGCCTGCAGAACTGCTTTCTGTTGCCCCTTTACACCTAATGGACTAGTCGCTTTCTACCTGCAACATTTGAACTGGGTTTTCTTTGCATGCCCTGTTTCTTTAGTTTAGGAGTCAAGTTTATACTAAAACCAAGTGGAGAGTGAGTGCTAGGATAGTCCGAGTGAGCACTAAGAGAGACTTATTGAGCACTAGGAGCGTCTTACTAAGCACTAGGAGTCCGAATGTGCACTAGGAGAGAATTAGTGGTTCACGTTTGCTATACGAATAAGATGTATTGCAAACTGACATAAAAAGAGTCTTTATAGAGCTCTCTCCTTGCAGTATAGTATATACCCCCAGCATTTATCAGAGCCCTTTTGCTCACCCTATACCCTAAATGACAGAAGTAATTATACTGTACTTTGATTTTGAACATAATTAAAGGCTATTTACAAGGTGTCCCAAATCAATTATCAAAGAATCATTAACTAATTAACTAAGCACGTTATTATTCTTTTTTTTTTATTGATTTTGTTTGTTATGCTTTCTGACTGTTCGTAATTTTTCACAGTGACAATAATCAGACATTTCAGAAATAGATTCCTCATTTGGATAGAATTCAATGTATATAAGTCTTTGTAAGTGATAAAAGAAATAAATATATACAGTTCTGTGCAAAATAATAGCAGTCTAACATCACTAATGTCCTTAATTACTGATTTTGGCAGAAAAGATAATATAACATGGGAAGAAAATTCATGACTAGGTGTAGCGGAGTAATAGGCAACCAACAGAATCAACAGTCATGACATGCACGCTGCTAATTGGGTGTAATTGACTCATTTAATGAAAGGGGTGTGTTCAAATTAATATCGGTGTGGAGTTCAATTAGTGAGGTCATTCATTCTATGAAGAAACAGATGTAAATTATGGCCCTTATTTAACGAACGAGGGTAGCAAATGTTGTACCTGCTGGTTTTAGCCCTTGCTCAGTGACAGCAAGATTGTTCTTATTGGGTCTACAGGCCACAGACAGTTTGTGAGATGACCCATAAACACTGAATTCAAGCCACAGTACACTGTGAAGACTGTAAAACATGAAGGTGCAAGCATAATGGTTTGGGGATGTTCTCATACTTTGTAGTCGGACCCATTTATCGCATACCAGGCACCATGGACCAGTTTGAATATATCAAAATATTGGAATAGGTCATGTTGCCTTATGCTGAAGAAGAAATGCCCATGAAATGGGTGTTTCAGCAGGACAACGACCCCAAACACACCAGCAAGCAGGCAACATCCTGGTTCCACACCAACAAGATTGATGTTATGAAGTGGCCAGTCCAATCCCCAGACCTCAATCTGATTGAGAATTTGTGGAGTGACATCAAAAATGCTGTTTTTCATGCAAAACCCAAGAATGCAGAAGAACTGTGGAATTTAGTCCAGTCAGCTTGGGCTGGAATATCTGTTTGCAGGTGTCGGATGTTAGTTGACTCCATGCCACATGTACAGCAGTTATCAGAAATAAAGGTTATACAACTAAATATTAGTTCAGTGAGCAACAGAAAAGCTAAATCTGTAAAAAACTTTCAGTTCATACTGTAAATATTCAAGTTTGTAAATGAAAATTAGTATTCTTTTTTCATTTTCAGTTTAAAAATTTATATTTCGTTCATGTTTTCATTTGGAATTGAATGTGCAGTGCTTCCAGTGCCTTTGTGTATATGAAAATAAATGCTATTATGAGGACTGAGCTTTTTCTCACTTGTTTTAAATACACTGCTATTATTTTGCACATAACTGTACATGTAATACATTTTTTGTGTTTATGCTGAAGCTTTGATGACTGAGTGAAGACTTTCCCAACTGGTGTCTTGACACTGCAGTTTAAGTGTTCGGATTTCTGTAATTTTGGATTACATGTTTAAAAGCGGTCTTATTTAAATTTACAGTTTATGAATGAAGTTTAACCTCTTGATTGGGCAAAATTGATATTTATTTGATAGCAAGTTTCTGAGGTGAATCTGTAATATAAGCACTGATGGCATTAATTAAAACAAATTTCTTAAGGCATTTAATTGATGCCAGTGTGTATTGTGTTCCTCTATGTAATTCACACAACAACATTATGTCACGTCGGCCAAACCTTAAGCACACTACAACACCCAGCATGCTGTTCATCACACGGCTAACAACTCAACCAATCATACACGTTCCTTCAGATCCTCATCACCACAATATTGATATCATCTATTTCTCTACATTCAGCTGTATTTAAACCTGACTAGAACTTCCCAGTATTGTGAAGTATTGCCACTAGTATCTCCTGTGCATACTGAGTGTTCTCTTTGTGATTTCTCTCCTGTGTATTGGTTTTGTTTTTTTTGCTTTTCTGTCTTCTGATTTTTGCCTGCCCCTTTTTGGAATAGTTTGCCTGGTTTGTTATTGCTCTCTGGCTTTTTGACTCAGACTGTTTACCTTAATGATTTGGATTACCCCTGTCTTGGCTTTCCTGGTTTTGACCACTTGTCCACCCACCACGAACTTGGAATACAATAAATCCATCGCTCTACATCCGCGGGCGTCTGACTTTGCTTGCCCAAACTGTATTCTAATGCAGAGTTGTGATCATAACTAGATCTTTATACAGTACCACAGCAGGGTAGAACTTTAGACCGTTCAGTCATTCATTAATTGAGGCATTTCACACATTCTGCTTACATGAGCACACACACACACACACACACACACACACACACACACACACACACACACACACACACGCGCACACACGCACGCACACGCACGCACACACACGCACGCACACACACGCACACACACACACGCACACACACAAATATCGATTCACTTTGTAGCACCTAGAAGTATGTGTAGTTCATTGATCTGTTTTTCAGTGTTGCTATTCAATCATTTGTGTTACATCCTTTCTGCTCTGTAAAGGTTTGGAACACTTTCAGACACTTGGATATACCAAATATAGCATTTCAATCTACCAGCATTGTTGTTGCATGACAGACTATTGCCCACTGACGTCTCTCCACACTCAGTCGGACATCAGTGAAGTAAACATTCTCTGAAAAAGAAAACATGAAGAAACATTTTTGAGTCGTAGTCAATTTTCTGTCTCAAAATTCCATAAAAACCTTAGAGTTGCTCAGAACATGATTTTAACAGAGTGGCTTCAACACTAGTCTACAAGAAAAATAAAATTTTTTCATTTACTGGTGACAGCACAGCATACAATGTTTCTCATTATCACCTTAACATTATTAAATACATACCAAAATATTACAGAAAGCAGTTTCAGAATGCTCTACTCAACCATATATGGATTACAAATAGCCGTTGTTCCACTGCCAACATGTTTGAGGTTACAGACCCCTTTCTTTTACAAGTGAAGAGCAGCAAAGCACTGAAGAGTGCTTGGGAACATTGTGTTCTCATTAGATATCTCTATTATGTGCATAAAGCTGCTTTTAGTATGTGGCATATACACAGGCATCTGAAAGTGATGTGTACAACCTGCCGTGTGTGTGTTTGAGTATATGTATCTCTGTGTGAAACTGGTAGCAGAGGCAGATATTTTGTGCGAAGATGAGAACGGATTAATGTGTCTAATCTAAGATTTATCCTGTAAATTGTGTGGGTCTAATCACTCCCGTAACTGTTTCATGTCTTGAAGTGGAAATGGGGGAGCAGTAATCCTCTCCTCTCCCACCTTGCCTCTCCTGCTCAGCCCATCGTTTATATAACAGTTCATCACACTCTTTGTCCACTGTTCTCTCTGTCTGGTTGCTAAATTGGAAAGAAAACTCCCTAGCAAGAATCAGATGCTTCACTGAGGCTCAGCCTTCTGTATGGCTATTTGGCCCAACTGTCATATGATGGCTTGCACACAGATTAGGGCTAGTTTGGCTTCCTGGTACAGTGCACTTGCTGGTTTTAAGATTATGTGTCTCATTGCAGACTTCAGGCAGCGAGTGATGACCTCACGGTTCCTCTCTCTGGGTGCCTTTAAAGAGTCCATCAGCAACCAGAGCCCCCAACTACAGGATCTTTTCCAATGTGTTAAACATGAGGATTAATGAAATACATTAACATATTATGGAACATATTATTTAAAATAAAAGTTAATAATGTGTTCAATTATAATGCAATAAATGGTAATTTGACAGACAGATTCAAGAAATATAGCGATTGCTTGTAGGATTGTACTGAAAAGCGGTAGAGGAAAAATAATCGTGGATATGTGAAGTGTTTAAGCAGTATGATTCCATTCAAACCCAAGAGAAAAAAATAACTAAAGAATTTATATTTATATAAAGAAAGACTGAAGACCTCGGGATTGGAAGTCATTCTTTAGGTGAAAATATAGTCATCATTTAAAAAATATGCATGTGTTCAAAAGTGATAAACACCAACAAGGACTTTGTTCCGATTGTATCTTTATCTTATGTTCTCTATTTAGTTTTAATCGAAGGTATCTTGTGGAATACATATTGAAAGCAGGTTTTTCAGTCTCAGTAAGGTTGTTAAGGGGGCTTGGAGGCTTTTTGTGCTGGACTGTGGGATTCAGAATCGAATCTGAAGCAAGTTTATTACAGTATTAAGTTTATGATCTCAGCACAGACCTATAAAAGTTAAGGTGAAATGAACATCAATATAATCTTCTTTCATTTGAAGATAAGATATTAGATACTGCCATTTAACCATCATTTATCTGAACTACTCCAGTCCACAATGAGGCAAATCTATAGAGTACAATAGACAATCCAGGATACAAATTCAAGGAATCACAAAATTCCTTGTAGACATTACTGGAAATGGAAACAGTGAATCCTCTTCTGCCATTGCCCTCAAACAGAGCATCTTCCTGAAAATGTTATTGAACAAATGCTGGAATAAAAATCACATTTTACAAACGCCTAACCCTGGGAACCTCTGTAGTACATAATCTTAAGATCAAGGCTTCTGGTTGCATTGTTGATTTTGTCATCTTGGACTGATCAGAAATTAGTCCAATGCAAATGTCCAGAGTACCTACAACTGCTGGCACTGTTTCAGGTATGTCCTCTTGCAATTATTTTTATCCTGGTTTTTTTTTTTTTTTTTACATCGCCTTTAGAGTTAAAATGCACTAAGAATGATCAGCAGAAACATGACTACATCAAGGCGCCCCTATAGAATGACGCTTACTGGATTAGACACCTGAAAGGCTTGTGCTTAGGGCTCTAGGTCTTACTTTAAAAGACATATAAATAAATGATGATTACTGTAATTTCTTGTCAGTGTACAGGTGACCATTTGGAAGATGCAATTATGGCCCATTAATGTGACGCAGTAGGATAAAGTATCCTTAGAATTTGGCACAGTAGCATCATGTTTGGTAACAGAAGAGAGCAAAAATTGCTGGATGTTTATGAATTCATTACTTTAATAAACAGTGAATTGTAGTCTACATTATTAATACATATCAATATTAACAATATTATTTAGCAATATTCAGATAGACATGAGGTTCTTCTTACTTTAGACATAGATTACACTAATAATACATGTGAATACATTCATGATTAAAGTATGGATAAATTACTTTTGCAAAGAGTGAAACTACCTTTAAAATGTACTTTTTTTCCTCCCCTCTTGTTTTTTGTAATAATAAATAGGGTATGGCATAATCCTTTAAACTAAAAGCTGTTACATAAAGCAGCAGCTCACTCAGAACAACATACCTGAGGATCCATAACAGCTAACACAGTGGAAGTGTGCAGACTTGGCAGATTTGTCATGGCCACATTCACATGTCATGGCCACATGTTTTGTAGCAAACAAACTAAAATGATTAATTTAAAACACTAAACATGCCTCAGAAAAAGTCATTTACAGGAGCAGAAGCACTTGCAGTAGCACGTTGCCTTTAATGCTTCCCATTACTGACACATGTTACAGGCTCAGTAATGACTACATGGCACAAGACCTAATGACAGAACTCAAGCAGAGTTCTTATTTATAACAAATTATTATGCTATTTATTGTGTTATTTATAACAGTAGGTTTTTCTCAGCTTGTGGAAAATCTTCAAACCTTCACTTCTTATATACATATCTTGATGTTAATCAAGAATATTCATGTTTACTTCATATATGATTACATGGTAAATTCCATTTTCTTTACTGGCTAGCTAAGTGTTGTTTTGGCACTGCACTAAAAAGAAACACATCTACAGATCTTTCACAGCACAGTACACTAATAGTCAATATGTGGCTCAAGGTTTTCCTATCACATTTATCTATGCAGTTTTGATGTCTTGCTGCAGGAGGTTAGCTGAAAGGACAAAAACAGAAGACATGAGAGTGCTGTGTTTGAACCTGGATGCTAGTTGTGCTCCTGTGGCAGAGGAACAGAGAACCCTCCACGGCACAGCATGTGGGACTGATGCTGCCAGCAACTCCTTTCTAACAGTGCCTGTCCAACACAGGCACAAAGGTATTATCTCTGTCTGTCTCTCTGTCTCTCTCTCTCATGTTATTTCTCATTGCTTTTTGAATCTCGAAACATTAAAAATTACATTTACTCAAAATTTGAAACAAAATGATTCGAGTTTTTTGATCAAACTCTTGACACTTAGGTTACCTCCTAGAAAGCTACTTTAAGTCTGCTTTTTAATACTGATATTACTTCAGTGTGGTGCTTGGTAGCGCTTCCTGCCTTTTTGACCATTGCATGTGCACCTAACCAGACCAGAATGTAAGTCTCCATGAACATCTACATACAGTCCATATACTGGCCACTATGTGTAATGTAAGGGCTACTAGTTTTCAAACAATTCTAGTGCAATTCCAGTCACTGCAAAGCACACAATGACACACTCAGGGTGTTCCCAGAGTAACTCCAGATTTAGTCACTGGCATACAGTTCCACAGACTGGTAAGTCTCTCCATACCTCTGGTAAATGCTGCTTTATTTAGTAATACCAAACATTTGGAATATGTAAGGGTGCATAATAAAGTCAGCAGGGTACTGTGTCTAGTTTTGGAATTCCATAATTCAAACAGGTAATCTACTTGTGAAGTATTAGAAATGTTGTGTATTAGAAATGTTCAAACATGGCAATGAGGTAAAGGCAGAAACCTGCAGTGCAGTCGCATGGCCCACGCCCATCTCACTATGCTGTCCCAGACCTGGGTGACGTAGCAGCTAGTCATGGTCATCCTGGCCCCTTGTGGGCACCACCCTCAGCGGGCTGAGCTGTTCCCCACCTGCGTGCCTCTCGCTGAGTCTGCCGGGCTCCCTCAGGCTGCTTAAGGGGTGAGATCTCAGCCAGGTGGTGGGCCTCTCCTCCCAGGCCCAGAGGGGAGGGTGCAACGGGGGGCAGCCATGGGAGGGTTGACAGCACGCAGGTCTGCCCTCGCCTTCATGGATCCCACAGGGTAGAAGCGGCATGGGCTTTCTGGCACGACGCTCCTCATTTTCCCGGTACCCCTCATAGACGGGGGAAGAACACTCATCCCGGGACGGGACCGGCGAGAAGTCTCTTTGGCCCTCGTACTTGGGCAGTGAGTACCCTGCCTGCACCCTGCATGCGCTGCCCCAGGGATACCCGCAGCTGCCCAGCCGAGTGGGGCTGAGGGTCAGGAGAGGTGGTGGCACAGATAGAGTGGGAGGTGCTGGTATTGGGGGGGGTGGGGGAATCAGGGGCTGGTCTCTGGCCTGGCAGGAGACTGCAGATTCCAGGCCAGGCATGCAAGCATCAGGGAGCCATTCTGTAGTCTCCCAGTGGCACGCTATGGGACAGAGACAGGTAGGTGAGCCAGTTATGATCAAAATCATTTAAGGGACTGGGTGTCCTTTGCTGCATAGAATAAATCATTCAAACAAATGGGTGGTCTAAACATCCCTAAACATCTGTTTTTCACAGATAGAGATTTGTTTACTGTGTATTGGAAAGGTAACCTCAGATTATTGCGTGGCCCACAGTGGGGTGAAATAATTGTATTGGGAAACCTAAAGCATGGACAATCAATATGAGCAAAGAAACTTGATACACCCAGAAATTATTTTTAAAATCCTGATCACAACTTTAAAAGTGGGTACATCCATATATAATTCTCTGACATCATCTTTTCAACTTTAAATTTGTAGTTTAATCTAGTATAAGTATTAAGGGAATAATTGCAAGGCTAGAGTTAACAAAAATGTGTGTCCTTAAATTTCACAAAATATTCCTTGATGTATTTAACACATATCTGATCCTCACAGTGAATATGGGAATTTGCTGTAAACAAACATACAAATACAAACACAAACAGATGTGTGTGTGTGCGCATGCACTCACACACACACACACACACACACACACACACACACACACACACACCACCGAAATTATGCAATTGAAATGAGATGATAAAAAGATAAATGTACAAATTATATATATATATATATATATATATATATATATATATATATATATATATATATATATGACAACAGAACATAGACTTGAAATTAAGGTTAGGAGGTCAAGGACTAATATAAAACTTTAACTTCACTTACTAGTACTATTATATGTTGGTTCATTATTCAGGACTGCAACGGCAACAAACAAACAAACAATAAAAACCCAAAACAAAACACATTTTTTAATGTTAATCTTTTTTTCTGATCTGACCTAAATGTGTGTTTCTAAGATGGTCATTGTTGAGATGCATACACACACACACACACACACACACACTCACTCACACACACACACACATACACACACTCACACGCTCACACGCTCACTCACACACTCACTCACACACTCACTCACACACTCACTCACACACACTCACTCACACACACACACTCACACACACGCTCACACGCTCACACGCTCACACACACACACACTCACTCACACGCACACACACGCACACACACACGCACACACACACGCACACACACACGCACACACACACACGCACACACACACGCACACACTCACACACATTCTCTCTCTCTCGTTGTTTCTTTCTCACAGTAATGCAATCCAGTATAGTTGAAATTCTGAATTTTTGTACCTTTTTCATTACTAAATCACATTGGATATAGTTGTATTGTTAAAATATTCATGCATGCTTTCATATATCACAGCTCTTTAGTGCTCCTTTTAAAATGAGTTAAATAGCTATAAAATATAGTTTGCATACCTTCGTTTTTAATGCTGTCCATCGTGTTGTTCACAAGACGTATCACCGTCACAATGGAAGCTAATGTGTATGAAGCAAAGAATGGAACAGAACCAGGCAACAAAAGAACAACATTATCAAACTTGTCTGTCAAGCAGCCAAATGAAACTACACAGTAGAGCTGTCAAGATATCAGATTTTCAGTGGACAATTATCTTGAGCAAAAGATTCCATAATAACGATATATAAATGCTACTGTTAGCAGGAAAACATTGCGCTTGTCACATGCACAACCAGCCTGTCTTGCCAAACATGCTATAGTGCACAGTAGTAATAATGTCATACTATATATTAATATATAATAAATAAATAGCACAATCCCTCATGTAACCCACCCAGGATTTAAATTCTACATCTGAAAATCCTGTTTGGCTGATGCAGGTGTTGCATGCAGGAGGTGAACCATGGAGAAGACTGTGTTGGTGATCACTGGCCTAAAGCAACCAAGAACAACCCAGCAACTCCTACTGCCCTCTAAATACTCCTGATAACTGTTTTCATGCTATGTGTACATGCCTACCCATACAGTAATTTGGCCCTCTGTCACTGACTCTGGGCTACAACATCCTCACTTTGCCTCACCTTGGGCTAAAACATCCCACTAGCCACCTCGCTTTGCCTGCTGGGTGATCATATAAATATAGACCCCCCATGTCTGGTACACTAGCCCTATATTCACTGCCCCTACCATTGAAAAGTAGAGGTCAAAAAAGTATCCTTCAAGCACTGGAAGGTCAGGAAGTCCATATATATTCCACACTGGAAAAACCTTCCTTCAGCACTCAGCACTCAGCACTCAGCTCTCAGCTCTCAGCTCTCAGCTCTCAGCTCTCAGCACTCTCAGTATTACTGGAAAGATCATTTGCCAAATAAAAGAATAAAAATGACAATATTCAAACATTTATGGGCATCTTTGAATAGAATCATAAATCCTCCATCATTTTAAATTAGCCACTATTTTCTGAGCCTGTTAAGTAATCTCCCCATTCTAGCAAATAATAACTAAAACAAACACTCATATCAATCATTTTAAATTAGCCACTATTTTCTGAACCTGTTAAGTAATCTCCCCATTCTAGCAAATAATAACTAAAACAAACACTCATATCAATCATGATGTGCATAATATACATACACCAACATATACACGTTTTAATGATTGCATATACACATATGACTTGTGCTGTGGACACACACACACACACACGCGTACAGGTATGCACAGTCATATACACTGGTTAGAGTCCGACATACAAAGTTTATCCACCACAACCTACCTTGTCTTACAATTTAACATTAAGCCCTAATTCATGTTATACCTGTGTGTCTGTCTACCTTTCAGTCTGTCTGTCTCCCTTTTTGTTTGTCTACCTCACACTGCAAAATTACATACACATACACAAATACCCATACACACATTTACACCAGCCACCTAATCAGACCCATCAGTGTCATTTATTTCATATAATAATAATTGTTATTGTTTTTATTCTGTAGGTTATTGCTAGTGTTGACTATACTGAATATTTTCAGTTCTAGCTAATCTAAAAAAAAAGTTTATAACCAACCCCCCCCCCCCCACCAAAAAACCCCAAACAAACAGAACCCTTCCCCCACACCCAAAACCATAACCTTGGTATGATTTTGCAGGAAAAACATGTTTCTAAAATAAGATAGGTTATCCCATGCCCTGTGAGAGGGTAGGAGGGTCTTAATTTGGGAGCAGGAGAGGCACCATATCAAACGCCACCGACACCGTGAACCCGCCAGTCCGCTGGGGATGGCTGGTGCTGGCTGGTTTGGATCTGAGTAGGGCAGAGGTGGAATGGTTGGATAAGGCTGGATACAGGCCTCACCACTGTCATCGCAGGAGTCGGACCTGACCAAACGACCCTCACTGGTACTGCTGTCTGAAAAACAGGTGGTCTCCTCCACAGGACTGCCAGGTTCTACACAAGAGTAAAACAACAGTTCATATTCTTACACAAACATGCACAGACACCCAAGAACCTATGCAGGAGACAAAAATCCAGCTTTACTGCATTAACATACATATAATAAAACAATTCAAATGGAAGAAAAGTAATAAAATGTGTGTTTGGCTCACATCTGAACACTACTTTAACCTCAGAGCACTTCCTTTATTGGTACAAAACTATATCAGCCAATTTTGTAAGGAGATCTTCTTTCAGTTCATTGCCCACGTCCACACACACCCACATACACACATACAGTGAACCCAACATTTGGAGAAGAAACAATACAGGCATGATAATGCCATTGCACAAAGCCAGTAACTTAATGGGAGACTGGCAATTAATCATCATCATCATCGCACCATTGATGCTAATCCTTCATTAATCATTCTAATGTGTTTTGGTAAATCTGCCCCAAGATGTTTTCTGTACGCATGTTCTCCACTGCTTAACCTAATACATCTTACCTGGTTAAAACCAGCTTAAAGAAGGCTAATGTCCAGTGTTCGTTGTGCCAAGCTGCTTTCTACCCTGGCATAGCTTGTCAATATTTCTACTTCCTGCAGCCCACCGGTGCACCATGGCAGATGGCTCTTAGCACTGTCATCTGCATTGTTGGGCAGCAGTTTACAAACCTCTGGTCAATTGTGACGGCAAATTCTCAGCTGTAAAAAGGCGGGGCAAAGCAAGACCATGGAAAATAAAACTATAAATAATGGTAGGTAATTCATTATGTATAGTTAATAGTATATTTATAGTAAAGCAGTCGGTAGGTAATTCGTTTCAAACAAGGAGCAGATGCGGAAATGTGTATGCTCTTAATGTTCCATCTGATTTGTTTGTGTTTCTGATTCATTAGTGGTTCAGCATCTGTTTCCAAGGTGAAATGGACAGGCTTGCAGGTATGGGGTTAAAATCTTCTTTCCGTTATTACCTAGAAGAAAGCTTTCAAGTCACTTTTTGTTGTCACAGAAATAATTTTGATCTACAGATAATGTTAGCAGTTATGAAAGGAGAGTAATACATGTAATTTCATGCATATAAACTGGGAGGCCCCAGTTTACACACAATCTGAGATGAGTGTGTGTGTGTGTGTGCGGGAGAACATTACCCTGAGCTCTGTTCATTTCCTCTCCATCCGCCTGATAGTCCCTATCTTCCCACTCCAGAGCTCGGAATTCGAGCTCTTCCCTCTCGTTTTCATCATCTTCATCATCTTCTTCATCCTCCTCATCCTCCTCCCAGGGGGGCTTTCGGGCAGGGCTGTGTGCAGGACCGTGGACAGGGACAGGGCTGTGATCAGTGGGGCAGGTGGTCAGCACTGAGGGCAAGTTCGGGGCCACGCTACACACAGCCACGCCCCTCCGGGGGGCCCCCAGCATGTGCAGTGGGTCGACATGGAAGGTGGTCAAGAGAGGTGGGCAGGACAGGGTGGCCAGAGCCCTGCCCCTTGCCTCTTTTCCCTCGTTGCTGCCCCCTGGACTTCCCAGGTGGTGGGGGAGCGTGTAGGTGGTGGGCCGCACCAGGATCTGCGGTGGCCCTCGCACACCGTCATTATCACAGAGTCTGCCGTGCCGCTCGGCGCCCAGCTGTATGGCTTTGAACTCGATGCTGTCAGAACCCACGCCGACTGTGTGCAGCGCGTAGGCCGTCTCCGTGGATGCGGCCGTCCCCTGCGCCCGAGCCGGGCCCTTCCGCAGCAGCCTCTTGCGGAAGGCCGTGAGCAGAGTCAGCAGCACCAGCACGGCCAGCAGCAGCACTCCGATGCCGATGACCTCGCCTGGGCCCACGTAGGACAGCGAGTCGGCCTGCGCCCCATCCCCCCTGTCCGCCGCCTCCGCCCCAGCCGCTCCGCCTCCTCTGTCCGCCACTTCCACTGCCTGCCCGCACAGCGGACCCTCGAAGCCGGCCGTGCAGTTGCAGTAGAAGGCGCCGAACGTACTCGCGCACTTGCCACCGTTCTCGCACTCTTCCTGCTCACACTCGTTCACGTCCTCGGTGCACCTGCAAGGGTGGGAGGGTGTTGTGGTGGGGGATGGCAGGAGGGTGGAGAGGAGGTTGCTTGGACTTTTCATGATCCATTTTCTTTCATTAATGGTAGCTGAGAGAGGGGCTACACTGGGGAGCTTCTTGTTTTTAATTATTCAGAATGACTTTCAGTAATTTGCAGTACAAACATTGCCCTCTTTGCCATTGTTTCCATTATCTGCAGTTAAGAGACTATAAGTGAACTGATGAAAAATTGTACGGATAAATGCTGTAAATGTAAATGTAGATATAAGTGAACTGAGACATGGTGAAAGTTACAATAAGTAACTGTACTTTAAGTCTGCTTGTGCTTATACAGGAAAATACTGCTCTCCTCTCCATAGCTTTTTTGTGCAAATACAGATGGTTTGGTTCATAACAAACTGAACTAGATTTGAAAATTGCTTAATAAATCAAATCGCATATGCTTGAACACTGTATACTGTTACCTTGTTTTACTTTGTTATTTAATATGTTGGCAAAATGTTGAGAGACATCTGTCTCCCGTGAAAGTAATCGTTGCTAAATCGCAAAAAAATCATAAATAATCATAACAATTTTCATGGTTTTGCAGGAATGGGCTGAATCAATTGTGGAATAAACAGGGACCACTGAAAAAGCCATTGCAATGCTGCCCTCTAATGGAAGAACCTCACTACATGCCCCACAGTCTGTTGCTCATCATTATGGATCCAATCACTGAGCCCTAATAATTGCATTATCTCTCAGTAATTATTTCCAGCCATAATGACATTATAATGGATTTAATTAAGAAGTGAAGGATCAGATGTAGTGTGTGTGTGTGTGCGTGTGTGTGTGTGTGTGTGTGTGCGTGTGTGTGTGTGTGTGCGTGCGTGCGTGTGTGTGTGTGAGGTTGTGTGTGCGTGCGTGCGTGCGTGTGTATGCGAGGTTGTGTGATTGCTGCGGGTGTTCATGTCTGGTCGATGGAAGGTGACTGTCTCACGTGGGTCCGCTGAGGCCCTGGGGACAGCCACACATGCTCCCCATGTCTCTGCAGTTGCCCCCGTTCATGCAGGGCGTGGGCATGCAGGACGTGATCTCCATCTCGCAGCGCACACCCGTGTATTGCGGAGAGCAGCCACAGGC
This sequence comes from Electrophorus electricus, assembly GCF_041902795.1. Classification (NCBI taxonomy): domain Eukaryota; kingdom Metazoa; phylum Chordata; class Actinopteri; order Gymnotiformes; family Gymnotidae; genus Electrophorus; species Electrophorus electricus. Next base: position 16,203,730 of record NC_137515.1, read on the forward strand.
AAATGCTATGGAGACACAAGCGCGATGAACACACACATGAGTGCGAGCAGCCTAAAACCGTACCCTGAGTATAATAAACAAAAGATCAGGTCAAAAAAGATATTTAAGTTTCCAAGATTTAAAAAAGTCTTATTTTTGTAGTATAAAATGAAAAGATAAAATTCAAATGAAATGATAAAGTTATGACCAACAGCAAAGCAGTCCAGGTGTGACAACTTTATCATTTCATTTGAACTTTATCTTTTCATTTTATACTACAAAAATAAGACTTTTCAAATCTTGGAAACTTAAATATCTTTTTTGACCTGATCTTTTGTTTAAATTAATTAAACTGAATAGCAGATTCTTCAGAAATATACATAATTATGGAACACTTTCATTTGTAAATGAGTACAAATCCTTAAGTATATGTAGCTATCTAAATGTACCTAATATTTAATTCCGATCTCTAAAAGTGATTGTGCACTGCTTTAATATATGTCGTCTCAGTCTCACACACTAAGCCATTCTTGCCCCACATCTCACCCCCAGAAGGTAGGCTCACGCAGTCAGCCCCATTCTGACACGGCGCTCCTAAGCAGGGGTCAGGGTAAAGCACGCAGCCCAGCCTGACCTTACTGAGAGCAGCCACCTCAGCATAGCGGCTTTGCTTGTTCTGCAGGGGCAGCTCGTTGCCATTCAGCATCATGGCACCCAGGCAGCCCTGGAAGCCTTCCTGTGGCCGTCGGGCCCCCCTGCCGTCGTAGGGCACCCGCGCCCCGAAGAACAGCACACCCTCGGTAGCCAGGGGCCAGAGGCGGGTGGGCGCCCGGGCCTTGCGCCGGCGCTCCACAAAGCCGTCGTCCAGCACGAGCAGCATGCGGTTGCGGGTCAGCTCCAGCGTCACAGAGTGCCAGGAGCCATCGTTGACAGGCCAACCCGAGATGTCCAGGGTGTCTAGGCTATTGTTGCAGTCCGGCTGGAAGCAGAGGTGGCCCTCCTTGATCTGAGCACAGACATGCAGGTAAGGACCAGGGTCTAAGGCTGACATGAGAAAGTATCCCACCAAAAAGCAGAAGAACCTAGAAGAACCTTTAAATAAAGAAGGTGGCCTCTATGCTTGAAAAGCAGGTGAATTATCCATAAATAGAAATTTTGAATTGCTGGATATATTTAATTTATATTTTGGTAGGAAATGAAATGAGGAAAACTACCATATATATCTGACCACTCTTAGCTGTGATCTATCACTAAAAATCAGGATTATTACTCAAAATATTGATTTTTGAAGCTTACATTAGTATTGTGCTGTTTAAAATCATACATGAGCTTGTTTTCTTTGTAATATTAGGGTCCAGAAAACATAAACCAAAAAGAATAATGACCTATTGCTCCTCATGCATTACTAGAGGATTTGTCCATTATATTACTTGCAAGAAATGTAATCAGCTTTAGACTGGAGAAACCAAGAGAAGACTTGCTGATTGCTGACCATATTAAAGATTTTTGTTTCCAGTGGTAAGGTTAATTTGAATGCTAATGGATTATTGCTAATGCAATAATAACATACAGTGATCTTTGAAAGTTTGTGAACCCTTTGGAAGTTTCTGTATACTTCTGCATAAATTTGCCCTAAAAGTTCAGATTGTCATCAAAGCAGAAAAAGAGAACCAAATTAGAGGAACATATTAGACTCTGTCATATATTTATTGAGGAAAATGAGCTACACTCACATATCTGTGAGTGTCAAAGTATGCGAACCTTTCAGTATCTGGTGTGACCCCTTTGTGCAGCAGTAGCTGCAAATAAACATTAACTAAACGGTAATTGTTGATGAGTCCTGCACATCAGCTTGGAGGGATTTTAACCCAGTCATCCGTATAAAACTGCTTCAACTCAGTTCCTTCAACATAAAGGTCCTTCAGGTCTTTCCACAACATTTCTATTGAGATTAAGGCCAGGACTTTAACTTGGCCATTCCAAAACCTTAAGTTTATTCACAACTTGTGTGCTTAGGGTCGCTGTCTTGCTGCATGACCCCATTCTCTTGAGATTCAGCTCATGGACATATTCTGACAGTTTATTTAAAATTTGTTGGTATAATTCAGAATTAATTGTTTCATCAGTGTTGGCACGCCATCCTGGCCCAGATGTAGCTAAACAGGCCAAATCCGTAATATTACCACCATCGTGTTTCAAAGAAAGGTTGAGGTTTTATGCTGGAATGCAGTGTTTTCCTTTCTCCAAACATAATGCTTCTTATTGAAACCAAAAACATCTATTCTGGTCCCATCTTTCCACAAAACACTTCCAATAGCCTCCTGGCTTGTCCATGTGATCTTCAGCAAACTGCAGGCAGGCAGTAATGCCATTGTTGGAGAAGTAACGTCTTTTCTTTTTTAGGGCTTCTTGCCACCCTGTCATAAACACCATTGTTGTTGTGTGTTCTCCTGATGGTGGTCTCTTGAACATTAAATTTAGCCAATGTGAGAAAGGCCTGCAGTTGCATAGAGGTTACCATGGGTTCCTTTGTGACCTCATGGACTATTACATGCCTTACTCTTGGCATGATGCTTGTTGGTCGACCGCTCCTGATGATGATCTTGCATGATCTTGAAATTCCTTGAATTTCCCCCATTTGTACATAATCTGCTTGACTGTGGATTGGTGGAGTCCAAACTCTTTAGAGATGGTTTTGTAACCTTTTCCAGCCTGATGAGCATCAACAGATCTCTTTTGTTCATGCCATGACACACTTCCACAAACATGTGAAGATCAGACTTTGCTAGATCCCTGTTCTTTAAATAAAACAGGGTGCCCACATTTGATTGCAATCCCATTGATTGACAACACCTGACTGAAATTTAATCTTCAAATTATCTGCTAATTCTAAATGTTCACATATTTTTGACACTCACAGATATGCAATATCAGATCATTTTCCTCAATAAATAAATAACATTATATAATATTATAGGTCTAATATTTTTGTTTCATTTGTCTGATTTGGTTCTCCCTAAGAAATGTGTGACAATCTGATAAAGTTTTAGGTCAAATTTATGCATAAATATAGAAACATCTAAAGGGTTCACAAACTTTCAAGCTTTACTGTATCTGCTTGCATTGTCAGTTGATGCCATTTCAGCAATTAAATGATTAAATTCAAAGAAGAAGACCTGACCTACACTGTTTAGAACACCATGGAATTAATGTTATGATTTAAACATCAGCTTTTTAAAATATTAACTGATTCCGTCAGCTACAACGTCAGAAGCATTTGGACCTCTGTCAAAAATGTCCAGTTTCCCTAGAAAGCTTGTGTACTTCACTACAATTTTAACTAACTCTACATCTTTTACTACATTATACTGCTGTTACTCACCTGGAATTGAGAGAGAGAGAGAGAGAGAGAGAGAGAGAGAGAGGGGGGATTGCTGAGAGAATGCTTTGTGTTCGTGAAGAAGAAAAGACATGTTAATTCATTTCCGTTTTGGCTGTGTTAGCATTCTTGTCTTTGCTGGGAGACCCATCCTAAATTTTCCACCACTTTATTGATTGTTCCATTCTACTGTAACTCAGTTGCATTTTGTCAAACTATTTACAAAATAGAAAGTAAGAGAGAGAGAGACAGAAAGAGAGGGAGAGTGAAAATGTGTTTATGTATGCATGTGAGAGAATTCCTTTACTTGTGTATGTGGGCATGTGTATGCATACAAGTGTCTGTGTGTGTGTGTTTGTGTGAGAGAGAGAGAGAGAGAGTGAGAGTTTGTGTGTGTGTGTGTGTCTGTGTATCAGAGAGAGAGTGAGAGAGAGAGTTTGTATGTGTGTGTGTGTGTGTGAGAGAGAAAGAGAGAGAGAGAGTTCGTGTGTGTGTGAGAGAGAGAGAGAGAGAGAGAGAGTTGGTGTGTGTGTGTGTGTGTGTGTGTGTGTGTGAGAGAGAGAGTGAGAGAGTTCATGTGTGTGAGAGAGAGAGTTTGTGTGTGTGTGAGAGAGAGAGAGTGAGAGAGTTTGTGTGTGTGTGTGTGTGTGTGTGTGAGAGAGAGAGACAGTTTGTGTGTGTGTGTGAGAGAGAGAGAGAGAGAGAGAGAGAGAGAGAGAGAGAGAGAGAGAGAGAGAGAGACAGTTTGTGTGTGTGTGTGTGTGTGTGTGTGTGTGTGTGTGTGTGTGTGCATTCACCTTTAGCACAGTACAGGGCTCAGCATGCGTATACATTATAACTCCTCTGCTCTGCAGAGTTCTGATCCTGAGACCAAGCTTCATGCCATCACCCTTGCTGCTGTGAATCAACCTGTACTTGATGTAGCTGTTCCCTGCAAAACTCAGAGACGTCTGACCTAGCAGAACAAAATTAGATACGGACGTGCACGCAGACACGCACACACGCACGCACGCACACATATACACACACACACACACACACACACACACACACTCACGCATGCACGCACGCACGCATACGTGCACACACACACACACACACGCGCACACACACACGCACAAACACACACACGCGCGCGCACACACACAGTCAATACTACACCATGGTATGCACTAATTAGTTGATGCATGGATATCAGTAGTAGTGTGTCAAATCCATACCAGCTATACAGAATTGATAGGGTCAGGCTTGTTCAGAAGACAACAGCATATACAGCAGCTGTAAGTAACTATGTTTGCTTCTTCAATAGCATACTCATCAATACTCATGTTACAAGTTCTCAGTATCACTCTAACCTGCACAATGGTCAAGGGTGCCAGGCAGACACTTGCACACAGAGGGCGCCGTTGGACTGCTACGTACACATTGCATGTCAGAAGGACAGGGCTGGCCTTCACACAGCTCCAGAGACAACGGACAGAGTCCATCTGTCAAAAAGTGCAGGTGTTATGTCACTAGCTATTTAAAACAGGAAAATATCAGAAATTATAACAAAGGAAAAAAATTAACAATGGACAAACATTTTTAGATGAATGCTACTAGTCTTTGGAGCTTATTTAAAAGAGTTTTTGCATGCAGTGAGCATGTGTGTGTAGTGTATGAAGCGTGGGAGGTATGTGGTTGTATAAAGCATATGATTCATGTGAGGCATGTGAGGTGTGTGAAGTGTATGAAGCATAAAGCATGTGAAGCGTGTGTTTGTGGGGTGTGAGGTGTTTGAGAAGTGTGTTGTATGTGAAGCGTGTGAGGGGTGTGAGGTGTCTGATGTGTGCGGTGTGTGAGACGTATGACGTGTGTGAAGCGTGTGAGATGTGTGCGGTATTGGAGGTTCGTCAAGTCGTGACGTGTGAGGAAAGCGAGGTCTCTACCTGCGCAGGTGCAGCTCTCTGTCCGGCTGAAGTGTGGTGAGGCAAAGCTCACTCTGGGAGTGCTGTAAGTGACCAGGCTGCTGGACTCCAGCCTCAGGCTGAGCTCGCACACACTCTCCCCACAGTCCAGCTCTCCAGAGCAGCTTTGGTCCACTACATCCACCACAAGCAGGGCTCCACCCAGCCACCCCTGTGCCTCGCCCAGCCTCAGAACCAGCTCGCCAGGGCTTACATACCCCCCGTCATGGGCCTCCACCGCCAGCAGCACCTCCAGCTCCGAAGATCGTCCCACCGGTTGTATGCCCAGGACATGCAGCAGGCCCGGGATCTGGGCTGCTCCAGATTCTGGATCAGCTCCAGCAAGTGCGGTCCACAGTGTCTTCTTCAGGTCTTGGAGGTAAAGGGCCACAAATTCCTCAGGGGAGAGGTTGTGGAAATGCAGCATGACAGCGTTCTGCACCTTCTCCTCGGTGGCTTGCTCTACCTGCACCGTCACACCAATTGTCTCTGACAAGAGTCCATCACTGACCGTAACATTCATGAAGTACCTAGAAAGCATGGAAAATCATCAGAGCTGTAACACACCAGCTGCTTCTAAAGATATAACTACAAGGACCGAGTATGAACACAGATATCATTATTTAGACTCAACAGTTAATAACTGAGCAAAGGCATCACAAGAAGGTAAAACAAACAACAGAATGCCTGAATAAAGATGAGTAGAGATAAAGGTTCAGTGCTTTCGACGTGGCTACCTGCCAGGCTCAAGGCTTCTGAGGGCTACGATCTTGCCATCGTGCTGGTTGATTGTAAAAGGGCTCTTGGGCTGTGGCCTCTGTATGAAGGACAGAACGTTGTTCTCATCACCGTTGGAGACATGGACCTTGCCGACGAAGCCGCCAGGAAAGGCGTCAGCTGCCATTACCACGCTGATTTCCAGCGGGAAGACCACAAGCCGGAAGAGGCTGTCTCCGATCACGTGCACGAACACAAAGGAGGATGAAGACAGGCGAGGCTCACCTGAGTCCCAGGCCTTCCTCAAAGGGGGGAAGCAGTTGCCATAAAGGTTATGAATCTCAAAAGCAGTCAAAGTCAAATTTGTTCTTGCACTTCAGATTTAGCTGTAGCCATTTTCCATTATAGCATGTCCCTGAAGGCTTAAGCTCTTAAAGAGCCAAGGCTGGATCCAGACTTACATTCCTCCCTCTCGTAACTACATAGCTTTCATATTAGTTTCAGTTTTGTTACTAATTCATCATAGTTTCTAAATATTATGCCTTAATATTAATCACAGAAAAATGTCAGGAGTTAAAAAAAAGAAGCTGAAAATAGTAATGACATAATTTCACATACAAAAAATCACATGGATAAATTAATTAATTTAAGGGCACATGATGAAATTATTATTTTTTCAAATTTTTCTATTTGAGGATGTTCTGTGGGCGTACCTGAATCTGTAGCACATACTCCCGAGGGGCATCCAACACTTTGTTGGAGCACAGCTCTCCATTCTGATCCAGGCTAAATTCATTGGCTTCATTCCCAGACACAATGCGGAACTCAAAAGGGCCCGCGTTTCTTGGGGAGTCGTTATCGGAGACGGACAGTGTCAGCACAGTGGTCCCTGCAGGCTTGTTCAGCTGTAAAATTAACATTCTTGTTAAAAATTCATACTGAGAAATTATTCATCACTGTCAGAACATAAAGTTGCTGTGAAGATTCTAAAGTACTCTCAGAAATGCTAAAAAGTACAGATGTAGTCAATGTCACAAGTCATGTCACGCCTGTCAGAAAATGACAGATGTAGTTATAAAGCCTTAATCCATGACCATTGGGCCAAAACCATAGCATACCTGAATGACTGCTGAGGCGTTGGCAGGTGAGAACACAGGTGTATTGTCATTTATATCAGCAATCTCAATGTTTACAATTACTGCAGTAGACATGGCAGGTGATCCACTGTCGAATGCCTGGACTGTCAGCGTGTAGCTGGAAACCTTAGGAGAGTAAGAGAGGGAGAGCAGAGGAAGAGTGCATACTGAGAATGGAGTGTGACAATCAAAGGAGCTGAACTGTGTGCGCAGCTTCTCAATGTTTCCACAGGCAACTGTTCCATATATCAATTTCAGTCCACCTACGGAATCACAAGCTTATTAACTGAAGGCTTTGTGGTTGGTTTGAAAATAATTGAGAATATATAATAAATGTCTTGGGACAAGGACACAATTAAGATCCTAAGCAGCAAGTAATTTGGTGTCAAGAGTGGTTAGTCAAAATCATCAGGCTTGTTTAAAACTCTAACCGTCTCTCTGTCGAGTGCTTTGTTGACCTTCAGGACGGCAGTGACAGGGTCGAGCCAGAACTGGTTGCTCCTGTCGCCCCTCAGGATGGAGTAACTGATATGTCCGTTTACTTGACTGTCCATATCTTCTGCTAACAACTTCACATCACAAGCCCGCAAACATCCCACGCAACACAATCAGCTGGACTGATTACTGCATATATACTGCATATATATACTGCAAATTATTTTAAATTAGCAGAATATTCATCAAAGACGTATGGGGGAGTATAATTAAGTACCGGCTGTAAAAAGTTAGGTGAGATCCAACGTTAATTAATCACTTCTGAAGCAGTGTAAAGCCTAGGATGAAAGAGCACTACCGTGGTGACTGTCTCTCCAATGGCAGCATCTTCGCTGATCAGAACATTGTAAACATCTTCGCTGAAGGCAGGCGCATTATCGTTGACATCCATCACATCAATGGTTACCATGGTGGAGGTTTTCAGTGGAGGAGTTCCCCCATCCACAGCCTCCACTTTGATGAAGTAGTCTTTGCACACCTCGTAGTCCAGCTCACCAGCTACAGAGATGGTGCCTGGGGTTATGAGAATGAGAATTGGCATTAATGACAATGCAGACCACAAACCAGCCTTCTTTCGACTGTCTTCTATGACCTAATCAGTGACCTAATCACTGCAAACATTAAGATGCATATTTGGACCTATGTGTAAAAATTTACTTTAGCTATTAACTTGCTATGTGCCTTTAAAAGCATTGATTTTCTGGATGTCTTCTTCTAATCCAATATGTTGGTGTCTGCCAGCTTTAGTCCAGGAGGAATGCCTGCTCTACACAATTTTATTTATCCGGTTCTAGCATACTTGAGCTATCATTAGCTAAATATCAAGACCTCCATGAGCTGAAACTGTTGTGTTAGAACAGAAAAAACATAAAAACAGCAGAATGCAGAGGGGCCTCCAGTACTGCTACCACCACACTAATAGTCCAGAAACACTTGCTACAGCAGTGCACACACTTAAAATAAGAAACATTAACTCTATGTAGTATTATAGTTGCTGCTTGAGGTTATGGCCCATGCATAATTCATTTCTTAAACCACTACACTCAAGTGCTCTGCCCTTTCTTATAGTGTAATCCCCCAAATTATTCTCCACTGTTAACATTCTTCTGATGTTTTTATCCTTTTATTCATGCAAAAGAGGAAAATAAGTCAGTCAGTGTAAGTCAAAATCAGTACAATCAAGGGCACCATTGGAGGTGTGGCGGAGAGAAATGCCTAGCAGGAAATAACATCCACTTGGATGTTCCACTCTCTCGTAGTGACTTTGAAGTGGCCTAGAGAAAATGACTTTGGGAAAGACACTTTGTGCCTGATTGACTGATGTGGTTTTGAGACCATATGAGTAAATGAGTTCATCCCTCCAATTTAAAGTTCACAAACAGCACCAAGAACTCATCTCACCTGTGGTTTCATCAATGGAAAACCTGCCCAGTTCATTGCCTGTTCTGATACTGTAGTAGATCTCAGCATTGACCCCAATGTCTTCACTGGTAGCAAGGACCCTCAGCACCTCTGAACCCACAGCAACATCTTCAGGCACTGTAACAGAGTAGTCCTGCTTCTGGAAGACCGGCGGGTTATCGTTTACGTCCAGAACCAGGACAGTGAGGTCCACTTGCGTGGAGAGGGAGCCGGCTGTCCCAGCTTGGTCGGAAGCCTGGACCCTCACCCGGTATGAGTCCTGGAGCTCGTGATCCAGAGGTTTCTCCAGAATCACCACACCAGAAAAGGGTTCAATAGAGAATATGCCATTGGCCGAATCCACCAGTGAATACACAATTCTTCTGTTCAGGCCTGATCCAGGTAGACAAGAAAGAAGTTAACAAAGAGATCACTTTGATTACTTCAGAACTTTCAGCACAGATTCCCCATTATAGGGGATTATAGTGCACCTAATTCTTCTCTAGAAAACTCAGCTGGGTTACCACTTTCCACCCAGTGGTGACACTGAGATGTACAAAAACTGTAGCAAAAGTGCTGTGCCTGATAACACCTTTACCTGCACAAAATTATGCTACCACTGTGCCAGTGTCATGGCTGCACTGAGAATGATCTGTCAACCCAAGTAATATTCAGTCAGCAGTGGTCCTGACAGGGTGACTGACAAATTGTGGTAAAATTATGCCAACTAATGGGCTACAGTCTATAATGTAACTGTACACCTGCAAAATGCCAGTGTAAAACCAGCGTACATACCCTCATCGGGATCACTGGCCTGCAGGCGTGTAAGAAGGGTTTTGGATGCAGCACTCTCAAACACAGTGGCTAGAAACTCAGTGAAAAAGAAAGATGGAGCATTATCATTCACATCCAGAACAGTAAGGGAGATCTCAGAGCGGCAGAACAGACCGCCTGCATCTGTAGCTTGGGCTATTAGTTTATAGCCCGGAGTCTTCTCTCGGTCTATCAAAGAGGCTGTCTTCAGCTCCCCTAAAAATGTATGAAAAAAGAAAAAAAACAACAATAATTTTCTTGTAGGAACTCTCACTGGTTATTTTTTATGTATCAGGAGATGTATTATTGCTTTGTAACAAAGAATACTGCTAATTCAAAAATTCTATTTTTAAAACATTACATTTAAATCACCACAAAGGGAAGACTATGCCAAAACCAGTATAATCATGCTCCAAAATTCACAAAATGTTAAGTATTGTATGCTGTCTTTTACCAGTTTTTGAATCCATGTAGAAGTCTTCAACTCCATTGCCATATAAAGAATACTGAATTTCTGCATTTGAGCCTATATCAAAGTCTGTAGCCCCAACATTCAGAATAACATTATTAATGGGAATATCCTCTGGAAATGAGGCTTCATACAGAGCCTGGTAAAAAAAAAAATTATATATAACAGAAATATTAGACAAAAATGGAGCACCTGCATGTATATGATTAGAGTTCAGTAAAGATAACAGATCCATTGAATAAGACAAATTGAAACAATAAAGCTTAAATCTGAAAGAAAACCCATCCACAGTAAATTCACCTGAATTAATACCTAAAGTGTAAAATAGAGACTGACTGGTACACCCATAAAGTATACACTAGAGAATAGATTGACACTCTAGATATTGAAGTGACAGGATCCAGACCTGGTTGCATATAGGACTGTTGTCATTGGCATCCATGACAGTGACCTCTACAATAACCCAGGTGATAAAAAGGCCGTCAGTGGCGGTGATATTGAGTAGATATCGATCCTGGCCCTCCCTGTCCAGTGGCTGCTTTACAAACACCTTCCACTCTCCTTGCACTGCAGCTAGTGCAAACACCCCTTTAGGGTCTCCCCCTGGGTTGAGGAGGACAATGCAAAAAGAAGAACACATTTCCATCTCCCAATTTTGCAAAGATGTACAAATTAGTCTGAATTCTTTGCCATTAAAATATGCACCACTTAGGGTTCATCTTATTGCCTCCAGTACTATACTATGATTTGAATGAGGATAGATCCTTCCACCAATATATAAAAACCAAAATACAAATACAGACACCCAGAGTTTCTTTCTACCAGGCACATTTACTGGCACACACAATGTGAACGACACTTCAGAAGGCATATATAGCAATATACTGAGCTTAATTGTGACAATCTGTTCATCTCATAAATGGACTTTAAACAAAAGACAAGACACATAAAACCAATGTCTTTTCCACTGGCATTGTTTTTGTTCCCTTCATTCATTAAATTAAATCTTTTCAATATGGAAATCTTTTCCCCGAAAGCCTTCAGCACTTATAAATCATACCACAATGGCCTAGTTTAATACAAACCTGTAATATGGATGCTGATGAGTCTATTCTGATCCGACGTGTCCCGGTCTCGAGTGCTTAGCACAGACACCACTTCTCCTATTGCATCACTCTCTGTCACAGAACCCCTGTAATATCCCCTATCAAAAGTAGGAGGGTTGTCGTTGACATCAGCAATGGCAACAGTAACTGAAGCAGTTGAAGAGAGAGACACTGTCTTCCCTAGATCTGATGCAATTACACTGAAGGTGTAAGATGGGCATGTTTCATGGTCTAGGTCTCCAAGGGTGGAGATCCATCCAGTTTTGCTATCAATTGCAAACATGGCAGCAGTTGTAGAGGTCTGGTCCTTCTGGTTCAGGGTAAGTCCAAGCATGTAGATGACCTGTCCATTTGAGCCCCAGTCAGGGTCCACTGCATGCACCTGGATGACCCTTGTTCCAACAGGCAGGCCCTCCATGACCATAGCCGTGTATGAGCTAGTCTCAAAGGAAGGATTATTGTCATTCACATCCAACACTTTCACCTCCAGATCTACTACAGACATGGATTCCACCAGAGCTTGCCTCATGGTAGCAGAAACCGTGAAATGATAGATGTTCACTAGCTCATAGTCTAGTGCGTTTACAAGCCTAAGTAGTCCAGTATCTCTTTCCACAATAAATGTTCCACCCTGGTTGCTCTCCATGGTCTCTCCATTTATCACAGAAAAAGCTCCCATCTGGCCTGGACTCAGGCACACTGAACCCAAAGCTGTCCCAATGGGTGTGTCTTCTGAAACAGAGAAAGAGTACTTGGGCCGAGTGAATGTTGGTATGTTGGCATCAGGTGGCAGGACATGGATAAACGCAGACACCAGTGAGTGTTTAGCAGGGACTCCATTATCAGTCGCTTTGACAAACAAGGAGAGAACAGTTCCTCTTAAATAAGTCATGCTTGCCTTTGTGACCATCCAGCCACTGTCGGGCTCAATCTCTAACACATCCACTAGAGGGAGCCGTGCCTCACTGTACAGGGAGTAACTTATCCTGCCATTATCCCCAGCATCTGGATCCAAAGCCTGGATCTGAGTAACCAGAGATCCTATGGCTATGTTAGCCCTAATACTAACCCTGTACTCTTTGGCCCTGAAACATGGTGCATTATCATTCTCATCTGTTACCATTACTCTAACACTACAGAAGGATGCCCTTCCTCCTCCATCCAGAGCCATTACTGTTAACACAATGTCCCTGTTCAGTGGATTCTCTCTGTCTAATGGTTGGGCAGTAGTGATCATGCCATCTGCTCCTATGCTAAACTGAGTTTTTGCAAGGTCACTGCTGAATGAATACACAATCTGACCAAAAAGCCCAGAGTCGTCATCTGTGGCCCACACCTGAATTACTTTCGTTCCTGCAGGTGCATTCTCTTGCACTTCAGCCACATAAAATCTTTGGCTAAAGACAGGACTGTAAACGTTTGCCCCCAAGATCCTTATGCTCACCTGTGCCGGGCTGGTGAACACCCCATCCGATACAGACACGTTGAGGATGTATACCGAACACATGCCTTGCCTGAACTGCTTAGATAAGGAGATGACTCCTGTCTCAGAGTCTATAGTGAAAGTCATTCCCTCATCTCCAGAGAGGATGCTGTACCTTAGCCTGTCAACATCTGAAATGTCTGCATCAGAGGCTTTAATGCAGGTCACAAAGTGTCCTCTCGGAACAAGGACACTAACAAAAGCCTCATAGAGTGGCTGGTTGAAGGATGGAGGGTTGTCGTTTGTGTCATTTACTAAGACAGTGACCATGACTTCACTACTCTGGGCTGGAGAGCCATTGTCTACTGCCCGGACAATAAACTGGTACCTCTGGATAACTTCATAGTCCAAAAGATGTCCTGTCAGGACAAGACCACTTCTACTTTCAATGTGGAAGTAGTCAGAGCGATTGATATCTTCTGAGAGAATCTGATAGAGAATGACACCATTTTTTTCTGAGTCCTTGTCTGCTGCCAAGAGTTGCACTACCACTGACCCAATCATTGTGTTCTCAGATAAGGTGACTGTATAAGACACCTTCTCAAATACAGGGGCATTGTCATTCACATCTACAACAATAATGTCGACGTTCACTTCTGATCTTGCTCCAGTGAGTGTGTCTGTGGACCTGACTGTTAGCTTGTAGAATGAAATAGTCTCATAGTCCAAGGGGTAAATGACACTGATCACACCATTGTCAAACCCAATGTCAAACTGAAGTAATGGATCCCCATCCACAATAGTGTAGATGATGGTCTGTCCTTCAGGACCTGTGGCATTGATGCTTATAATAGGAGTTGACAGTGATATGTCCTCTCTAACAGACACACCATAATAGGACTTGTCAAAAACAGGCATGGCTTTGTTAACTACTGTCACTAGGAGCTCCACTGCACTGAAGAGGGATGGGTAGCCTGCATCATGTGCAAAAATGATCACTTGGTGCTCTGCATTAGACAGATTTGCTACAAAGGCTCTTTTAAGAGTGAGTTCACCTGTGACACTATTTATGTCAAAATGGCTATACTCCTCTTTAAGGTCATAGAATACCTTCCCATTCATCCCTTTGTCCAAATCTGTGGCTGAGGCACGAAAAATGGACGAGCCAGGCTGGGCATCAAGCTGCACCACCGCGTAGTATGGAAGGCCAACAAACTCAGGAGCATTGTCGTTGATATCTTCCACTTGCACTCGTACATTCACCCTGGCTACCCTGAGTGGGTCATGTTCCCGGCTCACCTCCACCACTAACTCATAAAATTCCTGCTGTTCTCGGTCAAATGTGACCCCTGTGGTCTGTATGACCCCAGATGTCGGACAGATAGTAAAGTGTGTCCATGCATTTAGCAGTCCATACTTAATTGGCTCGTTCAGACGGCTACCGGTAGTGCTCACCACCGCCACGTTGGATATGTTTGAGCTGTTCTCTACTACAGAGGAGGAGTACATGGACTGGCTGAAGAGGAGGTCACTCTCCATAGCCTCTCGCACCAGGATGGTGACGAGGGCTGTGCAGGAGTATCGTCCAGCCGATGCTTTAACAGTGAAGCGGTAGCCATCTTGGGCTAGTTTGTCGTTTTTGACCGTGAGGATTCCACTGCTGGACTCAATGGCAAAGAATGCCATGCGGCTGTCGGCTAAAGAATATATCAAATCAGTTCTCGTGCTCATGTCAGGGTCAAATGCCTCCACTCTCAAAGCCTCTACACCCACATAGGTAGGGAGCAACAAGATGCTTTCATAGGCATCTTGGGAGAACTTTGGAGGAGAGTCATTGATGTTCATCACCTTGATTACAACCTCCGCTGGTCTTTCCATGATTAACTGGGGACTACCACTGTCCCTCACATTAACATGAAAGTGAAACTCACTAAAAGTCTCATAGTCTAGGCTGGTAATAGTCCTTATGGATCCAGTACCAGAGTCCACAGTGAAAAACAACCTAGCCACATCTTCTACAATCTGAAAGACTAATAAGGCATTCTGGCTCCTATCAGCATCAGTGACTTGAATCATCAGGGGACTTCCATCATCGTCTAACACTACACTGTTAGAAGGGGCTGCTTCACTGATACTCCCAGAGTAGCATAGCTTTTTCAACATGGGTGGATTATCATTTTCATCCATCACTTGAATGTTAACTGTAACACTGGAAACAATCCCTGCCATGCTGACAGCCTGGACGACCAGCGCATAGGACGTGGTGGCTTCGAAGTCGAGGGACATCTGAGTTGTGATTACACCGGTGTAACAGTTGATCCCAAACCTCTTCTCGCTGTTCCCTTGCATGATGTCATAAACGAGCAGCGACCGACTTACAGCTTTGACATGGGTGACGAGGGTTCCGATGGGCGCGTTCTCACGGATCTCAGCCTGGTAGTCCAGCTGAGTGAACTTAGGCCTGTGGAGGTCTGAGAGAGAGATAGTTATTCTAACAGTGGCTGTAGCACTTAGCGCCGGGGTGCCTCCATCCATGGCACGCACAGTAAGGGCGTAATGACCAGCAAATGTAAGGTCTAGCTCTCTTGCCACTGAAATGATGCCTGACAGTGAGTCGATTCCAAACACCCCCCCTGTGTTGCCTGAAGGAAAACAGAATAACGAAACAGACACCCAAGGAAAAACAGGTCATTTACAGCAGTGAACATATAAGTAGTTCTTTAATGCACTCCAGATACAGTACACTTTTACAGAACAAATATAAAATTATGAGACATAAAACAATCATTTCATATAGTTGAATGACAATGGAAGAGCAATCAAGCTGTGTGTGTGTGTGTGTGTGTGTGTGTGTGTGTGTGTGTGTGTGTGTATGTGTGCATGTAACTCACCTGCTTCAAATAAATACACTATCTCCCCATTCCTCCCTGTGTCTCTGTCCAAGGCAGTGACCTGTACCACAGGTGTCCCAGGGGAGGCTGACTCAGTCACCACCCCATCATACACTGTGTGTGTGAAAAAGGGATTCTGATCATTGGCATCTTCTACGTTTACAGTGATCTGTGCCAGATCTCTGTAATAAGGAAACTCCTGGTCTTTCACCTAAAGAAAATGAAGAGAGACACACACAGATATACTCTTAGCAACCACTTTATTATAAGCTGTTTGGTGGTATATTGCTACATCACCCAAAATATCTGGCCCAAAGCCGTTTTGAGTCGATAGGAACATTTTGGATACAGATAGACTATAATCTCTCTACATTCATAAGGTGTATCTACAAGGTAATTGTTTCAAACCAAGGTCAGTGGGTGTAGAAAATACCTGCAAGGGAAAACTGAAGGTGTGGAAAAACAAAGAAAAAAGATGATCAAAACGAGAAAAGAAAAGGAATAGAGAAAAGGATACTAAAGTAGATAATGACAGTTGTAAGGAGTGGGATACTTCCTTATCATTATTTCTGTCTGACATTTAACATGCATAAAATCTATCATGATGCTTCCAATTACAAATTTCACTTTCTTCACACACCAGTGAAGTAATTTGATTATAACTTGAGTATAATATTTCAGATCGAGGAATAATGTAATACTGTAATAATAGAATAATGCGAGCTCATTACTCTATAACATGAAGGTATTTTATTTCTCACCATAATAGTGAGGATATGCTGTGTGTGCGCTTCGTAGTCCAGGCGATCGGCTGTGTACACCACACCGGTGCCTGGATGGATTCGGAACATGCGCATGCTGACTGGATCGCCACTGCCATGGACAGAGTAGCTCAGCTTGGCCCGTTCATCTTTGTCTATTGCTCTGAGCTTCAAAACCTCAGTGTCTGCTGGTGTGTCCTCTGGAAGTGAGACGACGTGTGTGGACTGAGAGAAAGCTGGAGCGTTGTCATTGCTGTCCAAAACCTTTATATAAACCTGAAGAGAGGCAGTGGGAGCTAATGAACTAAAATGTATAAATCACGGCACATAAATCGACGCATATAATAGCTATAAAGATGAGTGGCAGAGAAAAACTCTGCGAAGTTATCTGAGTCAGCACACTATGTCTCTGTTGTCTATTGGTTATTACTGGTCAAGCCCTTGTATGAAGGTGATGCGGGGTATTGCAATCAAAGAACACACAAGCCTATTTCACTCACAAAGCAAAAAAAGGCGCTAAACATTAATAAAGAACAAGACTTTGAAGTAATAGACCTCGTGAACACATCCAGCAGAGGAAAACAAATGCTAACCTTGTGAAAGAGGTGGATGCAGAAATAATGTATTTGAAGCAGCAGTGCTTTTCATAAAGCCTTTAAAATAAAGGATTTTCATTTAAAAAATGTAAAAGTACCTGTGTGGATGCTTTATTTGTCCCATCAGTCACCTGGACAGTCATGTTGTAGAGTGACTGGCTCTCTGCATCCAGAGGCCTTGCCACTACTATAGTCCGCCTCCCTCTAAGGATGTCAAAACCTCCATAGCTTCCTGTCACAGCAAATGAGCAAATACAAATGAAAGACACATATCTCTTAGGCAAAATAAGTTCTCGCAGGTGTCATATTTATCATGTTGTAATGGTGAGTTTGAGATGATCGACACGATCATTCTACCGCCGCCCTGGGACATGCAATCTGAATGTTGCATGGCACATCATCAAAGTTTGAGGGATTTCAGAACATCAGGCGACTTCACGCTGCCATCTTTCTCATCAGTTGCAGGCTCATCCTGACGCAAACACTTCCAGCAGGTTCAGGCTCCTCTGCCACGGTTCATCAAATCATCCATTCCAGTCCACGCTGTAGGATGAGGGCACACTCTCCGGGCATTTTTAGTATTCATTGCAAGTATCTTATCCAATTCCACTCAATTTCCACAGCACTTAACTGAGATGAGAGGACCCAGACCCTGGCAGGTGACTGGGTATTCACTGTTTACTGTAACAAGAGTTGCACTTTTGCCCTGAGCAAGATGAGTTCTAAAAGCAAGTATCGGAAAGTGGGATAACCCATGGGATGAAGCGGGTAATGCAAAAATCCAAACAAAATATGTTTTATTGTTCCTACCTGCATCATCTGTACAGTTTCTAACACAGGAGCTCTGAGGAATATAAAACTTCTCCCGTGACGTCCTTCCACCTTTTCAAACCAAATGAAGAAAGAGAGACCAAGCAGAATGTCACAAAGAGATTGAAAGAGGCCCTGCTGTGCCAGATTACAATGTCTTTTGTTCAGTTTTCGGGTTCAGAAAAGCACACTCCACATACACATCCTGATGCAGCTTCTCTTCATGAAAAAGAAATAAAATGGGGAGAAGGGAAAAAAAAAAAATCGCAGAATGATAGTACAGCCGAATGTCATCCTTAAATTGATGAATAAATATGAAAAAAAAAAAAAAACTACATACAAAGTGCACACTAAAGATTAGGCTGCTTCCTAAATACAACTTGGTACCACCATGCAACCAGACTCATAACCTCGCATCCAACCAAACCTACGTATTTATGAAGCTCACCAGTGATTTCAAACCAGAGCTGTGTTTCTGGCTGCAGGACAGAGATGACTCCCACGCTTTCTGACACTCTGGTGCTCTCTGCCACAGCAAAGTTATAGCTAGGAGCAGTGAAGCGCAACGCCTGTGTTGGGGGCAAAGGCTTCCGGATCCACTCAATATGAAGCTGTGTAGTCGCCCACTTCTGAGGGCTCCCGTTGTCTGTGGCCTTTATCTGCACAGCATGGAGAGGACACGACACGCCGGACAAATGGGCAGATATGCAACAGGTAACGAGTGACATTAGAGTAAATAAATAAACAGATAACCAAACAAATAAATAAACAGAGTCAGAGATTGAGCCTACACTGCCTGGGGCAGACTGTTCCTGTGTCTGCTGTCCTACATGACAGCATGTTCATGTACCGTAAGCATGTTGCAGTCCCCTGCGGTAACCGTCTTCCTGGAGGACACCACGGCTGACTTGGCATCGATGGAGAACTTGTTGTCCTCATTACCGTCCACTATGCTGTAGGTGAGCTGTGCATTGGGCCCTTGGTCAGGGTCATGTGCGAAGACTCTGTAGACGGGCTCGCCGCGCTTGTTCCGGTCACGTTCTGGGAGACTGATGCAGTAGATCGGCTGGGGGAACTCGGGCTTGTTGTCATTCTCGTCTTGGACATGCACTATCACCCACACCGTGGACTGCCTGGGGACACCACTGCCATCTGTAATTGTCACCTGTATGCATGTCAACGTTTCAAAACAAACAAAAGGATATGCATTTGTGGACGTCAATTCAGAAGGTTCAAAAAGATTTGAAATGGAATCATTGCCCTAAAGCGGTGGTGTCAAACGGTATTTCTTGAGAGCTACAGCACAGCAGGCTTGAGTATGTTCTCTACATAATATAGTAGAACTTACATCTTCAATCGGCTTTACTGAAGATTGGAAAATTCTAAACCTGGCAATGCCATGACCCTCCAGGAGGCCATTTGGCATACTTAAGTATCCTGAAGTTCCAAAATATATGTAACGGACAAAAGCCTTAATGTCTAGTTCATGAGTTGGGAAAGATCAGGGAAATGATCAGTGAGGATAGTTATTTACATATAATTTATAATCAATCTATCATATACATGGAAAAAGTTGTGTATAACTATTATTTTTTAAATTATTATCTAAAAATAATGAAAAATAAATGTCTATACATTTTACAATATACAAATATGTTTTCAATATGTACTACAATGTATGTTAAGCAGCTGGGATGTTAGTTCAAGTTCGGTTTATTTGTCACATACATAGTCATACACAGTATAACTCGCAGTGAAATGGTTGAGAGTGCTCTGTCCAAACTGAGGAAAAAGAAAACGGGTGCATAGAGAAAAAAATAAATTATATATATATATATATATATATATATATGTGCAATATGTATTGTTTGTATATATATATACACACACACACACTTTATTTCTAGCCAAAACGTGAATAAAAGTATGCGCATCTAATACATATTTCTGAGAGAAATATGTATTAGATGCACATACTTTTATTCACGTATTGGCTAGAAATAAAGTATAAGCTCTACATTTTCTAAGACATGTTAATATTATCATCTTTGTTTTTGTTTAAAAAAGATGATATAGATTATTCAAAAAGGCAGAAAATCAATTAACCGTGAATTCTCAGCAGAATTGCTATAGACTAGTTTAACCGCATCAGTGTGTTGACTGCATGGAGGCAGTGCTGTTACTGTTAGCCATGCTACAATTCTCCTGCTTTTCTGCTAAATCTGAACAGGATGTCTTATAGTGCATTATAGATGTATTATAGTGCCTATAGCATGCTTTCCAAAACACTCAGGATAAGAGCATCTGATAAATGAAGAAATGTAAATGCAAAATATATGCAAAATATATAACAACAATCATGAAAAACAATAAGAATATTGTCACAGGCTTGTGCAGTGAACAACTGAACAAACTGTATAACATTCTGTATATTTACTCTACAGCAGTTAAATTATTAAATACTATAAATAAGTAAGTAAGTAAATAAATATTTCTGGAAGTGTTCCAGAGTACATCTGATATCAGAAAACCATCAAACAACCTACAGAACATGTCCATGTTGAAACGCTATACATATAAATCAACATATCAACATTTGCATCGTCAGAAATAAAAATTCATGATCTCACACATGGGAAGCAAATGTCACTAAATAATTCTGCTTTATATGATCAATGCATACATTAAGTCACAGGATATAAAATCACTCTTAAGAGATAAGGTACCACTTGAGGTACACAATAAAGTTCTCAATACCTTTTTACAGTGTCAATCTAAGCATTACCCATGAACATGAATATAGACAGTGCAAGAAACAGCCAGTGCATGTGTTTCACATACTCATTAGACAATAGTGAAAAACCCAGAGTCACACTGAGCAACATATTGACATTCAGAAGATGTCTCTTTATCCAATCCCTAGCAGGGCCTGAGGCAGGGGTGACAACAGAGTTCAGAATTACCCTGCTGCATGTAGCTTCAGGACAAACAGACCCGTGGCTCTCCCTCCAGCCCACACACATGGCCAAGGGATCACGGGCAGTCATGCTCATGCCATCGATCTGCGCCAAGGTGCAGCCTCCAGTGGGTGATCAATGAGCGCTGGCTCACGACCCACTATCAGAGTTTGAACAATTACACGTGTGTGCCGTAATGGGATATGGATGAACGATGTCTCCTCTCAGAGTCTGACTTCTCTGGTACCCACTGGGCTGCACTGCTGCATAGTCTACTCATCTACACCGTCATTATGAAGTCATTAAAGAGTGCAGAGTTTTGCCCCTTAATGTATCCTGTGTGCACTCCGTCTTACTTCAAATAATCAATAGCTTTTGTTCCTCTCCTTTTCCTTTGTGTCGACACTAAAACTTAGAGTTTAGTATAGTTTAGTAGTATGGCATATAGCTTTGCCTGTTCAATTCAGTATAAAACCTATTGAGTTCACTCATGGATTTACTTTAGCTGTCTTATTCCACTTAATTACTTTTACCACTTACATACACTAAGAAATTGTGTAAGGAAATCATTTTCAATTAAATGTTTAAAGACCTTTAATCAGTGTTAATGTTATGGTAACCTCTGGGCCTGAGGGTTCTGGGGAACAGTGTGTAGCTTAAAAGCTCAGGAGACTCTTTACCTCTAAGAAATGCTCTGCTTGCTGCTCTCTGTCCAGTTTCCTTGAAGTTGTGGTGATGAGACCTAAGAAAAATAGAATCACTACAATATAATACAAAATATTTAAAGACTGTCAAACCTTTACAAGAAAACGTTGTTGCTTCATAAGCTAAACAAACTGTAAGATATTCAGAGCAATTATTGTGCCTATACAGTGATTTGCAGCAGTGATGTGGCAGGGGCGCAGAGGGCCAGCTTGGCTGTAGCCTGTGTGTGATGGGGGGAGAAGGACCGAGGAGGCTTCTGCACTGCCATAACCCAGATGGCACAACCCAGAGCATTTGCCAAGCTGTTCTTGTTTGTTTGTTTGTTTGTTAGAGTCCCTTGTGGCCTCCCAAAAGCTGTAAAACCTTTATGAGACCCAGACTGAGACAAGCAAGATGTTCCAGAATAATACCTTTTCCTTGAGCCTAGAGCATCTGCTTAGAGGCTGTGGTTAAATAACAGAATGGGTCAAACAGCCCAAATTCCAACTGTAGATGCAGTTGAGAAAAACTTTATAAGCTTCATAAGATTGCATGGAATAGCAAGGAATTCGTTTTTTGAGTTAGTTAGCTTCATTATTAGGCAAAAAAAAGCAAGAGTTTAGAAAGCTCTGCCTTATAGTAGAATGAGCACAGTACTTCATACTTTAATGCATAAATGCCTTTCCCCACACTTGTGACTGAATTTCACATGCTTTTCCATCATGACAGTGGGCTGCTGAAATGGCCTACAGTAGAAGTAACGGCCTCCCCCACGTTAGACCATTCCTGAGCCACTTTGTCAAAGTGTCCTGTTACTGTGGCAACAAGGGATGGAAGGGCGCAGCTGTGCTGGCGACTATTGCCATACGTGGGACACCCTGATCCAGAGAGACTCAATTAAGCAAATTAAAACAGCTGTGAACTATCGCCACAACACATGCACTCAGAGTGGTTGCAGAGTGATAAAATAAAAAAAAAAATTAAGAGAAAGTAAGAGAGAGGGAGAGAGAGAAAGACAGGCAGAAGAGAGAGAGAGAGAGAGAGAGAGAGAGAGAGAGAGAGAGAGAGAATTAAAGCATGAGATGAAGTGGCCTGTGAATGTTCAACAACAACTGCAAAGTACGGCATGAACGTGTAATTCAGAGTATGCTACTGAAAATAAAAAGATGCCTACCACAGAAAAGCATTTAAAATCATGCACCATGTAACCCAAATATGCTGAAATGTCTACATTAATGAGAGCATTAAATTAAGGAATAACTCTATGGATGAACCGTTGACTGATCCATGACTCACACTAAATTAAACATACTGACCATAAAAAAACCATGGAAGATTCAGGAATGTGTCCTGTAAGTTAGCACATTACTTTATATCAAGCAACGGCACACAAATGTGTTTTATTTAAACACCATTGCACAATTAGGCCTACAGACAAATCTCCAAAACACAAACTAACTAATCAAAGGTAAGTCCTGAATGTAAAGGAATTTATTATTTCAAATCAGTCCTCAGAGACTACAAATGCACTGAATTACTGCATTCGCTACTTGATTTCCTGTATTAGTTATTTATTCATCTTTCTTTTTTCATTCTTTTGCTATTTGGGCTGTAGAGCTGCTCTGTTCTTCACTGGTTTATGGACTCCGCTGAGCTCCCCCCTTTACAGAGCAGATGGCACAGTGGAACTCCATGCTAATTCTCCCTACATCCACAAGATCTTAGACTTGCTGCTCCCAAGCGATCTATAAGCGAAACATCAAAAAAAAAAACCCATGAGATGTGCTGCTCTGTGTTATCCTAATTCTCTCAAACACATTTAAGTACAAGCACACATACTCACACCTACAATCACACAATATCAAATCTATGTAAGCCAAATGCATGAAACACCTTGGCATGCCAGTGAAACCACGTGGCTAAAGCACAGCGCATTTGCTGATTCCTTTAAGGTTTCCCGGTAGAACCAACCAGCCAATTTAATTACTTCATTAAGCTGCATGCACTTATCACCCATGACTCAAGACTGTCACAGTTAGAGAGGCAGATGCTGTTTCTGCAGCAGAAGAGGCATATTGAATTCCACACATGTGTAGCTGTGTATGTGTCTGTGTGTGAGAGGGGCAGTTAGTAGTTGATCAGAGTAGGTCCTGACACAGAGCGTGATTACTAGTCAGCTAGCAAAGGTGCACAGAGACTGTGGATCAATACCTGTTACCACTCATCTCCAATTTTGCTGCCACTGGCCTCGCTCAACTACCCAAGGAAGTGATGCACAGTACTTCATAGCAGTTAATTATATAAAGCAGCCATTCTTGATATGACAAATAATGTGAAGGCTAATTATTTATTAATATTAATAAATTGTTACACTACATTGGAATCTTGTTTTACGGTGCCTTTAAAACAGAATTATTCACTTAATCACTGATTAATAATACAGTTCATTGCATTAAGCTATGGGCTTGAATACCCAAATCAAAATACTTTGCACATGCAAAATAAGTAAACAGGCTGTTGATCACATTTAGTATTGGTCATTCTCCATATGAAAGAGTGGATCTGAGAGCATAACTTTTCCTGAAGCTAGAAAACATCATGGATACCTTTGATGAATCACAGCTAAACAGAAAAGTAGCAGCATGCAGGCTGACTTGCACCACTGGAAAGGTGAAGTAAATGAGGTGGTTTGCAATACATAGAATCAGTGGCTTGTTTGAGGAGTTCAACCATTTATCTCTGTTTTAAGCATCCTGAATTCATCAAGCATCCCAAATGCATTCATTACCCAGTGCGCTAATCAGCTACTGCTGCAGATGGCTGGCCAGGTTTTACTACAGCAACGGAAAATTACTTTACCACAAAATTCTGTTTATCATATATTATACAAATATATATTTATCTTACTCTCCAGGGATAGTTGTGGAGCAATTTTGTCCAAACCTGGGCTTTAAGTATTGAATAAAATACAAATCATGAAATTAACAAAATGCAGCAAAGCTCCCCGTCACCTGCTTTGGAACTGATGGTGAAGAAGTTCTGCGGGTTTCCAGCCTTGATGCGGTACGTGAGGCGGTCAGTGGAAGAAGTGTCGTCAGGGTCATGGGCTTGGATCTGGACCACCGAAACACCCTTGGGCGAGTTCTCCATGATGTATGGGTGATAGATAGGGTTAGTAGTCAAGGGGGCGTTATCGTTGACATCCTCCACTTGGATAAACACCTCAATAGAGGCAGACAGTGGTACGACACCTTGGTCTGCAGCACAGACAGTGAGCCAGTACGACTCCCGGATCTCGCAGTCCAGTATACTGCTGGTGTAGATCACTCCTATCATGGAAGAGCAAGGAACATCATTTATCTCAAGAATCAGCCATTAAATTATCTTAACAATGTCAGATGTAAAATGGCGTAGTACATTTTACTGTAAACGTTTGCAAACCTTTATTTACCAATTTTAAACACATTTAAAAGGTAGACCCTTCTGAGCACTTTTCTACGACACCATAGTTTGCATTCAAGTCTTCCAAATTCAAGAGCTCTGTTATTGTTTTGGGACGTCAAATGAAACGACAGCACGTCAAATGAAACGACACCCAAACTAAATCACTTGGTGATGCTTTGAAATCGTCAGAGGGGCTCTGCCATGTGGCACTCTACACCATTACCTGATTAGCTCACACTGAGTCTGGCTCTGTCTTTGCACATCATGCTCATTATCACTCACACCTATGAACAATATTAGTCATGCAGTCAGGCTCCCCAGTTACCTTCTGTTCTTTGTGAGGTCTTTCCAATGTATTATGCATTTGTGAATATTCCTTCTTTCCTGTCTTCTTTTCTTTACTCTGGTTTCCAAGTTTGTGTTTTTTTGGTTTTGACCTTTCTGATATGTGTTTATCATTATGGATCTGCCAGTTCTATCCCTTTAAGTTCATGTTCTAACCCTGCTGTCTGACCTGACTTCTGGATGAGCCTTAAGAAAGTATGAAATTGTATGTTAGTCAGTAGAGCCTACACTGACTAACAACCACAACACAAAACACTATAGATGGTATAGTGTTTCATTACAAGTAGTCTGCTGACCAGTTCTAAAAAGTGAAAATTCTCTGAACTCCTTCTCAGGGGAAATTTACCCAACTACCCAGGAAACAGAAAACAACCTCCAACAATGGGTAGAAAATTGCTCATTTTAACTATTAACATCATAACAGTACTATCACTCTATTGCTGAGTTCCTGCAAAGCATAAAAACTGTGAATAAAATTTGCAGAAAAATTTGAATAAATGACTGATTTAGGATAATTCATCACAATGAATAGTGTAGGCCTACACGAGAAATGAGCTTTATTCATGAATGCCATACATTTGGTCTGAAGGGGAAATATTGTGCCAGGAATTCAAGTGCTGAATGAACAAGCGTTCATTCAGCAAGCTTTTTAAAGTGTTGGGTAATCTAAACTGATGTACTGGATGCGGTACAGCCGGTTACGCTGCTATGTTTGGAGTAAATCAACTGGCACCGCTGCCACACCTCAGGGCCCAGATGACCTTCGAGTCTTCAGCATAGAACATCTAATCGTTTCTGACCAAAGAGCTGCCCATGTGCTTCTGTGGTCAGGACACTGCCTGTGATGCTAATACACGTAAATATAATCTCGGCTGTGGTGGATGTGCTGAAGACAGTGACCCTTATTTACTACAGCTGCGCCAGGCGTCCGCTTGACCAGCTGGTGGCCCACCCTTAGCTCAGGACATGGGAACAGGGCTTTGTAGCACTCAGCTAGAAAGCAAAGCCTCTGGCTCTCTGGCTAGCCCAGCCACACCACGAGCATCTAAAACCCCCGACTCCAGCTCCGGCTAGCCGAGCCACACCATGAATGAGGAAAACCTCGACTCCAGCACGGGCTCTCCGCCGAGCCGAGCCACACAGGGAAAAACCCCACGCCAGCACAATGGGCACACAGCATGCTACTGCTAGACTGCAACTAAAAACCTAAAGGGTTCAGCACTAGGTGTGAAGCAGCAGAGGATATGAATACACACACATATACAAATACATATACACACACACACAGAAAAGGACAAATTTCAACAGCAAGACATAAGGCTAACAACAGTGTTGACTAAAGATTAACAAAAAATGACATGTGGCAGGGGATCACACCAGGGAAAGCCGTGATTGGCCATAACACCTTTTAAAACACTTAATCTCTCAGTCCACTGAATTTGGAAATGGAATTCGAACACTAACAAAAACCATTAGGACCTAACCAATTCTCTCCTTAGAGCATCCGTGTGCTCTCAGCAGTTGACTAGTTTTATTACTTACTGATGTAATTGTCTGTATCCTGTAATGCTCTGTAATACTGTAATTGAAAGTGCTTTTTGTTTTATCTTACTGTTTAATCTTAGAAAAACTGAAATGTCCTGTCAAGCAGGACATTTATTTATATATATATATATATATATATATATATATATATATATATATATATATATATATATATATATATATATTTATATATATTTATATATATATATATTTATATATATATATATATATATATATATATATATATATATATATATATATAGTTGGAAACTCAAAATTCAGTTACTAGCTCTGTTGGTACAGATCCAGATCTTTCACTGTGACCACAAGAATCTATCTTAAAAATGCACCCTGCATATTTATGTATTTACTCTTTGTTTGTTTGTTTGTTTACAGTAACTGATGTGATATTAACCAGGTATTAGTACAAACCTTCACCATATTATGCAATTTCTTTATTTTGCCACTTGACAATTTGTAATGTGCTTTTCAGCATTTAAATGAGCATATTTCATATAAACATGTTTATTTATATACCGAGAAATATACTATCAAAATGTATGCTTTTCCAAATTTCCAGACAAATAATTTTGCCCTTCATTTCAGCAAACATGAGCAACAGCAACAGTCCGTCCCAGTCGGCTTCACCACGTCCAAATGCTCCTTACAGCAGTTATGCCCTTTGTATTTTAAACCACGTTTTAAACTGCCCATTCCATTCTATGCCATTCGCTGCACCTTTGTTGCAATGTTTTGCTCCAAATACATATTTCAAATATGCAACAGTGCTGGACCTGCAGCGGTCCAAACTGAATTATAATTGAGGCTCAAACATTCAGGAGATTGGGAACTAGTGATAATGGTTCTCTTCTCCCACGATTTCTGCCAAACATGAAACAGGTTTGATGAAATGGGGTTATTTTGATTCCCTCCGTGAGGACGTGCTATGCTCATGGTCTTTTTGTATGAAAGATTTTGATATAGCGGCTTTAACCTGTCTCTAGTGTAAAAAAGGCCAGGGCTCAGAGTTGAATTAGAGCTGAACCTTTTTCTTGGGAGCAATCTGAGTGAGAATGTGCTTTGATTTATTTCTCAAAGTCCCAGCGAGAATACCAATGGCTTCTCAAAGCAGGGAAGCGGAGCGCAGATAAGTCCTTTATAAATCCCCTCCATCTTTTCAGTTCATGGGTGCTACTTGATCAGGGGGAGTTCCTATTACTTTTTTTAAAAACTTGCACAGCGAGAGAAGTGAGCACCTTTGATTTTACATGTGTTTAATGAAGCACGCTGAATTCCCCTCTCTCCAAAGTTCACAAGCTGCATCTCTCTCTTGCAGGTCATGATGCTGCCACTCACTGCGACAGTTAAACGGCCACTTTTGGGCGGATGTGTTGTGGGCGACCGCTGAAACCCCTGTTCTGGGCTGACAGAGGGCATCAACTTTGAAGATAAATGAAACCCCTGGCACATGAGCCTCGCTTCCCTTACAATTCACCCATGGCTGGTGACAGGGCATCTGATTCTCCATGGAAAATCCATCCTCATCTGTAGCCCTGACATGACCAGCCACGCTCATTGAAGCCTAAGCCACTGCATGATTAACACACTCAACCTAATTAGTTGACACATGAATTCAGGACTGCACTTGTGTGCCACTGCGATGTTCCGGTCATCGGATCAATAGTAATTAGGTGTAATTAATGGTCAGGTCGCTGCCCAACATGTCATGCCAATAAATGTGGATCGTTTTTCTTTTTTTTAGCTAATCACACACATTGTTTTCTGCTGAACCTGCATTCTACAGTGCAGATTAAACCTCACACTAGCAGTTGTAAACAAAAAGTCAGAAAATCAAAAAGGACCTTTTAAGAACACCTTTTCAAACAACACTCAGAACAAATCTTGCTGTCTAGGTTAATAGTCTCGCTGATATATCATAGAGGCAGTTCCATCTAATGAAGCTCAAATTTTCTGCCAAGACAAATAAGACAACAACATACAGCCTAATATTGAGCTGAAGGACTGTTGCAAGCACATACCAATCATTTTGTAATAACAAGATGAAAAAACATGATGATTTAATCATGCTGACTTCACTTTGCTGCTAATGAACTCCTGTGAAGCTGAATACACCTCCAGCAGGACAACAAAATAATGGAGTACACAGTGCCACACCAGGGTGGGTTTCTACCTTCCTGTTAAACACATGAAAGGGGAATACAGATAAGAATGCATAAAATAAATGCTATTCTGCTATATAATAAAAGCATTAGCACTAATCTAGCATATTAGTTACTAATGATTGACACCATGCGAATGAAGTATGGCGTGTGTGATCTTCAGTTATGAGTTTGAATGTAATTATTAAAAACATACCAGTCTCTTCATCAATAGAAAACCAGCCAAGACCACTTCCAGCTTTGATAGAGTATCTTATTATACCATCTCTGCCCCTGTCATCATCTTTAGCCATGACTTGGACCACACTTGTTCCAAGGCGTGCATTTTCCCAAACAGTGGCTCTTACTGCAAATTCGGAGAAGTACGGCTCGTCGAGATTTTCGTTGACATCAAACACCTCCACCTCCACGAAAGAGTAGGAAGACAGCTGGATGGAGGGGCCACAGTCCTCAGCAATGACAGAGAGGTTGTAGAACTTTTGCTTCTCATAGTCCAGCTCCTTGGTCACCTTGATGGCTCCACTCTCCATATTAACGGTGAATGTCCCATTGTAGTCATTGACCAGGGCATATTTTACTCTCCCACCTGCCCCAGAGTCAGGGTCCTGCGTTTGCAGCCAGGTGATGACAGTGCCAAGAGGAAGGTCCTCTAGAATACAACAACTATAAATCTTGGGAATGAACACGGGTGGACAGTCATTTACATCCTCCAAATAAACCTTTAAGGTCGTCACTGAGAATTTTTGATGACCACTCTCAGCCTTGTCTCTGGCTTCAACTTCCAGGGTGGTATCTGGCATCGACTCTCTGTCCAGCTGGCCAGAGACGTACACCCACCCTGTGGAAGCGTTCATGCTGAAGACAGACGTGTGGGTTAACAAGGTGTAGGAGATTTCCCCGTTCTTACCGAGGTCGTTGTCTATGGCTGTAACCTGAATAACCTCTGTGCCAATGACGGTGTTCTCTGGCACCACTGCCGTGTAGCTATCCATGGAGAATTGAGGACTATTGTCATTCACATCTTCAATGTTAACAGTTAACAGCCTCCAGCTGGACCTTGGAGGAAGACCCATGTCATATATGGTTACATTTAGGAGATACCAGTTTGACCTCTCATGGTCCAAAGGCTGATAGACATATATATGACCACTTTCCATATCAATATTGAAACAGCTGTCAGTATTTCCATCTGATATAACATAGAGAATGTGACCATTAAGGCCTGCGTCACAATCGTTGGTGTTTACTTTAATAATAGTTGAGCCAACAGGTAAATCCTCCCGAACTAGTATCTCAGAAGGAAATGATTCAAACTGAGGGGTCTGCCAGTTGACAGAATACAGGTCAGTGTAATCTTCTTTATCTTTTGATTTGCCAGTGTTGGCTTTGTTAAGAAGGTTTTCAGCTAATGTCTGTGCAACTTTTGTGTCTTTACAGTTAAAATTCCTCAGTGGCGTTCTTCCTCTTACAAGTGTTACATTGACAAAGGTGGACTCAGAGAAAATCTCTCCATCTGTTGCTGCAATTTTCAAGCTAAACAGCACATTTTTAACATTAGCTTCAGAAAGAGACCTCCTCAATGACAATATCCCAGAGTCTGGGTTAAGATTAAAGAGATCCTGTTCATTTCCACTCAATATCTCATATTTCACTAACCCCATCTCATCAATGTCAATGGCAGACAGTGTGATGATTGTCTGCCCTATGGGGAAATCATGAGAAATTATTCCCTTACATGACACGTGTTCAAAAAGGGGTGGGTTGTCATTGACATTTAGAATTCGAACTGTAATATTTACTTCATTCTCTCGTCGATAAGGAAAGCCCCAGTCAGAGGCCCGGACAACAAAAACATATGTATCTACAGATGACTCAAAATCCAGTTCTTTAGATGTCTTAAGTTCCCCTGTGTACTGGTCAATTGTGAAGGGCAGAGGCTGGGGACTTGGTATACTGTATGCTATGCATCCATTTTCCCCTTTGTCATTATCTGTGGCTGATATTTTAAGAATAACAGTACCGATTGGAGCACTCTCATTGACAAAAGACTGATAGGATGCTTGAGTAAATGTTGGGATGTTATCATTAGCATCCTCCACTGTGATTTGCACTGTGGCTCTCAGACCATTCATAGCCTCTGTCACTTCTAGTTCAAAAAGCTGTTGATCCAGC
This sequence comes from Electrophorus electricus, assembly GCF_041902795.1. Taxonomy (NCBI): domain Eukaryota; kingdom Metazoa; phylum Chordata; class Actinopteri; order Gymnotiformes; family Gymnotidae; genus Electrophorus; species Electrophorus electricus. Next base: position 16,234,979 of record NC_137515.1, read on the forward strand.
TTGGTCAACTGTCTTGCTGTTGAGATGACACCAGTAAAAGTGTTAATGTTGAAGTAAATGGAATCTGAGGTCAGACTTAAACCATAACTGACAGACCGTGGCCTGGGAGAAATTGCAACAGCCTCTATGATGGTCCCAGGAGGAGCCATCTCATTAACTGAGGCTTTGTAAATATCTTTCTCAAAGCTTGCCTGTATGGGCTGTGGCTTTTTAATGAGTAAATGAAGTACCTGAGTATTTGAAAACCTGGGAGGTATACCTCGGTCTTTAGCTTGGAAGGTGAGATTCCACCCGTATGGAAATTCATTCCAGTCAATAGGTTCTGATGTTTTTAGCATGTACTCATTAATAAATGGTGCTCTGTCCAACAAAAACTGTTCCAGTGGGTCACCTGAAACTATTGCAACCCACTCTATCTCTCCATTTAGCCCTTCATCCAGATCTGCCACTGTGACCACAGCATACACTGGGTCTTTGTCTGATAATGATGGAATAAGTGCAATCACATTCAGTGTGGGTGAATATTCATTAACACGTGTAATGGTGATCATTACTTTCGCTGTACTGCTTACATCATTGTTCCCATACACTTTCTTTCCACGGTCAACTGCCAGCACCTGAAGGTCAAATCTTTTATTCTGATCTGCGTTAAGTTTGTCTGTCAGAGATATAACCCCACTGGTTGGATGCACAGCAAACCATTCCACTGCTTCCCTAAAGAAATAATAGAATTCACCATTGGAGCCTATGTCTGCATCGGTTGCAGTGACCTGCGTAACACTAGTTCCCAGTGGTGTACTTTCAGGTACCACAATGGTATAGCTGGTGGGTGAGAATAAAGGTCGAAGGTCATTCATGTCCATGATTTGCACATGGACTGTAGCAGATGCCTCCAGGCCATCTTCAGTAACCGCTTTTACACTTAATGTGTAATTGTCCTGTGCTTCACGGTTCAAAGTAGCAGAGTCTCCACTGTTAGTGTGTATACGTAGAAAACAGAAGTCTCCCAGGACAAACTCCTCTGCCTGGAAAAGCCCCTTCTCATTCCCAGAGTCAATAGAGAATCTGATGTTCCATGAGATGGACTGTGTTAGAGTGATCCCCATTTTGTTCTTGCTCCTAACGTAGGACCGAACAGGAGAGTTCTCATAAATAGTGGCATTGTAGTTGGAGCTGGTAAACTGAAATAGTGAGGGTCCAGGCACCTGGCGCTGCCCCCAACAACAGTTAAGGAGGTGAAGGAACAAGAGGGAGAAGCTGAGGAGATGAGCCTCCATACTGATCCCAGGGAACCTGTTTATGGCCATGCCATCATCCAGTAACCCTGGAAATAACACATTATATCCTTTAAAGTGTGAAAATACAGGACAATCAGTTTTCAAATGTATTTAAGCTGAATTCCTATATAGCAAAATGGTCCAGTCTGACCCACATTTACTACTTTCATCCAGCCCACATGCTGCTGTGGAATGCCAGCAATGATTTTGTCTTTGAATATGGGTGCAGGAACACAGCTACAATTTGAATGTGGCTATCTACAGTTGTGCCAGTTTTGGCCCAAAAAGGCATGTTGTATAAAAGTTCCCAAGGTAAGGTAAGGCAAGGTTGTGCTGTTTGCAGGTTTTGGCCCACAGCACACTTACCATTGCCATAACTGACCTGTAAGTGCTGTTAATGGACCATTTTTGTCCCAGAATCATCTGCTATTTGGATTCTTTGGAATTAACTTCAGAGCTACAAATTCAGGAGTCCTGAAGAAAGTACATTTCTAAAAAGACTTTGACCATAAGGGCAATGGGCTCAAAACGTTTTAACCACTCATCAAATGTAAATGTAACCTCAACATGGAAAGGACACTCAAAACAAACTGATGGCAGTGTCTCGTCAGAAGTAAGAGGAATACTACAATGTCAATTACACAGCAGTGTAACTAGCGAAACTGATTAATTTTGTATTTCACTGAATTTTAACGCATACAAGCTATACCGCTTAGCCCATTAAAAGTGTCAACATCTAAAGGTTAAGTAGGTTTAATTTAGAAAATGTGCGTTAAAAACTCTTCACTGGATAAAAGAAAATTGAGCAACAGCCAGCCTTCTCACGCTATCCTATGTTCAGGCTTTTCGTGCACTAATCAAGGGAAACTTTCAATATCCCTGTAGCGCTGGTGCTCAGAATCAAACAAATGCTATTGCAAACTAAATTCAAACCTCGTTTATTCACAACTGGAACAAAGTAAATATGTTTAGAGAGAGATATCTTACCTCCAGGTGAGAGGGAGAGAAAAACAACGGTAAACCAAAAATATAGCTCTGTGTACACCAGCCGCACAGTCTCCGTACTGACTACACTACTACCCACAATTGACTAAGCGCTGTGGGATGCATGTCGCTTATGCACGCTCACGAATGAACACGAACGCGCCACGTTCGTGTCACGTTTTTAATCTACGTGTAAAACCCCGAGAAGAAAACAGCGGAATGGGGCAATATGACTTATCTTACATTAATCTTATTTGTAGAATGCTTATTTGTTATTTTGTACTTAGGAAAAGTTATATTGTGAAGCTGACCTTCTTTGCTATGAATGTTGTTACATTTTGAATAAAATGCCTTACGCTATGATTAATACACAATATGCGCGTAACCACTGCTCCTTATACATATTGTAGAAACATCCCGAGCATCAGATTCATCTATTCTTCCAGGGATGGGACAGTCTAGAGGGAGATGGGCGGGCCGATTGTTGACGATAATTCACGAAACTCAACGAAATATTTCCGGAAAAGAAACGATTCCGGTGTTGTTATGGCTGAAGTATGGACCCGCATGTAGCTAGTTAGATAGCTATGTAGCTAACTCAACATCTTCAGAAAAAAACAAACCTACATCTCGACCGAGCCTCGTTTTGTGGGACGTTTTAAGCTGTATAAATAGACATAGCTACAAAATGTCTGTCCTTTGTTATAATAAGGGTTGTGGGCAACGCTTTGACCCTGAGAAAAATTCTGATGGTGAGTCAGTCGGCTTGGAAACTAGCTAGCTAGGTTAGCTAACCTAGCAAATGCTTATACTTATAGCTAATTAGATATGTCAGCGAGACATCTAACTAACGTTATACTGATTCCGCTCTAATAACTACCTCGCTGAAGCTAGTTTTGTGGCTAATATGAATCAGTTAGCTCAGTACCAGCCAGCCAGACATCAAGAATATGGTTTATTTCTCTAAAAGTGTCTGCCAGTTACACAGGTTAGCTTACTTGGCTAGCTAGCTAAATAGTTAGATTGCAGGTCCTTCCATGAAGTTAGCTATCTTAAAACTGTCCTGGTTAGCGCAGCCCGATGAATTAGTTAGCCAGCCAACCAGATCTGTTACAAGTTAGAAATATACCCAACTAGAACAAGTTACAGGCTAATACAAAACAAAGATTGCTCATTTGTTATTACTGTTTTTGTACAGATTGTTAACATCCATTTGAAGTTAGCTAACCTAACTCCCTGTTCGCAGATGCTTGTACGTATCATCCTGGAGTGCCGGTTTTCCATGATGCCCTGAAGGTGGTTTTGTTACTGATGCAGATTTTTGGGTCGGGTAGCATTTTTTCTTTTAGAACCAGTCTTTAATCGTAAACCTGTTTTTATAGACATACATTTTTATCATTTATTCTAGGGTTGGTCCTGCTGTAAGAGACGGACAACTGATTTTTCAGATTTCCTTAGTATTGCTGTGAGTACAACTTTTAGACAGTGTTTTGGCATGAGAAAATAATCTTTCACATAAAAGACAAATACTGAAATTGTTGGAGTGGCTCATTTCTTAATCAGGGTTGCACAAAGGGACCTCATAACCAGGAGAAACCACCTGAACCTGTTAAACCTGAAGTGAAGACATCTGGAGAAAAGAAGGATCTCGATGGCCTTAAACCAAAGTTTAATGAGTCTATCATCCAAGCACCAAAACCTGTTGAATCTATTCAGCGGCCAAGGTAAAGCAGTCTCCCACACTTTAATTACAGAGCTGTGTAGTTAGAGTAAAATACTTTAAACTTAAAGTTTAAAGCAAACATTCACAGTAGTATTCATAGTAGAAGTCACCTGTGTGTAGTGGCAGAATGCTGTTTAAATATTAGGAAGTGGTTCTTCTGAAATTGAAAAAAAAAGTGTTACGCCATTGTTAGTACAAGCATATAACAAAAACTTGTTTTGTTCTTCATGCAGTCCCGATGAACCATTTTCAAGGCTACAGCAAAAAGTCTCTGTTTCGCTCAGACAGGCATTAGAAAAGCTCAAGTTATCTGACAATGCACCTGGTAGAAATGGTGAGAATTTATTTATAAGCAGCCCCTTGCTGAGGAGTTGAGGGGTGTTGGTGTATATGTATGTATGTATGTAGATTGCTTCCACATTTATGAGTATATTAAGGTATGAGTGCACCACACAGCAGCAGCATTGCTGGAGCTTTTAAATTCATCAGTTACTGCTGGGTTGAGAGGGTGCTGCCGTGAGGAGCCCTGATAAACTGTCCTATTTGTACACATTGAAGTATAGCTAACACTAAATGTGCATGGCAACAGATGAGCTAGTCTCTAACTGTGTAGCTTTCTGATAACACTGGTGGTGACTGGATGATATATTTGTGTGGTACCCAAACCATTTCCTGCCATTTACTCCTTCAGAAAGTAAACAGTCATGCTTTCATTCTTTTACAGAGGAAGAAGATGATGACATTAAAATTGGAACATCTTGTAAGAACGGGGGTTGCACTAAGGTACTATGTCCAATAATTAAAGTTTCCCAGCAATAGCAGTTGTGTTCTCTGAACTGACAATAAATTAAACATTCCATTTTCCAGACCTTCTGTGGAGCAGAGAGCAATGAAGAAGTTTGCTTGTATCATGCTGGGGTGCCAATATTCCATGAGGGGTAAGCAACTGTTTTCTACAAAATCTACAAAATAATATTGGTTAAGATCAGGAACACTCATCCTGTGTGTTTTGTGGTTTTAATTTTGCTTTACCCCTAAGAATGAAATACTGGAGCTGCTGCAAGAGGAAAACATCTGACTTCAACACCTTTCTGTCTCAGGAAGGTTGCTTTAAAGGAGCCCATCTGTGGCGTAAGGAGGACACGGTGTGTTTCTGTCCCTCAGGACTGAGATCTTTAATACTGTACTAAAAGGCTGCTTGCCTTTCTGTGTGTTTGGTCTGCAGTTAATTCACATTAGCTTCACTGGGTCCAAACATGCATACATGTCCCTAGTTCAGATATGAATATCTTTTATATTTGACTGTATTAATATGCATTTATTTATTTGTTTCATTCAAGCAGATCGATACAATGATGCATGGTACAAAATATTTCTCCTCTAACTGCATGCACAATTTAAAAAAAAAAAGCATTTTATGACTTGTTTAAAGGAAGCTTTTGAAATTGGTCCATCAGGGAAACATTTAACAGTATGATGCAAATGAGGCCATTCTTTGTGTGCAGGGTAAAAAGGCTGTGCCTTGCAGATCTGATTGGCACCAGACTGGAAGTCAGGTCATCATAACCATTTATGCCAAAAACTCTGTCCCTGAGCTGAGCTTCGTGGATGGAAACAGTACAATGGTATGCTTTGACACTTGTGGTATAGCCTACTTAGTTGTCATAGTATGGTTATTTCCTGCCTGTGCTAAATTACCATAATTCTCAAAGAAATCCCCATTTCAGTTGGATATCCACATATTATTTGATGGAGATAAGGAATTTGCACAGAAGATTGTCCTATGGGGAGTAAGTATTCAAATTCATTGCCTACCATCTCTGTAATAAGTACACATCAGTCTCTGATATTTGCTTTTCTTGTTGTAGGTCGTTGACTCAAGTAAAAGCACAGTTAACATGATGGCAGCCAAGATTGAGATTGCACTGAAGAAAGCTGAGCCAATGTCCTGGGCACGGTTGGACCTTCCACCTGTAGTGACTTCACCCAAAGAGAAAGAAAAGATGAGTGAGAGTGACGATGACCAAGTAGATGAGTGACTGCATGCAAAATACTGTAGGAAGACTGCAACCTGAACACTTGACAAGATTGACACGATGCATGAAAGCATCCTTCTTTAAAGCCCAGCATTTGGGTCCTGATTTCACTGTAACTTACATAATTGTCCCACACACACACCCCCCCCCCACATGCTAGAGGACTTGAGTTAAAATGAGTAAGGACTGTCTGGCTTAGTACATCACACTGAGTGGCCCATCCCCAATACCTGGAGATTGCCCATAAAAAGAATGTTTTGTGAGAATCAGCTAGCATTTGCTGTATGGGTGATGCTATTTTGGAGGTACTGGTTTGAAGGTTTTAACCAGCCCTTGCCCAATTAAGCCTTCCCTCATGTCCCACCCCCTACATTTTTAGAGTTTAGGCCTTGTGCATTTTTCTACAGCAACAGACATGCAACTTAGCTGCTAAACCCTTGCACAGTCAGTCATCAGCCCTGCACTTAAATGTTCCTCCACATTACTGTAGTTTAGAATCTTGGGTCATGGATAGGTGTGACTCAATTGAGACAAGCCAGTATTCAAGAAGTAATGCTGATGGCAGAAGTGCAGTGAAACCCACCCCCTCTGAACCATGCTTAGCAGATGGCTTGCTGCCCAAAATGGAGGAGCAGGGTAATGAAAAGAAGCCTGGGACAACAGTCCTGCAAAAGTAGTTTATTCACACAAAATGCATAAAAAGGTAATCAAAAGTCAAATCTCTTCTGGACCTCAGCAGGGCCAAAAACAAAATCAGTTTCAGTGGCCCGAGTCTTCAGACATTCATCTTCACCATCCTAAGAGTTGGCAAGTTGAGGGGGAGAGAACCAAACATACAATTTGTATGACTCAACATGAAGCAATTAGGCCAAATAGCAGTTTTGTGCAACATGTCAAGTTAATGTCAATAAAGCTGAACCCACCTCACTGAAGTACTTCTCTATGAGTGCTTGAGCAGCACGATAAACAGCATTGTTCTCATGGTTCTGGAGTAGTTCAATGCGATCCAAGCCACCTAGCTCTTCAACCAGTAGGCAAAGTTTATTCACCTCCCCTAGCTTCTCTGCAGCCTAAGGAAACCCAAGAGGCACAAGTTGGTGTAACTGGAGAATAATTTGCATCTAGCTTGCAAGTTGCACACTAATGCCTTTAAGCTAATCATGCCTTGGAATAGAAATGAATCAATACCAGAGTTATTTAGAACCTCAGCAAGTTCAAAGCCATATGCAAACAGAACCCTTACCAAGAAGATATTACTGATGGCATCCAGTATAACCAGGACAGTCTTGGCATCTTTGACATGCAGTAAGCTTAAGATAGCCTCCAGTCCACCACATCTGACCAGCTGCACTACCTGCTCCACTGTGCCACCACTGGTGTAGTTGGTGACCGCCCACACAGCCTCTCGTTGGGTTTTAAAGTCTCCCTAATAGGATGTTTTAGCCATTAGACAGACAGTCACCCAGAACAGACACATGGCTTTCTATAGCATACAAGGTCTGGAAGTCTGTCAAGATCAAATGCCTTACCTGTACACCACTCTTATAGACCACAGTATTGTTTGTTTATACAGCTTTGTAGGTAAAAGCTATAGCCTAAAGTTTGATCAGGTCCAACACATACCCAACACCTACACAGGCCCAAACCCAGCCCAACGAGACACTAGACATAACATTAAAGAAATAAAAAGCCCCCCCTTTTGCCACCTACATTCTTCAGGAGCTCCACGAGGGGAGGCAGTAGACCACACGTTATAAGTTGCTGGATCTGCTGACGTGGTCCAGCAGCAATGTTGGACACAGCCCAGGCTGCTTCCTTCTGCACGCTGGGCTTAGGGTGCCGCATCAGCTTGGGCAAAATGGCCAGTACACCAGCATCAATGGCCATCTGTGTCTGCAGGTCAGAGCCACTTACAATGTTGCCAATGGAGCGTAGTGCTGGAGTCTGGTTTTAAAAAACAGGCAAATCACAGGTATTTGACAAGGTAGTATATCTTGGGATGATCCTACAAGTCATTCTTGGAACATGTGCAAAGAACACTTGCCACCACTGCAAGCTCCTCAAATCCCAGCAGCTCAACCAGCCGTGGTAGGACTCCAGTCTTGATCACAACATCAATTCGCTCATTGGGCCCATCTGTGAGGTAGGAGATGGCCCAGCTTGCATCGGACAGGATGGATTTGTCGCTGTGGTGAAGCAGCTGTATAATGGAGGGTAACATCTGCTGGACAGCAGAAAAGCGAGGAAAAGGATTCTTGTTCCTACACAGGTTCGAGAGCGTCCACGTCAGGTTGCGGAGGTATCCCACCTGAAGAAAACATAAGGCTTTTTCCCCCTCCTTTCTACTTGAATGTTACACCATGACAAAGCACTCTTCCACAGTGGTTACAGAAAAGTATAAACTGAATTACTGGAGCATCTGGTGTTAGACGGGCTAATAAAGCAGGAATCACGTTGCAGTCGATAAGTGCATCTCGATATGATGCCCCATCACCTGAGGGGACAAAAATGTATATACTCAAGTCTTGAAGACTCAGCACAAAGTTAGTCACCTAAACTTGGAACAAATCCCTTCAGAAAATAGACAACTAATGCCAAAAAAATTGTAGCCTTAGAGAAAGACAGCCAATAGCAAAGGACCATTGTTTAGAAATGTTCTACACTAACATTTGAGGCAAGCATGACAGGTCACAGGGATTACCTGCAATGTTGCCCAGGGCCCAGACAGCCTGTTCACTGATGTTGAGCATGGGTGAGGCCAAAAGGGCAATGAAGGCGGGGACAGCTCCATGTTCAACCACCTGCTGTGTGTGCCACGAGGTGCCAGATGCCACATTGGTGAGGGACCAAGCAGCCTCAAACTGCAGAGAGGGGTCATCATTCCTACCCAGGAACGCCACAAAGCGAGCCAACAGCCCTGCCTCCACAACCTCTTTCAGCGGAGGGTTCCTTTCCCTAGAAAGTAGCTTCCTAAAGGGATAGAATCAAGCCATAAGTCATCAAGCATTTGAAGCCAAGCAGGGGGACATAAACTAGAGGCATAGTTGCTGTACCTTGCTGTTACACAACCTTGCATCTGCTTCTCTGAGCATTCACTATTGACATTTGCAATGATCTCTTGAATTGTTGCATATATTACCTGAGTGGAGCACAGGGGTAAAGAAACAATACTGAAAAGATATTACAAGAAGGCAGTGGTGTCATCGCATAATCTGACAAATGACGGTCCAACCAGTTGATTGTCAATGTTGTACTCTGGCGACAGGGGCTCTTCATCAGGCTGGGATGAAATGTTTCTCCTCTTCAGTATACTCTCCACCCTCTGCGCTTTACGAAGTTCAACGCACTCCGCAACTCTGCGTTCGCGCATTTTCTTCAGAAACAAAGACAAATGACTTGGATAGAAATTCCATATGTACAGAGGTACTCAACTGAAATGATGAGCTAACCGACCTACCGTCGGTTCTTTGCCCTTATTTTTGAATTTGGACATGCGTTTGTCGGTTAAATTTTCAGTAGGCATTCTGAACAAGAAGTAAAGTCGTGGGAATAAAAATGTTCAAACCCTGCTCTTTTTCAAACGCAATACTGCTGCAACAACCACCCTGCGGAAACCATTTAACTGTTGAGCTAAATCATAGTCAGGTGATTCTAATCGCCAGACCCTGAACGTCATAACCCCAAACGGAAATCAAGTTTAACAGTCCATCGTTCCGACAAAGGCACTGTACAGAGAGGTTTGCTTGTCGTATGCCTGAGATTAGGTTTCTCCCTTAACGCTATTCAACATTCTGCGATATTTTAATGTCGTATTAAACCCGTTCTTTCTTATTGTATATAAAATGCTCTACGGCTATTTACAGCAAAATTTACGCAACTAAGGGTAGCCTAATTTTGCCTTCACCAGCTACTTTATTAGAAACATCACTTTGAAAATACCTTGTAGGTGTAACTATAATAATTTGAGTATATATCCTATGCAGAGTTTGTATTATCCATTGATGGAAGCCATTATGAGTAGTCAAGTTTGTGTCGTGCTTTAACTAAATTAATTGGTTCAAAGCGTGTATTGATGGATTAAGCCAAACTTTTATTTAAGAAGAAACATGAATAAAAAAAAAACATTTCGAGGAATGAATTAACCCGCTAAATACAGTCTCAAAAATGAATGAAACATTAGACTTAAATGTCTGCATTATATTCTTAAATGAAATAATGAAATAAAAATATCACAGGGACGCATTCTGCCTAGTACTTTCGCATGCAGACTCTCTGCGTATTATGCGCTTCTCAAAGTAATACTAAATCAGGCAGCATGCGTGAATGTTGACTAATGAGATTCATGGACGTTGTCGCCACCTAAAGCCGATCATCATTCATGACATCATGGCTCTGTAAGAGTCGGAAGAGCCTTCGGTGTCGGTACTTATTATGAGGGGCTGCTTTTCGGGGCCCCGCGGCGTTCTTGTCCGCTGTAGTACGCAGGCGCGGACTGCAGCCAGCCATATAGCCAGAACACTGGTGCAAAGGGCTCCCAGTACAGCTGCCCCCAGAAGCCACAGCCAGAGCACTCTCACCTCCTCCAGATATGACGCCACATTGTCTATGAACTGTTGACCTGCAGCAACACAGGCAAAAAGGCAAAAAAAAAAACCAACTTTTTATAACATTTTTAAAAAATTGGGAAGAAAATCAGAAGTTAATGTGGTGTGCTTCAGTCGATACATGAACATGGTGACTGCTTTATTACATTTGATTTTATTAAACTCAAAGCAAATTGATCTGTTTGGTCTCTGGAGAGTCCCAGAGTTTAAAAAGTTTATGCTCCTCATGATCAAAAATAATTAAAAAGTGAAAACGGTACTGACAATTAGACATGATGCAGCCTACAAAAATATGTAAATGTGCTTTCACCTGGATCTTGGAGGTAGGAGTACTCATAGCCCATGTCTTTGCTAGAAAGAAAGTAATCCCCATTCCTGTACAGAGGAATGAAGGGTGCCATGTAGTATTCACTGTTATGTCCGATCGGCGCATTGGTGGTGGGATAATGAGACTTATCAGGTTGATGCCTTCTCAACCATTGCTCATAGATACTGCAGAAAAAGGGACATAGGTTCAAACATGGCCTTCACCTTGTTTTAAGTACTTGTTAGATTGACAACATAATATTATGAATTTAAAAGGCAATTATATAAACTATTGTATGGGAGAGCAGGAATACGGAACTGTGACATGAAGGTTGTGTTCCGTTTCTCCTGACTAAGCGTTACCTATCTACAAAGGCATGGTGCAGGATGAAAATTGGGTCATTAGCAGAGCCTTGCACCGAAGACATGGAGCCGTTCATGAAGACGTGCACGGCTGCGTGCATACCCAGCTTGGCAGCGCTCCCCAGGCCGGTTTGAGGATCTCCAAAACCTGCACGGGGAGAGCACACCACAGGAAGGATCAAGCCTACTCTACACAGTCTCCTCTGGAAGCATTCCAAGGTGGTGAGAGTGAATGGAGTCCATATAAGTCTATAACTACCCAGCAGTTCAAGATAATATAAAATATGCTATAGTTAGATGCTATCATTAGATGATTATATAGCTTTATTCAGAACACCTTGAGCAGGAAAGCTTTGATACCTCATTATAGTTCTCATTTGAAAACAACTTCTGCAAGCTGCACGTAAATGACTTCCTGTGCTGAACTGACTTAGTGTTCTTTAATTCTAAAATTCTCAAACGAATACAGCAAATGTCAAATTCAGCGGGTGATTTTGCACCGTATCCTACTGTAATAATCCTAATCATCATTAAAATAGAAAGTCTGGATTATTGTCATGAAATGCGGAGCTGTGTGTCATGGTATCAAACCTTCCAGTGTGTTCCTGAAGCTCATGTTGGCTGTGATGTCCATGTCTCCAGTGTCGTACTGGGCCAGGTTGAGAGCGAATTCCACATTAGCGGCCGTAGGCAGTCCGACTGCCAGGTTCCGGTCGTGCTTACCGGGGTTCCGTAATAAAGGCCCTTCCTCCCTGCCGTCGCATAGCACACCTCTCATACTGTACTCTGGTGCTCTGGAGCAAATCACCTGTAGAGGCCGCTGTAATACTCAGTATTGGGCAATCGCACTGGACCGGCCATATCAGCCATGGATAGCTTTAAATGAATCAGTGGCATCTTAAATATCAGCATGTCAAATTTGTAGTAGCCTATATCAGAAAGGGTATGTCCTTAGTATATGTCTGTACTTGTAAAATATTGATGCATTTTTCTTCCGATTTTCGGATATGAGCTTTTATTACTTAGTTTTGTAATAAAATCTTTTGAAAATTACCTTCCAAGAGGAGAACACGGATGATGGACTGATGAGGTTCGGATTAAGACGACTCTGGCTCCCCATAAGATCGTCGGTGCACACCTCACAGTCCTGCGCGTCTCTCCAGTCCCAGTAGGGTATAGTGAAACTGGCGTCTCCCGTTAATTTCCTAATCTCATGCTCCCACCGTAGTAAGTACACTCTGTGCCATGGTAAGAAAGCGGGCGCCCAGTGCCCAAAGTCCACCTGTCTCCACACGTTGTTAGTCCCGCCAAGCATTGCGTGTCGGGAAACGTAAAAGTGCATCCAAACAAAGAGGTCGTAGATAGAGACATTCAGAAACATAGGCATGGTGCCATTGTTCATTTCACTGTAGGTTCCGGTAGCCATCACATAATCTTGGCTCATTGTATTCTTGGCAAGATTAAGGTAAGAGATAAATTTCTGCCTTTCTGTTGCTGACAGGTGGAAAATATTTTTGCGAATAGACTCGCGTCTCTCCGCACAATTTGTTCCGAAGTACCCGAAACTACAATCGCCGCAGTTATGACCCATAAAGTTTTGGAGGCATCGGCAGGTACGATTGAAAAACACAGTGGGCCATCTCTCTCTATCGTCTATACCCTTAAAAGGGTATTGCAGGCCATCTGGCTGATCGGATACTACTACATCTCCACAGACACCCCGACCCGATCGCGCCCCACAGGCTGACCCGTCTCCTTCCCAAACGGGGCAACATTCCTTGGAGCCGAGAACCTCTCTGGTTATACATTGCCGAGGAAATTGCTCATATGTTGATTTCAGAAGTTGCAGGGAAAAAGTCAGTAGAATCAGTGACCTCATTCTGTCTTCTATGATTGTTCAGTGAGACTTTGAGGTTAATTATTTTACGGGTTTTTTTAAACGGTGCCCCACGCCCACTGTCCGCTTCTTCTCATCACATGCCTCTCTGCCCCAGGGATCATTTCAGGATAAAATTCTTTCACTGAAATCCGCCCACTGCTGGTAGTGGAATCTCGTCCTTGTAAAGGGATCGCCTTTTAATGTTGCATTTTTCAGGAAAAGGTAACTGCAAGCATTAAATGTTTCATTGTCACATATTTTAACAACATCCCCCAAAGATAGATATGCCATACGTGTTTGGTAGTAAATTTTACTTCAGTATTCGGAATTACATGAAATTCCAAGTTAGATGCACAGTACTCGATTTAACCAGATGATGGCGCAATGTACAAATAACATAAGATTAGGGTGACTGACATTTATCAAGAAACTCGAATAAAAAGAGTTTTAATCTGCACATCTTGCTAGGAGACAAATTATCTTAAATCTAAATATAATTTTGAATACAATAGTTGTCGGTTATAGTAGAATAGTTGTTAGGTACAACCACCTCTTTAGTTAATGTTTCATTGGACAATGATTTTTTGTTTGTTTGTTTGTTTTGTGCATGAAAAATATCGTATAGTTGTACAAAGGGTGTTTTTATGCTCGTTATGTTATTGAGCATATTATGCAGGATAGAGACTTATGACTTCTTACCGTAGGACTACCGCCAGGAAAAATTTAAGAAGCCACATATGGGCTATTAATCCAATTCAATATTTGTTTGTTCTTGTATAACAACTAGCTAGAAAAGGAAACCAAACTTCCGGTGAATCCAAACAGAATATCTTAACTGCATAAAACAACCTACGCTTAAAACTGAATTAGGCTCTTTACAGTGCCCGGTTCGAGCATTGCACAGAATGCAACTGCGCTTAGAAGGAAAGTGCCGCGGGTCATTTCTTTTACTCCTTTCGGCGCGAATATATCTGTACCGCATAAAAGCACATTGGTGGTTTGGGCAAAATGCCATGTGACGAACGAGAACTGACACTTCGGCAATTAAGTGCGCGCTCCTCGTGAGCGACCATACACCCAGAGAAAGCCAGCTTGCTAGGACACAGGCAGTAGCGCGAAGTAAGGTGAGAACGGTAAGCCTTCTGTTATTCCTTATTTTGAGATATTTTCAAAATTGAAATGCATACTCAAATGCAGATGTTGCAGTTCATGCCTAACATGTATGGATTACTAGCTGTCGCCATTTATCGATTTAAACCTACATCTGAATCTAACAGAGCCGTTTATGAGCGGAGTATTCAGCACCGTGGACAGCTCCGTGGACGCATTTTTTTCGGAGTGAGAGATTATTGTTTAGGAGTATTAAGTTCATAGAACTTTAGACATGTTAAGTCGATGTTAATGATTCTCACTGCAGTGTAGTTTGCTCGAAAAGACAAGCGTCTTTTCCAGACGGCGTTGTTATATATGATCAGTGGCATTGAAAGAGTCACCATTACTTCACAGCTTTCTCTGGATGCCGACACAGCCTACACTCTCACAAACAAGACTAGTAATTTCCCAAGAGATATTTTACTTGTTAAAGAATCATGCATTTTGGGTGAAAAAATCAGAGCAGTGATATTTAGTGATTTGTTTAGTTTTGATTCAATCTTTTGGCTGTTTATGGATTAAGGGGAAAACATTTATCTTATTTATATTTTTAATATTTAAAGAGGCATAGATTTTTGTTCAGAATTTTTGTTAGCTTTTATCTTAACTGCATCTCTATGTCCATCATCGAGTGGTCTTTTAGGATAGTATGGAGAAGCTGTGGGAGGCAATCCTCTATAGCGATTTTTTTTTTCTAATTGTTCTGAACTTCTTTTCCCATTAACTGTTGCAGATGCCCTGAGTCCTTCACCTGCCTTTGGCACCAGGAAATCTGAAAGAGATGGGGATATTTCTTGTCTCTTTTCTCTTTGCACTGCTTGTGCTGGACAGCAGGCCCATGAGGCCAGGCACACTGGCTCATGCCCAGTCCAATGAGCGGCGTGTCCTGGCCCACATCCCTGGCGACATTATCATCGGGGCACTGTTCTCGGTGCACCACCAGCCGCCGGCAGACAAGGTTCACGAGCGCAAGTGTGGTGCTGTGCGCGAGCAGTATGGCATCCAGCGCGTGGAGGCCATGATGCACACGCTGGACCGCATCAACGCCGACCCGGCCATCCTGCCCAACATCACGCTGGGCTGCGAGATTCGCGACTCCTGCTGGCACTCAGCTGTGGCCCTGGAGCAGAGCATTGAGTTCATCCGGGACACCCTTGTCTCCGCTGAGGAAGAGGAGGGCATGTCTAAGTGCTCTGCTGAGGGTGGAGGGGT
The DNA here is from genome assembly GCF_041902795.1 of Electrophorus electricus. Classification (NCBI taxonomy): domain Eukaryota; kingdom Metazoa; phylum Chordata; class Actinopteri; order Gymnotiformes; family Gymnotidae; genus Electrophorus; species Electrophorus electricus. The sequence continues at coordinate 16,250,515 of NC_137515.1, forward strand.
GTCTGTGAGAGGGAAGAAACCCATCGTTGGCCTAATTGGACCTGGCTCCAGCTCCGTGGCCATCCAGGTGCAGAACCTTCTCCAGCTCTTCAACATTCCTCAGATCGCCTACTCAGCCACCAGCATGGACCTCAGTGATAAGTCACTGTATAAGTACTTCATGAGGGTTGTGCCTTCAGATGCTCAGCAGGCCAGAGCGATGGTGGACATTGTCAAAAGATATAACTGGACCTACGTCTCAGCCATACACACCGAGGGTAAGGTGCACTGTCTTTTGATGGCATTGTAGTTTGAAGATGTAAAAAAAAAGATAAAAGGATAATATGGTTTGGTTTAGTTTAGTTTGATTCAGATGAAAATGTACCCTGAAAAAGTTGCCACTAATCTTATCTTTTCATTTGGATTGTGGCTGTGCTTCTCTTAGTCAAGACTTAAGATTAATAATGAATTATTATTAATTTATGATTAACTATCATTTATTTAGAAAACATTGACAGAAACCCCAATCTGACAGATAAGTATCTCACCTACCACTTATGACAGCACATATGGGGTCCACTTCAAAGGATTGCCTTTAAAGAGTCGTGTGTTGTCTCTTCTGGAACAATGTGTCGCGCCTTCCCTCTCGTTTTCTGTTAGGAGACAGATTGTTCTGTTACACAAAGCTGTGGTAGCACTGGCCGTTCAGCTTCACTCTCTATTATTGATGGTGGAAATGTGAAATGCCATTTTCTAATGAGCAAAACAACCTATTTGTTGAATTCATATTGTACCAAAACTATGACAAATTAAGATATTCTATTACATAAAACAAATAAATCTGCACTGGAACCCACACTTTCTGACATTAATTGGTAGGTCCGTTGACACAAAATGCATCAACTTTCACTAGTGCATTTGAGTAATGCACTCTGTGTCACACTCTAAGCCAAAAGCAGCCCTTGTGGACATGAAGACAGATGACCTAGCAGACAAATGTTAATTACAGCACTGGTTAAGTATGGAAGACTGCCCTTAGTGATCACCTCCATCATGAGCTGAGGATATGAAATACTGTAGAACATGACAAGTGCTGCAAATATTTCTTGCAAACATTTCAGAAGTAAAGTGGTGTATATGCCGTTAAATGTTTGCTTCCCACTAAGCATTGCAATTGAAGCAGGTAAAAATAAAACATTTTTAAATTAGCAGCAAAAGAGACATGTTAGAATATGACATGTCATCAAATTATCTGTAATAACATCGCTTACTACATAATGATGCTATTATCTGTTCCAGATTGCTTCAGATCTGTGCAGTCTTTTCTGAAATTGTTAATGTTTTATTTTTGTCGTTTGCCACACTGCATGTAACTGCTTAGAAAGTCCCCAGCATTACTGCTGCCCTGTTTGCCTGTAAACAGTTGATGGGCATATTGAGACACAGTGGGACACCGTTACTGTGGTTACGGTGTAGGCACCTGCTTTTGTTTTTGCCTCCTTGTTTGTGTCATGACAGACCATAGAATCCGGGAGGACAGGTTGGATCACTTGCTGAGGGGCAACCATGATCACCATTTATACATTCACATTATTTTCTTCCCCGTCAGTGAGCATTTGGATGCAGTGTAATTAATTTCCCTGCTGGAATGTGCACTGCTCAAAGGCTACTGGTCTTCTGCCTCTGAGGGAGGGGCGAGTACCAAAGACAAAGATGAGCTGTGTCTTCACATTAGACCAGAAGTCCCTGTCACATCTAATAATAAGTTCTCACGTAAATTCAGATTTTTTTCCACTCAGTGTTTAGTGTTATCTGCAGTCTATTGGAAGATGGGTGGCTGAAGTTGGGGCTCTTCTTCGTGCTGCCAAACTGCGCCATATTTCTTGGTTTGTCTCATCTCATAACAAAGTCAGCTAATGTCATTTCAACACATGAAGCATGCACTTCTCTGGCAAAGAAGAACAAAGATGGAGAAACGAACTTTGAAAGCAAGACTTGCCCCATGAGAGGAGACAGGTAGAGAAATGGCGAGAAGAAAATCTGTGACTTCTAATAGCTTGGAATCTTGGGGGAAAAACACTTGGTAAAACCTGGGACATTTGATGCCGCATAAAGCAGAATGTGCAGACCTACTGACATAGATACAGACAGCCTAAATGGATTACTCGTAACCAGTGAGATTCAGTTTTTAAAAACGGCTGCCGCAAACTTGGAAGAGGAGAAAAATGTGGTTATGATTCATAGAGGCCCAGCTAAAAATATGCTTCAAGGTGAGATTAATCCTAACAGAGTGCAGCCAGCCCAGTCTCCATGCCACAGTTCAGCTGGAGTAGTGACAGGAGAATAGGAGTGGATGGCTATGCTGTGACCGCCACACCCCTGCTGAAGGTCCCCTTCTTCTGGTTGCACTTGAGAACTCAATGGCCATCAAGACTTCATGCTCACAGAGCGTTCTTGGTCCACAAGACATTCAGTATGTTTGGTGGCTCCTTGTTTTAGATTTGACCTTTATATAGGCTTCTTCTTTTTAAATGATAAAAACAGTATCTCCCTGCTTGGTGGTCTAGCTTTATTAAAACTCATATTTTTTTTAGTCTTTCCTTACATCTGCAGCCAGATGTAGTGCACATTAGAATATAATGTGTCCAGTGTTTGGATCTCACAGTGTGTGCCTTGAGAGCAGGGGATGAGTAGATCCAAGTCCTCAGAGTTTTAATGTGATTATGTGGGATCAGTTTCTGGCTTTCATATCTCACAGCACACTGTAAATGTATTTCAGATCAGCACTCTTGCTGAAACACTTATATGGGCTCACATAGCAACCAGAAAGTAGGTGACCTGATTTGTGATATGGGGGAATTTACCCCTGACACTATGCGAAATCGGGGCAGGAGCAGTGTGGTGTACAGTAGTTTGTAACAAAATGATGTGAAAAATATGCCTGTGTTGGTCAAACACAGCTCACAAACCATATACTACATGCATAAGTCCAGTTTTTGGTTTAGGCACCTTAATAAAATGTAAACGTGTTGAAAACTTATAAAAATATTCACATTAAAAGCAAATTCACCAATGAGACTAAAATAGCACTAGGGAGAACACCTTAGTTTCAGTTCACAAAAACAAAGTGCAACTGGGTTATACCAGATATCGACCTACCACAGTGCCTTACAATATCTTCCCCTGCTTTGGAAGAGCTGTAGATCAGCACTTGCCATGCAACAGCCCAATGGAACACATTTCTTAACAGCAAGTGCTGAGTCCTAAAGACAAAGGCGTAAACGTTCTTACTCCCTGCTCTACCTTTAGAGAGTGCATCCTAATAGGACATTAGTGTGTTTCTTCTAGTTTAGACTTTCTTAGTGGTGTGTTCTATTTAAACTTTTCTAATAGTGCATTAGTGTTTCTCTTCTATTTTAGACTTTCCCAACGGTGTGTTTCTTCTATTTTAGACTTCCCCAATGGTGCGTTTCTTCTATTTTAGACTTTCCTAACAGTACATGAGTTTCTTCTATTTTAGACTTTCCTAAAAGAACATTGGTGTATTTTTCTATTTTAGACTTTGCTAACAGAGCACTGGTGTGTTTCTTTTACCTTAGACTTTATTAACAGCATGTTAGTCTGTTTCTTTGAATCTCTAATTATGCTGTAGTGTGTAAAACGGTCACTAAAGTACTTTTGATCTTAACCTGCAGGAAACTATGGCGAGAGCGGAATGGAGGCCTTTAAAGACATGGCGGCCAAGGAGGGCATCTGCATTGCACACTCAGATAAGATATACAGCAACGCCGGGCAACAGAGTTTCGATCGGCTGCTGGAGAAACTGCGCAGCCATCTGCCCAAAGCACGTGTAGTGGCATGCTTCTGTGAGGGCATGACCGTACGTGGCATCCTCATGGCCATGAGACGGCGCCACCTGGTGGGCAAGTTCCTTTTGGTTGGCAGGTAACTTTTATGTCGTCCAAAACTAGTGCACTGTACACTGGTATGCCTACATCTGCTCCTAACTAATACGAGACCTGTCCACAATGGAAGTAGGACTGGAATTACTAGGAATATTTAAGGATTTTCAACCTTTTGGGTGTCTAAATCTGTTGGCCTCTGTTTAATATGCATATCTGTGTGTCCAGGTTGGAGAAGAAACCAATTGCGAAATTACTAGTCACCCCTCCCTTTCCCACCCAGCAGAAATCCACACTGGCTTGACTGTTATTATCAACATCAACATCATCATCATTGTCATCATCATTTCTTCATCTCATATCTTCTTTCAAGTACTTCATTATGGACATTCATTTTTGTGATCAATTATTTGTTTTTTTGTTTTTTTACATGTACAGACAGCTTGTAGGAAATACAATTTATGAAAGTGCCATTATGGACATTGTAACTAAAGAGTATTTGCCATAATGAAGAGAATTGTGTACGGCAGGTTTTATTGTGGACATTCATCTACAATACAGTGTTTTTACTTTTCTCTGCCAAATGTGTTTTTCTGTTCTCAACAATGCCCTGACATGTTCTGTGGTTCATTTAATGTCTGTCCTTTTCTCAGTGTTAATTTAACACCTCCAGTGTTTATAAGTCCAGGACACAAAAGGAGCTTCCATAGGCCTTAATTGAACACTGCAGGTGTGCATTCAGCACTGGGGACTCTACTGACTCTTCCTGGCTTTTTCAAGGTCACTATTTTAAGAACTCATTCTCTATAAGATACTCTTGATCAAGAAAGGGTAGATAATTTTTTTAATATCCAATTGTAGAATCTTATATTGAATGGTTTTAAACATTACCATACCTCTGCTTTTAAAACTAAAAAAATGTTGAACTGAAAAAAGAGCAGCAGTGTATTCTTTGAATCGCTCAACAAAATTAAATAGTTTATGTCTTGTTTGTGACATTATTATTCTACTTGATTAGTGACAAAAAAAGTGTATTTCTCGTGGCTGATCCTGTGACAGGATTATTTCCAGAATTTGCCCAGGAGCCTTCATCATGAAAAAAAACCCCCTGATGAGCTATTTATAGTGTCATATAGGCCAAGAGATTATTCCTCACATTATAATTTCCCCTCAGTGTGACATCTAAATGACCTATTATAAGGTTCAGTACCATTTAAGTCTTGGCTGATCTAGCTGTAGGTATTAAGAGAAGAAATCATATGTCTGTAGCTTTATCAAAGAGGATGCCAAATACAGCACGTTATCACTCTTAAGACCTATGGTGGAGAAAAAAACTGCAGTAATTAAAAAATATCCCAAGATATATTTTGACCCCCATCCCCAACCTCCCAAAAATAACAATTAAAATAATCTGTTATATCTCATCTTAAACATTGAAGTCATAGATGATATATGGAATTTGATGATGAGATAGAAATGATTGAAGAGAGTTCTGCATTATAAGTTTCACTGATTCAACAAACATTTATTCCGTGTCATACTACATTGACATCTGGCTCCCCAGTGCAGTCTGTAAGTATCTGGACAGTTTTTGTTGTTGTTGTTGTTGTTGTTGTTGATTTGGCTTGGTAATACAGCACAATGGCACGTGCATGTATATGTCACGGAACGCTCGCCTCCCGCGAGTCACGTGGTTTGGCCAGCGTTGGCAGTAGGAGGACTTTCGTTTGTAACCACCCCTGCACACACCTGCACCGCGTTTGTCTGTGTGTATTTAAACTCACATCAGGGTGTGCGGCGTGGTTGGTCATTGTGGATGTAATGTCTGAATGTAACGTGTTTATGTTAGATGTAGCCTTGTGTATCGTGTTTGATTAACGTCAATCGTTTCATGTTCATCGTTTGTAATACGTGTGAGTACTGCTGTCGTTTATGTTATTAAATGTTCGTTCCTGTCGAGGAAGTCTGTGCGTCCTGCCTCGCGCCCTGCGGCACTCGGGCCGACACGCGTTACAATATAGTACAATGGCTGAATCTAGTACGAATCATAGAAAATAAGAATCATTTTTATGCATAGCTTACTTATTCTGGTTTATTTCAATGTATTGGCCAAATTGGTTAATGTCTTGAATGATAACATCTGATGCTGGGTATCTTACCCTGAGATGCCCTTCAGGCATGTGATGCAGCTTTTTGCAGGTTCCCATTGTTTCAGGGTTTTTTTGTCTTGCATTCAGTGAGTGAAATATTCACTGTGGTGTAGGCTGAGCAACTTATAAAAGTGCAATGATCAACATCAAGATGGTTTACTTGCCTTTTGCACAAATCATATATTGGCTGTTTAGTCAGTTATCTAAAACATACTAGGGCATAAATCCAGTTGCTCACAGAACCGCACAACATGGCGAAATGAGAGCAGTGCTCACAAAATAACTGCTAATTTTGAAAAAAGTCTCCATAAAAATAAAATCTACAAGGTTCAGTATGTAGTAATGACAGTTCTGAGAAATGGCTAAATTGAACAGACCATTGTCATTTAATCATTAATCTCTCTCTTTTTTTTTGTGGTACTGGAGATCTTTCTGAAGCACTGATAGATGGTTGCCTGTGCCGGTGAGGAGTTAAAGAATTCAGTGAATACTCCAGACAGCACTGTAGGACATGCTTTCAACACCGCTGGTGTCACAGTGCCTGGTGTCTTGCAAAGGTTTGCTCCCTGTGGAGTATTGCACACCTCATTTGTAGTATGAAGCTCTTGGGCTCACCCAGGGTCTTGAAGGCAATTTCCTTGTTTTGCCCATCAAAACAGGCACAGAAGATGTCAAGCACATCAGAGAATGAGGTGTTAGTGGTGAAAATGTTCTCAGGTCTCTTATAAATTGGCCTGCAGACCTTGACACGGCATGTGTCAGAGTTGAGGTGTTGTAGCGCTAATTTAATTTGATGTGTTTTCTTTGCCTGTCTGCTGGTCCTCTCCAACATGTCCTTTGATATTCTCTACAGTTATCATAATTGAAGGCCATTCGATGCAGTCTGACATGGAATATGTTACGGGTCTAATTTATCCCTCAGATTGTGACTGGGAAAGATGTGGATGTTCCTCATATTTATACATGTATCTGTACAGCATGTATCTGTAACAGTCTCTGTGAATTCATAATATCTATTGCTGGGTCTTTAAAGAAACTCCAGTTACTAGACCCAGAGCAGGCTAGATCTAGTGCTTTGCTTGCATCATTTCTACCTCCGTCTGTTTGACTTTTTTTTTTTTTTTTTTTAACAATAGTTACACTTTTTTTTTGTGAATTGGTCATAGTAACATGGATTCCTGACCAAAGTAACTAAAAGGTTTTGATACAGCTTTAAATGCATCCTGAATGGTTGTGTAGCTGTGGGCAAAATCGATTGACTTGCCTTGTGAAGAGCCTTGAAAAAAGAACCCTGAAAAGCCCATAAGTGCTTTATGATGCAGGGCATTGTTCTGCTGCCTGGCAAAGCACCATTCACTGAGATTTGTGGCATTCGGTTGGAAATGAGCAGCTAAGCTGCGTCTGTACACTTTATCCTGCTGCTGTCAGTAGTCCCATCATCAGTAAAGAGCAGTCAGCCATGCCACCGTGTTTCACAGATGAGGTAGCATGCTTTACATCATGAGTGCTTCTCTGCAGTTTCCTCTTTCTGTCAATCCTATAAAGGTTAACCTGCATCTCCCCTGTCTTGTATTCTTTGTTCCAGAACTCTGCCAGTATTTAATACACATCTGAGTTGACTTTAAACTTCTCATTTCATTCTTGAGGCATTCTAGTGGTTTCTCTCATGGTAAACCCTGAGGTCATACCAGGGCAGTCTTTGTTGCAGTCTTTAAGACATCTTTGCCTACATTCTGCACAGTGTTATTATTCAATTCGCTGTTTTTTCTTCATAAAAGCATAAAGGTCTGCTGTACTGGCGTTGACACCTCTTTTGTCTTCATGTTAACTGAGAACAGTAACAGATTGTTGTAGGCCTATGATTTTAAATGTGCTGCAACCTTGTCAAATCCCTGCTGTTATAAACCTGTCGATCTGTAAATTCTTATAGTGTTTGTCATTTCTCAGATGCTTATGTAAATAATGCCGTTACAAACTTTACATTGGCAGCATTCCCGTAGCTGATTGCAGAAGAGCAAGACTCATTGCATTTCAGTCACCCATTGAAACAAAATGTTAGCCAGAAATTCTAAGCAAGGGACCAAAAGTGCTATACAGTTAACTATGTAATAAGCTCACTAGTACAGCATAGTGTAGTTGTGTCCGTTAAAACGAAAGACTGTATTACCGAGATAAATAAGCTCACATACCATGTTTCTAATCTTCTAGCACTTGCAGCGTGTACCTCAGTTTGGTTCAGTTCCAGTCTGTTTGCTTCTCTTTCTTAAGACATTGTAGGCCATGTGAAGCCCAATACATCATGTCATACCTGCTCATCTCATAAAACAGACATTGGATGTAATAGGTGTTTTATCTGTTATAAACAGCTGCTTAACTTTGGGATCCATCTCTACCTCCTTCAAACTTGCAATGGCCCTGACTCTTCTTTAAAAATCTTGACGCAGATGCTGCATTTTTGGCCCATGTCAAAATTGCTGTTTCTCTAAAGTTATGGAGCAGGTAGTTCCTGGAGGCTATGGCCTCATTTGAATAAAAATAATATACTGAAAACATTTCAGTCTGGTTGTAAAGGCCTTCATAGCATAGGGTCTGCCTTACTGAATGTGTCAAATGACTGCAGTTTTCTCTGTAACTGTGCTGTACTTTTCTATTAGGCCTCAGTGCATGTTTTGACACTGTCAATCACAACTTTGTTATTAAACACATTGTGCACATGGCTGAGCTGCAGGGAATGCTTCTAGACTAGTTCAAGTCTTATGTATGTGAGAGAAGCAGTTAATATTGGCCACTAATGGCTATAGAGTCCCTGAAGATTCAATATTAGTGTCTGTTCTTTTCTCATTACATATGCTCCCTCTGAGTAACATCTTTTTGAAACTAAACAAAGATAGTTTATGTAAACTATGTAAAGCTGAATGTCAAATATCTTGCCTATTTTTAAAGCCTGAACTCAGATTTAACATGCAAATCAATTCTGTAGTAAGGAATAACTTTTATCAAATCAACAACTTCAAAAATCAAAAAGTTCCTTTCTTTTCTTTGTAAATTGTAATTGTAGTTGTAGTTATCTCTATACAGGATTAAATAAATCGTTATTAGCTTCAATTATTCCACAATTTGTGTACTAGACTCCTTATGGGTACCAAGAAAAGAGACCATCACCGTAGATTTACCTTCTCTTCATGGGTTCCCTGTTTATTACAGTTTAAGTAACTTTTTGTTGCTGTTGTTTTGACAAGTCCCTATGAGATGGCCCATGACCACTGCAGTCTCCGATGAGATACTTTTGGCTTTGCCACTTGGTGAGGCTGAAGAGTGACTGTGCTTTTAAAGTCACTGTACCAATTATCCAGTTTATTTTTTATGTTTTTTGTTTGTATTACCCTGTGTCCTTATATTCTCTATTATTTATATATTGCAAGAGTTAGTTTAAAGGTGCTTCATGAATAAAATATACTTACTAAATTTATTTACTAAACTTCAGACCTTTTCTAAGCTCTCTTGAGAATTAACTAACACTGCAATGACATCTGCCTTGCCAAGAGCCATCTATCCAGGCTTAAAAAGATGACCTAAAATGGAAATTACATTTAAAAAGGGTGTGTTTCCTATCTGATTTACTAGACATGGTTGCACATATCTTCAGTTAACAGCTAATGGTTTACACTTTAACTCCAAATTCATTGTTTCATTTCAAATCCAGTGTGCTAAAATACAGAGCAAGCATTGTGCCCCTGTGAAGCACTGTACAGCCAGCCCATTGACAGTAGTTTTACTCAAAATCACTAATAAAGGTAATAAAAAAAACAAAAAAAATGTAGTCTTAGGGAAACCATCTTCTCAGGGAGGAGCTCAGCTGTTAAACCCATGCTCACTATGTTATAGGGGGCAGATGTTATATTGCAGGTGTTTGCTATGGGACACAGCAGCAGGGGAAATCTTCCTACTCAGCATATGTATACGTGACATGAGGAACGTGCATGCCACCCAAAAGCTCCTCTGGCCTTCCATGTTTCATAGGGGAAAAGTAGTGTGATACCATGAATCTCTGCTAGTCTTTAATTCCATCAAGTCCCTTATCTGCATAAACATGTGTAGCAACACAGAATGGATTTGTGAGCCTCAAAACAGGTTAGAAAGGCAGCGAGCTTCTAAAGGGAGTGTGACATCTTTTTGCTTAAACTACATCATACAATGTACCTTCTGGAACTGAGTTTGTCTATGACCATCCTTTATGTTGTATTTGAAAAGTGAAAAAAAAAATCAATTTTATTCTTTTTTTCCATTGACTTTTACATACTTAGAAATCACCTCAGAAATAATGCTTTTAGTTATCAAAGATGTAGACATAAGAGACATTTTCAAAGCAGCTAAGATGTATTTGTGTAGTTGCTTGTATAAAGGTAAGGGTCTTACTGAAGGGGAACATAATATCTGTGATATTTTTGGGATGACCTTTTGTTGGGATCTGTAACTTCCACTTGATGGTATTTTTGACTGGAAATAAAATAAACGATTACATCAGGATTATCTCTGACATTTGCACAGCACTGCATGTCTTTAGACAGATTGATGTAAATATTGTATATTTGTATGCGTGGTGGATTTTTAAAGGGTGTCTATTTCAGAAAATGGCATCATGTATGCCATAAGCCTCTGAGACCTCCAGACAGCCCAGTTGGTCTTTGTTTGTGTGTGTGTGTGTGTGTGTGTGTGTGTGTGTGTGTGTGTGTGTGTGTGTGTGTGTGTGTGTAAGTAATGGGGGCACCGGGCAGGATCCTGTGTGAGAGATGGCAGGGAACACAGGCGTCTGAACTTCTGCCCTCATTTCTCCCAGCCTGCTGTGATTGGAGGAAGTGGGTGAGGTGTAAAACATGGCCCCAGTGTACCTGCTGGATGAGAGAGTACTCCTTCCTAAAGCTGCTAGCCTTCCTGTCACCACCGCAAGGGCAGGTTTTCCAAAAGCAGCTTCTTACGCAGTTATGGGGGATTCCTCACTGGCAGTTATTTAGTCTTTTTGTTAAGGAGCAATTGTCACACAGATGAAAGCTGGATCTGTCTGCATTGTTTTCTGTTTCTGTATTCAGATTGTGCCAATAGAATACTCTCATTCAGTGAAAAAAAAAATCAAATTATCTCTTTAAATACAGAATGTCTCATTGAACTTATGATACTCATAGTCTCATAGTCTTTGTAATTACTCAAAATGAACGTGTGAGCATGATTTGTCGGGTTCGGCTCTCTCTCCAACAATGGTTGACCACAAAAAAAAAGAAAGAGAAAAAAAAGAAAAACATTTTCATGGCTGCCAGTTCAGCCACGAAAAAGAGCCCAAGATGCACAATTTTACAACTCAGTGGATCTCAATTATTCAGTAATGAGCAGTTGACTTCCGCTGTCATGTTTGTGGCCATCTGTCTATGGTGAATCAGGGAGGAAACACTATATTGTATTGCCAGCTATGCAGAGCAGAGCTATGGGGAATCTCATTTGAAGATAGACCAGCACACCGTCTAATTTTTAATGCTTCATTAATCTATATTCCTCTTGGTTGCAATCATTACAAAATACTCTTGTTTACTTGTGGGTGCCCAGTGAGTTGGTAGGCTGAAAACAGAGGACTGATCATCTGTTGTAATATGAATGTGAAATTCTGCTGTCTCTGTCTCTAAGGATCTCAAAGAGCTAAATATGAAATGATCAATTTCTCGGCATATCTGTAAAATGTTTACACTTTTAAAAAATCTGTTCAACTTGGCTGAACATGCCAAAGCTGCTTGTTGCCCGCACAGAGTGTTTTTATAATGGCATCAGTATCAGTGGGGCGTTACGAAGAAGGCCAACATGGCGGGGTCACTGTGTGGGCTTTTCTGAGCTCTCCAGCCCGCTGCGCTGAAAAAATCCAAACTCCAGAGAACACTGCCCTTGGTGCTTTCTCTCCCATCGCTTTCGACTCCAAGGACGAGTTATGAAACCCTCTCCTTCCCTACTGAGGGAACAGAAATGATACAAAGACCTCCCACGCGTCATGTTGTGTAACCAGCGCTGCAAGGTTAGGAAGTGTTCAAACACACAGATTCAGCTCTAAATAGTTTGTGTGTGTGCGTGTGTGTGTGTGTGTGTGTGTGTGTGTGTGAATGTGTGTGAGAGAGAGAGACAGACAGACAGACAGACAGAGAGATCCACAGTATCCAGCTTCAGCCTTACCTTCATAGTGCAGTGCAGCAGGGAACATTTTGTACCAAACTCTTTACTCCAGAAGTGGGGGTTGGGGATGTACCCTGCATGTCTTCATGCATGCTGCTGGTCAGTGTAGTAGATGCAGACGCAAGTTAGATGCTTAACTGAAACGCACCTCCGCTGCATACACTGACATCACTGGCACCATTTAGAAAGTGTGGGTTATGAGACTGTTTATTCAGGCTAGCTGTAGCTGCTTTGACAAGCTCATGCTGTGGAGTTCTCATGGAGTTCACATGTAACTCTGAAATTAATGGGCTCTCTCTGGGTTATTAACGAAGCGCATAAATTTGGGCTTTGATGAGAAGGGAAAGGCGATCAGGATGTAAGGTGGAAATGAATGATTTCATTCTCACTGTCAAAGCATTCTGAGTTTTTGTTCAGTGTAGTTCAATTCTAGCGCAGCACTGGAGAGATCCTGCATTTGCAGCTCTCACACGTCTAGTTCAGTGCATGGTGGACTAGATTATTAGATGCTGGTAAGGTTTTCAGCGCTGCAGTTCCGCAGGCCTGGCAGTAAGAGTCACCGGCTTCCTTCAGAGTCGTTACTTTAGGCTGCTGTATCAATAATATTCTCCTGTCCTGAAGTTTGACATGAGTGTTACTACTACTGTCAGCCAGTAATTGCTATGATTCTCAAGCTAGTTTTTATGGAATAATAGGAGCTTGTTACCATTAGTGATGATGCAAGACTGTACCAACTACTCTCAATCTTATACCTTCCCCATCAACACAGTGGCATCCCTCCCCTCCTCTCTGTTTTCCTCTCTGCCTCTCACTGCACAGCGATGGCTGGGCTGACCGCTACGATGTGACTGACGGCTACCAGAAGGAGGCGGCCGGTGGCATCACCATAAAGCTGCAGTCAGCATACGTCACCTGGTTTGATGACTACTACCTGAACCTGCAGCCAGACACCAACCAGCGCAACCCCTGGTTCCCTGAGTTCTGGCAGCACCGTTTCCAGTGTCGGCTCAGGGGCCACCCCCAGGAGAACATCAAGTACAACCGCACGTGCACCAGTGAGTGGGGCTCACCCCTTGATTTACAGGGACCTTTTACTCCCCCAGCCTGTTCCAGCAGCTCAGCAGGTCCCTATCCAGTCCAAGGCCACTCTGTATACAAACATAATTTTATACACACAGATGTGTCAGCAGTGTTTGTGTGTCAATTTGTGAGTGAGTATAGCTATAAACTAACAATAATTCTGTGCTATATAAACACCTGAATCAATTAAATGAACATCGGCCTATTGATCCCATTGTATACAGTTTATGAAGCAGGTTACTGGATATTTTTACATTTTTAAATAATATCCTGAAATACATTTCTAACATTTTTGCCAACAGAAAAGGAGTCCCTCCGACTGCACTATGCTCAGGACACTAAAATGGGCTTTGTCATCAATGCCATCTACAGCATGGCCTACGGCCTGCATGCCATGCAGAAAGCTCTCTGTCCAGGATACCTGGGTCTGTGTGATGCCATGAGACCCATCGATGGACGAAAGCTTCTGGAATTCCTCATGAGGACCAATTTCACTGGAGTTTCAGGAGAGGTGGTGCTCTTTGATGAGAATGGCGATTCCCCCGGCAGGTGGGCCTAAGAGGAATTCAGTCACAAAGCTTTAGTGCACTAGAGGAGGTCGCATTTTGGAGTGAGTGTCCTACAGCACAAAGTCTTTGACACCCAGTGTGTGTGTGTGTGTGTGTGTGTGTGTGTGTGTGTATACTTTTCAGATATGAGATCATGAACTTCAAGCAGATGAGTGAGGAAGACTACAGCTATATACACGTAGGCAGCTGGGACAGCAGAGGGCTGAGGATGGATGATGATGAGATCTGGTCCAACAGCAGTGCCATCATCCGCTCTGTCTGCAGTGATCCCTGTGAAAAAGCTCAGATTAAGGTGAGAAACCATTGGGAAAAGAAGAAGTCACATGCTTCTTCAGTATAATACTTTGATTCTCATTTAACTCTTGTTTTTGATTTCTTGTTAACATTCCTAATACAATTATGGGGATTGCAAAAAGAAATCATATTGGGATCATAAAGCCACGGATCAAAAAGCCACAGTCCTGCGTGGCTTGCTGGCTTACACATTATAGTTCTTGGGGCTTCACTCGGGTACGAACAAGTCCATAGCACAGCCCAGAAAATCCTTCTTCACAAACTTAGCCCTTCATGCATGACATTAAAATGAAGCCCAAATTAGTTGTAATGTGTTACTATTGAGTTTCCTCCTCTCGTCCAAGGTGATCCGGAAAGGTGAGGTTAGCTGCTGCTGGACATGCACTCCCTGCAAAGAGAATGAGTATGTGTTTGATGAGTACACCTGCCGAGCCTGTGAGCTAGGATCCTGGCCAACAGACGACCTCAAAGGTGAGTCCGCCTCTTGCTCCTTGCTCCAGATATACTTACGTAGAACAGTTTAGAAGTGCTTTATCACTGTACTGATTAAGACTTGACTCGGTCTAAGACCCCAGTTCAGGTAAGAACTAAAGGGAGGAGGATAATTATTGTCATATTAATTTGAATGATTCTTGGATAAAGCATGGAGCTTTTAAACATTCGATCAAAATTAATCGCAGTCCATCATCATGAAGAATATATCATTTCTTTATACTTAATACTTAATAACATAATAAAACTAATAATAATAACTCAGTTAAAACCAATGAGTTCAAATTACTTTTGATAAAAATAAAAAGTGCTTGAATTTCCATAAAATGTGCTGAAATCAGAATTCAGATTATTATTGGGTAGATTCCTATATGGGCTAGAATGTAATGATTATGTAATGTAATCATTAGTATGTGATGGACTAGCCTTACTATCTCTGGACTCTTTACTATGGACTATGGCTTATCTTTGCAGCATAATTCTGGACATACTGTAATTGCTGGATACTTTTTTAGGAAGTCCATCCAACTGGGAAATATAGTAGTCTAATGTAAAAGCAATGAATGGATGTGTCAGTTTCTCGGCATCAGAAAATGTACACTTTTTTGCACTTAAGATACAAATAACCATTTCAGTACCAGACCAGTGATGCATATACCTCATAAATACTGCTGAATGCCATGATCAAAAGAGTATCAAATACCACACTCAGGTCAAGCAGCACCAGAAGGCCAATCAGAATTCATGAATAACCCTTACCAGTGTTATTTCAGTACCATGAAACACACAATATTCAGACTAAAAGACCTTATATAGGTCATAGGAGTGAGTATGCAACTGAAAGACAACAGCCTTCTCCAGGACCTTGGATAAAAGGGGTGGAGTAGAGCTAGGCCGATAGTTTTTTAGCAACAACAGCTATCTTTAAAATCACTGGTTCTTCTCCAGAAGACAGAGATCAATTTCTAAGACATTTTGGTCAAACTCTGGGGTAACAACAACAAAATGGAGTCATATAATTAAAGGCAGCAAACAGGAACTACTAAAGAACTACAAAGAACAAAATTGTAGTGGCTTTTTTGTGAACCACATACTGTAAGATTATCATTTGGTATAAGGTCCAGATTAGGAGTAGGAGTACTAACTTCAGGCCAGTTTTTTTTCTCCATATCTTAACAATCAGAGGCTGCACTACTCCGGGTCAGCTTTCTTACAATGGCTCTCCTATCTGGGTCAGAGAAACCCACAGAAGACCCACTTCTTCTTTGAAGCTGTATTTTGAGACCAATCCATCTACGTGCCAGAAAAAGAGATTAATACTTGGCAGAGCCCCTTGTCAGAACATTCCAGAACGGCTGTCGTGGCTAAGCCCTATAGCTGCAGCCTCTCAAGTGTGCTACGGCTCACTGGGAGCTAGAGTAACTCTCCTGTCCATGAAGTGGCTTGTTCAGGTTCACCCGAAGGTGTTTTCTATTACAGCTGCCGCATACTCTGCAGCGATATCTGGATCTGATGCAGTTTCTTCAAGTGCCTGTCCACGGGTCACGTGATTTGACAGAAGTAAAATGCCCATTTTTCTGTAGGGACCTCTGATGCAAGAGCACTGCAAATAACGACATTCAAATTAAATCACCTTAATCAGCACTTTTTGAACTTGACAAAATATCTTGTTAAAGAAAATTGGTATCAGTAGGCCATAGCAAATTGCCTCAAGTAAATTTAGGACTGATGTTTGAAGACACAATCTGGTGGCCAAGTAATGGACTGAATGGTGTCATGTCAATGTTGTGAATATTCATGGCACAAAACGTTTTGCTGATTGTAAAAATAAGTGCAGTTCTTTTTCTACTCAAAGTAAAGTTAACTCCATTAATTAGCAGTCAAAAACAGCCAGTGTTCTAACAATGTCACAGCTACCCATGGAGTTGATGTGAACTCCTCAAATACATAATACTAATTTTAAGTAAATTTATCTGAAATTAATTAATTGCTAAGCTTGTAAAGAATACAAATTTATTGATTTTGTCTGTTAAGAACAGTTTAAGAACTCGCTGTAAGTGGCTTTAAGTATGCTAGTTTCAAGTTATCTTTCTAAGTCATGGCAGATTTTTTTTTCTGTGTAATTTTAATTAAGTTTTGGTAGATTTTGTCACATCCCAGTCAGCACACAGCTGAGCATACACAAACACTCCACCAATCACAGCTCTCAATCACTTCCCCAGTCCCTGTCACTCATTTACTAATTGCACTCACTAATTGCACTCACCTGTAATCCATTTCATTTTCCCCTATTTATTCCCACAGGATCGTCTGTCTAATGTTTTGAATTAGTTTACAGCTAAGACATTACAGCTAAAGCTAATGTCGTCTCTTCATGTGTGTGCAACTTTGCTTTGTTAAGAAACTGTTTACATTTGTTTTCATTAAAAGCTACCTGACTGTGCTCCTCTGGCATGTCACAGATTTCAAATTTTTTTTGGCTTGTTTTTATTAGTGCTGTCTGTTCTTGTTTGTTTTGGAGTATTTTGCATTGTGTGGCATAAAACACAGGTATAAAATATATAAAAATATTCTATGAGGAAAGGGACCATGTAATTTTGTTATAGCACTGACGTAAAGACAGAAATCCTTAACCCAGGGATACCGGGCACAGACATGCACTGCGTGTTCGAGCCAGGAGAAAATTGTTTAGGCTGGATTAGGGAATGCATTCCAGGGTGTTAGGCAGTGTTACCAGCTTATCACAGCAAAAATCCCTAATTTTATTCAGCGGTTTACATCAGGTTTTTTACACCTTGAGTGACATTTGTGCAGGGCTCACCAGGTTCACAAAACCAGTCCAAAGTCATTAAAGAGGATTAAGGAGAGAACAAGCGTGGTGTTTTACAGAGCAGCAATGGTAATTCCTAGGTGTTTCATTTTCCTTTTAGTACATTTAGAACAAGATTTTGTTTTTAAAAGGAAAAGTTATTGCACAAATTAAACAGCAGTGCAAGGCCTCTGTCTCTGTAATTACACACACAAAGACATGAAGATAAATATCTTACAGTAAATAGGAAAACCATTATCATAAGATAGACCTGTTCTTAATTTCTGCACTGTAATTTTATGCTCTGTATTTCAGAACATTTCATTTTTTAAATCAAAGCTTTATTATTGGTTTTTTTTTTGCAACTGGCATTTAAGATTCCTGCTTCTGCTGTGTTGTTATTTTTCTTGCTGCACCATAAGGGCAGGGCTCTATTTGATTCTCGGTAGGTGGTCCCAGTGGCCTGCACTAAACTGAGATCTCCTCCTCTTGTCCTGCATAGAACAGGCTGGGCACTCGTCCAGACGCCCAAAGCCTCCTCAGATTCGCGGGTCCACTGAAGCAAAGCCACAATAGGAATCTCTGCCATCCCCTTTCATTTGTGGTCTGTTGATGCAAATCAGTGTGCTAAATATACCATCACTAGTTTATGCAAGCCTGCAGTGCATAATGCATGGAGCCTAGAAGTTTTATCCTTTACTCCTCTATTGATAAAGCACTGGGTACTTAGCATTCCATTGCAATTTAGACATGAATTCTGATATGTGTGGATAAATGTCTTATGTGCAGTTCATAGCCACAGATTATTGCATCCTAATCATTTTCTTTTTTACATTTCTGACTGATGGTGTTGGTTCATGTGGCTGACCCATTAATAGTATAACTGTACAATGAGAGGTAAAACTATGTGAAGCCATTTGAAAATAAAGTGCCACTGGCCTAATGTGTGTGTTTGACTGAGCTTTCCTGCTCCTCAGGGTGTGAGCCCATCCCAGTGCAGTATCTGCAGTGGGGAGACCCAGAGCCCATTGCCGCGGTGGCCTTCGCTTGCCTTGGCCTCCTGACCACCATCTTTGTGACACTGGTCTTCATCAGATTCCATGATACACCTGTGGTGAAGTCCTCCAGTAGAGAACTTTGCTTCATCATCCTGGCAGGAATCTGCATAGGCTACCTCTGCACATTCTGTCTCATTGCCAAGCCCCATCTGGTGTATTGCTACCTACAGAGGCTGGGCATTGGGCTCTCCCCTGCCATGAGCTACTCCGCACTGGTCACCAAGACCAACCGCATCGCCCGCATCCTGGCTGGCAGCAAGAAAAAGATCTGTACCAAGAAGCCGCGCTTCATGAGCGCCTGCGCTCAGCTGGTCATTGCCTTCATCCTCATCCTCCTCCAGCTGGGCATCATTGTAGCACTTTTCATCATGGAGCCACCGCAGGTGATCTATGACTACCCGTCCATCCGTGAGGTGCACCTCATCTGCAACACCACCACGCTGGGGGTGGTGGCACCGCTGGGCTACAACGGCCTACTCATCCTCAGCTGCACCTTCTACGCCTTCAAGACGCGCAACGTGCCGGCCAACTTCAATGAGGCCAAGTACATTGCCTTCACCATGTACACCACCTGCATCATCTGGCTAGCCTTCGTGCCCATCTACTTCGGCTCCAACTACAAGATCATCACCATGTGCTTCTCGGTGAGCCTCAGTGCCACAGTGGCACTGGGCTGCATGTTTGCGCCCAAGGTCTACATCATGCTGGCCAAGCCAGAGCGCAACGTCCGCAGCGCATTCACCACCTCCACCGTGGTAAGGATGCACGTGGGCGACGGCAAGTCCGCTTCGGCTGCCAGCCGCTCCAGCAGCCTGGCCAACCTGTGGAGACGCCGCGGCTCCGGGGCCGACAACGTCAGGTCGGTTGTTGTGCTAAAATTTTCTCCTCACCTGTTGCCCATGTGACCTGTGGTTAGAGTGCAGTGTGCAATTTGACAGTTTCACAGTTTTATTCATTTTGACTGAACATGAAAAATTTACAATCAAGTCAAAGTACAAAATATTAGCCTTAATTCAAGGGAATGACCTGTATAGTGTCAACTTGGAATCACAGTCCAGTTTGTACACAGTAGTGCTCCATTTCAGGGGGTCTTATGCAAGTGGTTAAAGTAACATAATCCTACATAAAATTATGTTAAGCACTTGGCAGCAAACCCTATTCAGCTTATGACTACAACTTAAAGACATCACTAGATACTGACATCTTCCCTAGTGATATGTCAGGCCTGTAAAGTCTCCAGTTTCATTTCTAACCAAGAGCTGTCAGCCAACAGCCTTGTCTTCAGTAAGGGTTCAGGTCAGCTAAGTAAGGTGGTGGAAATGAGTGAGGAGGTTCAGGTCAGATGAGTTATCAGACACGGCTTCCATTTGAACACTTCGGAATTCACCCTACTGCTCTCAGCAGTCTCATCATACAAAAGATAGGTGACCCCGATTGACCCATGTTTCACAGAGGAGGCAGTATGATGTTGCTTTTCCCCAATAATGTCCTCATTCCATCACTGGAGTATAGGTTAAAGGGTCTTTCATATTTCTGTCAGACCTTGTTCCAAACTGGCCTTTCTGCCTTCAAAAACGAGCTGAAGCAGTGCTGATTTATTTTTGCTTTCATAGAAGGATTGAACATTAATATCCTCCTTAGTGCTACCGAACTGTTCAACAGATTTTCTTTAAGGTTTTCTCATGTCATCCATTGCTATAGTCTTCTATGATCTGCCACACTGCATGCTATTAGTTCAATAGTGCATTCTTGCTTCTTAATAATATACCGTATTTTGACATACAGTTGCAAGAAAGAAACTGTGAACACTTTAAAATTAACTGCATTTATTCAGGAATGGTCCCTACATTTGATCTAATCTAAATGGAATAAACAGTCAAGGCCAAACAATGAATCATTCTTGGAACTAGAATTGTTTCCTTCATATATAACTTCATCTGAGGCTAAAATGCTGACTAAAATTCTAAAATCAGGACTTCCTTCTGTTTGAGTGTTTCTTTTGCTGACTTACATCTGTGTTTGGGTCATTAACTGGCTGCATGACCCAAGCTCTTTTGACTCTTAGATCACAGACTGACACCCCAACATTCTGCAGTAGAATTTCTGTCACTAAGACCACAAGGCACAGTAATATTCATTGTTGTTATGACTTAAATTATGATAAAATCAATAACAGATGCCCTTTATGCACATATATGATCATTCCAAAGGGTTCACAAAACAAAACCTTTCTGTACTTGATGCAACTGCCCTTAAAGTTTGGCTAAATCACAGTTTTGACTTTATCACATTAGCTTTTCTGATTTTTCAGCACGAAATGATTGCATCATAGCAGCAGACGCCTGATGTAAATCCCTGAATACAATCAACACTAAAAATATCTTTTAGCTCTGTTGTGTTTAAAATACTAATGTTGTTGAAAACCATCCTGATTTAAAAATACCGAACAAAGAATTGTCCAATTATTTTCGGTATTATTACAAAGGTGGACTACATGGATAAAGGACGTGATCCCAAAATGCCTTTTCATTCAAGTAATAATTTTTATGAGGAAGCTGGCAACACAAGCAGGGTAAGCAGGTGCATGTGTGAGTGTCCTTTACTGGGGTCCATATTCACAGTGCATACAGGCAAAGGAGAAACCAAGCTGAAAATGAACAGGACCACAATGAGACACACAAACAAAAACAAGACACTAAAGCATGCACAGGAAAACAAACACGCAGACCAAAACATAGACTGGGGACATGCAGGAGAACATGCAAATGAACATGGATGCAAGTAACAGCTAAGAAGCATTAAACAGAGGCAGGGTATGAAATGAGCCACAGGTGAGGGGCAGGGCAGAGTCAAGAACCAAAACAAAAATCAGTTGCTACAGACACAGACTAGGCTGGGGTAGGCACTGAAGAGAGGAAAGGCAGAGTGGGGACATTCTGATATACTTCTGCTTCCAAGCCGACATCTGGCACTTTAACCTCATCATTGCTGTTTCATGTCATTGTCCAATTATGTACAGACTACCCGGGTTGTTTAAGTGCTTGAATATGAGGAACCATCCAACACTTGCCCAATATGTTGATAATAAGCATTTCTAGGATCTAGAGACTAAACTAGATTAAACATTAAGGCCAGTATTTTTATGCTAATATGACTTGATCCTAAATTGAAGATATTATCATTTAATATAAGATTATTAAAAGAAATTAAAAGATATTACAGTGAAGTGACGCGACGAGGAACTCAGGATGCGGAGAAGGGGCACAATTAAACATACGCTTTATTTTTATACACAGACAACACACCTATTATTGCACGTACACTGTGCACGCCAACAAACACACTACGACACAGGAGATATATATACACTAAAGACGATCACACATAATACCAAACAGGTGGACGAGATGAGGGCGTAGCAACACGGACGAACACACACACGCACACATACACCAAGACGTTTGAGGAGGGGATGGAGCCATAACGTGACAAGTCTACCATTCAGAACTTACTTGGAAACACCTGTCTCACTCCCAACCTCTCTATCCACTTTTTAAGTACACCAGTCTTACAGAGGCATCTTATAAGTATACAGTTCCAGACTGTAGGAACTCTCTTGACATGCAGTTTGCTAGTCATCCCCTACCTCATTCATCACTGTTCAGTTTCTGACCACAGGACCACTGCTGATCAGAGATGATTTTGTGTGATGGAGTACTCCTAACACAGATATTTTTCCTTTGGGATGTTTTTCTCCATTTGGCAACAGATGGGCTTTAGTCTCTAACAATAAAACTACAAAGTGTTTAATAAATACATGTTTCTGATGTGGGAGGTGAGTTTATATTGTATGCGGATGTTAAAAATACCAATTGTTCATCTTAATCCTGACATGCATTTATTAATTATTTCAGCCACCCACAGAGCTAGCCCTTAAATAAACAGATAATTAAATGAATATCACAGAAATTCTGTTTAACTTTCATTATTCCCTGCCAGAGGTTTGAGAAGGAAAATGAACACAGAATACAAAAAAGAAAGTAAAGAAAAACCAAAAACCCTTCAGATGGACCCCCCAAAAAATACAAACACAATTACCCTGAGAATGATTCCGTCATGGACTGAATCAGAGATTATCTGATGCTCCTGACGTTGTTGTTTTTTTTTAAAGGAGAGCAGTCAGAAATTGTGATAATGATGTTTGCAGTACTGACTTGAGTAACTTTTCTATTCTAAAGAGTTTTTTTTTTTTACAATAAATAAGTCAGTGAATTGCCATGATTCATTTGTGATCTAGCTCTCTGTTCTATTTTGGATGTAGAGATGTTTTTGTAAAGTATTGTCAGTGGCCTGGAGTTACTTGTGTAATGTGCAAGGAACAGCATAATTAGCATCTTATGCTGTGACAAAAGGGCTTAAGGTTAGAATGACTCAGATGATAGCGACTGACTCCATGGACTCGTATAAGATGATGCATTATGATTTCTCCCCACAGCTCTAATGGCAAAACGGTCACCTGGGCACAAAACGAGCGAGGCTACCGGCCTAACCTGTGGAAGCGTATCTCCATTCACATTAAGAAGAAAGAGGAGACTAACCAAACGGCCATCATCAAGCCCTTCTCCAAGGGCTGCGATGTGCCTCCAAACTCGGGGGTGAAGGTCACCTATGAAAGGCCTCAGAGTGGCCAGCGCTACCCTGTGACATACCGCCCACGCACGCCCTCACCCCTGCCCACCGTTTGCCAGCGGGGCTCTGTGCAGCACTGCTGTGAGGGAGAGGAGGTCGTGAGGGAGCGTCCGCCACCACCGGTGGTAGCGCTCCCTTCATACCTGACGGAGCACTCTGTGTGTGGCACCCCTCCGCAGACCTCCATCATGGACCAGATCAGCAGCGTGGTGAACCGCTTCACGGCCAACATCAGCGAGCTAAACAGTATGATGCTGCCGGCTGGCTCGGCTCCACCCCCGGCCACATCCACACATGCCACTGGACCCCGGGCGCTGCTCCAACGTGAGAGTGCACGACCCTCAACGACGGTGACCACCTATGCAGAGGTGGTGGCTACAGCTAACGCCACCCCTCGCTCGGCGGTGGGCATCACGGGGGGTGTGGTCACAGGCGGGAGCAGCAGGGCATCCCCGGCTAGCCTCTCTGGCAGCACCTATGACTCCTTGTCTGTGGTCAGGACTGCCGAACTGGAGGAGCTGGCTGTCCTAACGCCCCCGTCCCCATTCAGGGATTCTTCGGTGGGCTCAGCCAGCAACTCCCCCACTTCTCCAGGCTCGGAGCTGGCCCTGTGTGAGTCCCACTCTCCAAAGTATGACCGGCTGATGCTTCGTAACTACAGCCAAAGCTCCTCTTCGCTATAAACAGCCTTGATTTCCAGGCAATTGAGTCCCATTCAACCAAACTGGCTTCGGCTCTACCCTTAAAGGGAAGGTATGAGGGCATTTCAAACACTAGTCTGAAATTTCTTCCCACTTTGCACTGTTATACTTTACAAGTTGGATTGGTACATCATTGTGTGCATCGCAATCAAGACCATACTAAGAGATGGTTCAGGGATGAAAGAGAGAGCACTGCATGAAACTGGTTAAAGGCTGTTTAAGTGGCCAAAGAACTGCTTTAGGTTTGAACTGCGAATAGAAGTGAGTGCAGCCTCCTCAGAACAAAGCACTCATAAGACTGAGCATGTGGTGCTTTCTGTCCTCGTTCAATTCAACGCTGAGGAGAGATTATACAAGCTTTTGCAAGATTTACTTAGTGAAAGGATTCAAAATGTTCATGAGTTCTTGAATGAATTGTCCCAGAGCAAAGTGACAAAGCTCATGGGCTTTTAGCTGATGGACACCTCTGCATGAAGCACATGGACAATAATAGTGGTAAGAGGCAACTGGGAGCGCTCTGTGGACCTCTGTGTGCTTGACGATCAGCCAGTGATCACATTCCAAAAAAATTAGCTCTGTAAGATATGACCACAGTTGATGTGATGTAATAGGGCATTGTTATATTTGTTATTTGTGTGTAAAGCTACACACTTGCACAGCTGTCTACACACCACAATGGCAAATACACATAAGTAGGAAGTTTTAGGATAACATAATAGCGGACTAACATTCCTCTCACTGGGAATTAATCTGTTGTTTTAGAAGTGTTTATTTGACTTTTATTTTGTTATTTTGATAGTGACAATGTTTTATTACAAACCCTATAAAATATTAGTTTCTTATTTAAACTATAAATTGAAATGCACTTACTGAACAAATAAATAAAGAGATTCTCACATTTTAATGTAAATCACAGGAGCTAAAAGCTAGTTAGAAACTATTCATGTTTCCCAATTTTAAACATTTAATTGCCCCTTTGCTATTTTGACAAAGAACGTGTCTTGGTAAAATTAGACTAAATTTGACTAAATATAACATATACATTGAGATTTTGTAAACTGAGATACCCCCGTTTATTTCAACTGCTGTCATATTTGAAAATCTTTGCTCAGATTTCATAGTGTTTTGTTCAAGACTACATATGAAGATGGTAGAATTTGTGAACACGTTTCACCTCGGTAGAGAGAGAAGTAAGACATTATGGGCCAAATTCATAAAACCAGATTTACGGTAATACATTTCTAAATGTTCTAAATGCGGCTTGCCGGTATATTTTACCGTTTGCGTGATATGCGGTTCTACCGCATTTTGTCCTCATTTGCATATAGAAAAAAAAAAACCTTGAACATGTCCGACGATAAACGTACCGGTAAATCGCTGATGTGGATTGGATTATTTTTCCTCTAACAATATTTGGTCACATATGCAAGTTATTAACAGAATTCTGCACCTGAACCGATTTAGTTAACTGACTAATGTATTTAAAAGGTACATTTTGGTCTGTGCAACTACAATAGGAGTCTTGTATACGAAGCTGACTTGTTTGAGTAGAATCTCAGAATTCCACGAACTTTTGCAACAAGAAATGCAAATTTGGGTGTTAGAGAGGAAGAAACTATAAAAAGATACAGATTGGTACAATTTTACTGCTCTGCCATGATTTAGAAGACGCACTGAAGTCATGAACTCAGCACAAACAGGTCATTTCTAGGATGTGTAAACATCCAGGGCTAGTCAGGAGCTCCACAGGTATCCTCCCACAAAGTAGGATTTTAAATTTATTTATATATATATATATATATATATATATATATATATATATATATATATATATATATTTAAATTTAATATAGACATATATATGTTGATATTTACAATTTATCAAAAGATCACAACTTAAGACCTTAAGACCTTTATCAACCGTAGATCAAGTCTTGCTACATATTAATTAGAACTACTTTTATTCACCAGTGCTTGTCATGTACAGGAATTTGATTTGGTATGATGAAAACTGCTCTGGACTTCACCGCTGACATAAATAAATACATGGAATATTTATGGAATATTATGACATGGAATAAATACACAAGGCAAGAACATAACAACACAATTTACTGTATGTAGCATATGTAGTGCAATGAGGAATAAATACATAAGGGTAAACAAGACTCAAATTACAATATGTAGATTTCAGTGCACAAGGTGAATTCACAGTTGTGACATGTAAGCTGTGGTTGTGTGAACTATGAGAGTTCAGCAGTGCAGGCTCTGTGAGGGGCTTCAGTAGTGATTACACTTCAGCGTTTTCCACCTCACCTGTTGTGTTTTCAGGGAAGGATGATGGACAGTTGAGACACAGAATAACTATATTCTCACATTCTACAAACACAATCATTCCATGTAACAGTGTCTTACATATTACTGTCTTATGAATATACATATTTTGTGCATTGCTTCCTTTATATTAATATATTCTTCATTCAGCTAACCTTAGGTTCTATAATCATGAATTTTGCAAATTTTCAATTTATTATCTCCATAGAAAAGTAGCATTGCATATAAAATCTTCAATAGAACATTTGTGTTAACAAGGTACATTACATTAGTGGGATGTTTTAATCATGGTTTAAATAATCATCATAATCAACTTAACACTTTGTCCTTATTGGATGATTAACACTGACGTAGTAAACCACGTTGTGGGCAAGCTTATCTGTGATATGCAGTAAAAGAAAAGCCTTCTGCATAGTCAGGTTCTAGATAGTTTTTAAAAAATGGCCCACCTAATAAACTTTTCAGATCATCTGTACAAAATGAAGTAGCATTGTTTGTTGACCAGTTATATTTGTTTATATCTTTTCTGATCACTGCTCATTCTTAAAGGGACCTATTATACCCCCTTTACCCAAGTCAACGGTTCCCTGGCATCTTATTGAAATGTCTATGATATGCTTTGGTTAAAACATCACAAGAATCAAACACCCTTCTCTTCCTGTCGAAACAGCTTTGTTCAGAACTAGCAGTGTAAGTGCCTGCTCCTTTAAATGCCAATAAGCCCCTGCTCACCCAACCCCTCTTCCGTGTGAATCTTGGGAGAAACACTGTTTGCTGAGAAAGAGCACTGCAACCACAGCTGGGTTCGAAATAGCCTGCTACATATTACTTGCATACCAATTGTGAACAAAAATAATTTCTTCTAATACGCAAAGTACACTGGATGATGTATTTTGATGACGTTCATATTCCAGTACATAACCAGAGCTATCTTTGTGGTGTACTGTATCGCATCATGCAATCTTTCTCGAGTGGGCAGAACCTTCATACATTCATGTGACCTCATAGTATGGTTTGTGTTTGTTACATACTCTATACTATACTGCATACTACTGTGGAGATCAGTATTCAATATACATTATATATTGAGTGCAGTATACAGTATGTAGTAGGCTATTTTGAATATAACATAGGTAATTTTAGCCCTTCTGTCTGTTGATAGACTTAAGATAGCTATGATTTTTTGGATATTTATATTTGTTTTGCATCTTGGAATCATGTAAAACCTTACATCAGGGATTTTAATCTCTAAACTAATAAAAATAAGTTCGCAATGTAAATCAGTGGAAAATACAGTTATTTCCCCCCATGGCATGGCTGTGGCCTAAAGGTGCTCTGTCTTTTTCTTTCTTCAGCACATACTAGAAAGAAAAATGGCACACCTTGGCAAAGATTAAATAGTTCTCAAGTTATGGAGATATTCAGATTGGGGCAGTATAATGTTAATAACTGCTGTCGTGATATAGAAAGGGGAACCAAATCTGAAGGTCTTGTTAGAGCCCATGTTTACTGATGTAGGCAGCCCACGCAAAAAAACAAACAAACTGACTGGGTTGTCTTATTTCACAGTTTGTGGGTTGGCACTCAAGATATATATCTGCACAAGCACTGAAAAAGTGAATTTTTCATAATAGCCTATGTCCCCCTTAAATTAATTAATAACCACTGATAACTATATCAGCAACTAACTCTAGGGCTCTTCTGGAAGAAAAAAACATTCAAGCTAGGGTCATATCATTTGACGTATTCTTGACACTGGTGAATAGAAATAAAATGTGCAGCAAGGTGTTTAGCATGTTGTAGCATGCTTATCATAGGGTTTTATGAATCTGGCCCTGTATAGGCTAAAAAATAAGAATGTCCTAAAGCAGTTAGGCTGATTTTATGATATTCGGTATTAAGGAAGCAATACTTTTGAATGTAGGACCCAATGAAGTAATGCACAAGCTTTCACTTCATTTGCACATGCTTAGCATCTCATAGTCCTTTAGGCACCGAATCTATAAAATCATTCTTCTTTTCAGAATTATGCATTTTTGAGTGTTGTTCAGTCTGATTACCTCTTGTGTGAACCATAAAAAAATGACATATGGTTAATTTTGTAAAAATGATTTGGACCAAACCAGATTATCCTTTAACAGGAGACCTTTTGTATCAGATTTCGATTAGTGCTCAGAGTTTTTTACCAATGGAGTGCACTGTGCTTATCTACAACCTGTAGTCTAACCAATAATGCGCAACCTTTGTTATTGAATGGATGTACTGTAATGAGAATTTACATCTGCATGCAGAACAGTACCAATAACTGAATCTGTAAGTGCTAACCCTTCTTGTCACAACTTTTGTACATTTTCTAAAAGTCTTTTGCATCTTTTGCTCTTTTTTTCCAGAGAATGTAGATAGCGGCTGTAAGTGTTATGTATTTTTCTACTCAATATTTGTGTTCATTTAGTAACATGATTGTAATATAATAATGATCATTAGTTTGTTAGGCTTTGTGACTGTGAGATGAATGTAGTTTGTAATGCCATTTCCAGTAATTTAAGGAGTCATTTATTGTGACTTTTTTATTCCGTTGCAGTTATAGGACTATCGTGTGAAAAATGGAAGTATGTGCTCAGTGTAATTTATAACTGGCTTAAATACGATTGCGGAGCATCATATTAGGAAGATAAATGGTAACTGAGATGCCCACTCGTCCAGTTTCCTTTTTCATTTCTTGATCCTCACAGTACAGCCACAATCGCATAGTAGTGGCTTAACCTAATCATACTGACTTCGTAACCTAAACCAATTAAACCTTCTTGCTTACTTTGCAGTTTTTAGCGAAAGTTGCGTTGGGTTCAAAAATGTCTAAGAAACATGGGGACCATCGAAAAATGTATGGGGAAAAATGACTTGTTTTCCTGTCACTGTGAAACGGTACACCCACGCACACACGGTTCCAGCTGGCTTTACTGACAACAGGGAAGGAAGTGTGGCGCAAAAGAGCGACAGCCAGTCACAAGTTTGCCAAACACATGCCTTGGGTGTCATTTACTAGGTAAGAGGCTGGTGGCCCATGTAGTATAGCATAAACGTTCACAGGATTGCAAGGGGCGTGACCGCGTAACAGCCTTTCAACAGCCATGCAGAACAATCGGAAAGAACATCTGTACAAAATTCTCGTTATCGGAGATTTAGGAGTGGGTAAGACCAGCATCATTAAGCGTTACGTTCACCAGACGTACTCGGCGAATTACAGAGCCACGATAGGTGTAGACTTCGCTCTGAAAGTTCTCAACTGGGACTCAGAAACCGTACGATTACAACTATGGGACATAGCAGGTAGGCATCACTGACTGGAGGAAAATCACGTCGCACACAAAGTTTTTTAGTCTAAATCAAGCGGTGAAGATGCTATCCTGCTACATTTGAAGGCTAGTAATAACACCTACAACATGTCAGATGTGTCAGCGCACTGTAGTCATGTAGGCATTTATATGAGTTGGTTGTTAAGAAAAAGTAAGTTGTTTACCTCCGAATGGTTAGGCCTACCTTTGTGGCTAAAAGGAGATATATTCGTTATAGATAACTTAGCCATAGTGATGGTTTTGGGGAGAAAAGTGTTTCCATTTGGAATTTAGATTCAGAGATTAATCCAGGTAAAGGAACCCTCAGACTGCATTTGCATCCTTCATTTTAATTATTTACAATGAGTTGTATGTGACATCCATCTCCCATATCTTTGATTCTTAGAACTTACTCACGTAAAGGTATGCCTGCTATCATATTAGTATTCGTGAGTAAGATTTACATGTCAACCACAGGGGAATCTTTGTGGGAAAATAACTGTGAATCACACCAGAGAAAAATGATCTAATACTGGACTCCTACTTCCTCCAGGATGTAACCCCTAAATATCACTGACAAAAAAAAAAAAAAAAAAGTGGTTAGGGATAATAAAATGTAACACAAGAAGGATTAGTAGAAATAGTGTCATCTAGATGCTAAAACGTTCCGTTTGGCTTCCAATTTTACAATAAATAAAATGATTAGTTGCTTAGTGCTTTTAATTGCTTATTAACATAGTTTTATGGAAGCTACACTATTTAATCTGAATACTCTGGGCTAATGGACACTTTTTCATTGAAATTGCACTACTGAGGTCCTTGTGGTCTCCACTTATACTCAGGCAATGTCATTTTCTCAGGAACAGCAAGATTCTCCGACATATCACCAGATGCTATTGCTCATATATGTAACAAGCTGTCTGCATTCTGAAATATCTTCTTGTTAGCTTAATAATGATGACCTGTGCACTTGGATCAGCATGTAGGTCTGGACCTCCAAAACAGCCTTTTCTTTTGTCACCAAATTGATTTAGTCAAGACATGAGCATTTGGGCGGAGGGAGGTGGGGGGTTCTCCAGGAGGGAGACTACACCGTCAACTTGTGACAACAGCACTTGGCAGGAGTATGAGGCTTTTAATATTCAAAAAAATATTATATTCAAAAAAACCTTGCATAATGCATAATACTTTAATAACTTTGAAATAGGCACAAAATAATTCTCATATCTGAGTACAGTAATAACCCTCTTTTAAATTTGATTACATGTTAAGCATAATGAATGAATGTATAGAGAAACGTTCCCACTTACAATGTAAAACAGTTAAATGAATAAGAACATAAGCACTTGAGCGCATGGGCTTACTCACTCTCTCTTTCATTGTCTCACGCGTCACGGGAGAAGGTCAGGAGCGCTTTGGGAACATGACGCGGGTTTACTACAGAGAAGCCATGGGAGCCTTCATCGTTTTTGACGTCACCAGGCCTGCGACATTTGAAGCAGTCACCAAATGGAAGGACGACCTGGACTCCAAGTTGGTGCTGGCCAATGGCAAAAGTATCGCCACTGTGCTCCTGGCTAACAAATGTGACCAAAGCAGACACCTGCTGACCAGTAGTGACCTCAGGGTGGACCAGTTTTGCAAAGAGAATGGATTTGTGGGATGGTTTGAAACCTCAGCCAAGGTAAGGGATAATAATGACACAGAGCCCATTGGGAATCTTGTATATGTCTCTGTGTGGGTTTTCTTTCTTTGTGTACTTTGTGTAAATGGGAATGGGGAAAGTTGGAAAAATTTTAATCAAATGTTCAACAGCATATTGCTGTCACAGATTTCCTGCTACTGTCTTCAAACTATACACATTAACAGAAGATACTGTCTCACTTCATCGCTTACAAAGGCAGTCAATATAATGGCTATGCATAAACTAACTCACTCACACATTTATTGTGTCACATGTACATGCAACAGTTTAAGTGCCAAAGGTCAAAATCAGAACTTAATCCATCCTTGTGCATTAACTGTAGATTTATAATATTTATGGAATAAATTGAGACTAGAATAATGTTTATGTATTATTAGCAGAGCTACTCACCCACTTACACATACCCATTATATTAGACACATTTTTGTATTGCATATCTGTTGCTATGCTGTGTTTTTTAGCCATCCTCTATCTCTTCAATAATGGCTTTTGACTAATAGACCACTTTTGGCTGGATATTTTTGGTGTGTAAAAACTCACGTGAGCTTAAAACTCACAACCATGCCACTACTCTATCAGTGTCACTGCTGTGTTGAGAATGACCAAAAACCCAAATAATATTTGTCATGCAGTAGTCATGTGGTCTGAAACTGACCACTGATGAACGTTGTTGGGGTGGCTGTCAAATTGTGCATATCAACAGATAGGTCACAGTGTGTATTTGTACAATTGTATATCTTTAATGCTCTTCTAAGACAGGTATGACTTACTTATGGTGACCAGTGAGTGTAGATGCAGGTGAAGGGTGAATGAGCTGACATCAAATACAAATTAACATGAGTTTAATCTCCTCACTAAATTAGGAAAACTGTTGTCATGAAACACATTATTTTACTCAAAAAACTTTAAAAAATAATTTAGATCAGTATACCTCAAAGTTAAAGAGTTTTATCGACACTCGAGAGGACCAGGAGGAGACAGTGTACCTCCAGTCATTCAAACATAATGGACCTCAAAGAGTCCATTCAGTGTAATGGGATGTCAGGTGTCCAGAACCACATCATTAGGAAAAGTGAAGGAAGCTACTATTAGACACCTATAATAAAGGTCATGAATATTCAAGCCCTAATTACACCTGACAGTCACACCAAGCATTGGCTGAGGTAAATGGACTGATCTGGGAGGGCGCTCTCATCCAATCTAATAGACAGATAAAAGACATTGGAAAGGGATTTATTTATTTATATAAATAAATGTATCTTAGGATCCCTTTTCATTGATCTGAATTGAAATAGCTAGTCTGAAAATGTTTTAAACCAAGTATCATGATGTCTGTTAATAATTCACAACTATGTTCTGAGAGAGGGGAAATAATTGAGGTATTATCTAAAGAACAGATGTGCTGGAAACAGATTCAGACTGTGTGAGGAAAGCTTTGTAGCACCATGTGTTTGTTGCTTTTTCTACTCTTTTGCATGTAATTCCTTATAAATCTCATGCATGCATTTTGCTTCCAATCATTTAAGGAAGATTAGCTTTCTAGATTCCATGAAATACAATTCCACTGAATACTGTTCAAGAATTAATCTATGTGTTGTCCCATAATATAGCGCTCCTTGTGATTACACTGACATAGCTTGGCAATACATACAAACTTGGCAGTAGAGGCTGGATTATGTTATGACAGAACAATCAGCGTGGTATACATGTTCTATGCTAACTTTTATCTAGTGCTGCTTATCCTATGCTCAACAGTGCTGAGAAAAAAAAAGTCAGATTAACACCCACAGTGTTTATGTAAGTCTAACAAGTCTTATATAAACATTGTAGGTGTCCATTCAATACTGGGGCGTCTGCTGGGTGTGTGTGTGTGTGTGTGTGTGTGTGTGTGTGTGTGTGTGTCTGCCAGAAAGTTTTCTGTATACTTATTGCAGAGTTAGCACATATGATTAGCAAAGGTGGTGAGAATATTTGGTCTCACTTTGTGGCTAAATAAACAAGACCACCACACCCATAATACAAGCAAGCAAGCAAACATATAAGACCTCAAGAAAAAAACCCTCTCGTTGTAGGAAAACATCAACATCAACGAAGCAGCAAACTTCCTGGTCAAACACATAATTGCCAGTGAGAGTGACATCCTCAAATCAGTGACCCCCGATACCATCTCGCCCCAGCTGACTCCGACCAATGAGATGAGCTGTTTTGGCTGTTTCAAGCCCTAACGGAGGGACACGGCCTTGGAGAACAGACACCTTCAGCCTCTGCAGATGAGTGAGGAGGAAGGAACGAGGGATTCACTTCAGTGTCCCCTTAACAGAAGTGTTTCTTTACAAGCCTCAAAAAAAGATGAGTGTGCAAAATTTTGGGTGTGCATGTGTGTTCATGTGTGAATGGAACTAAAAACAGGAACCCAGTTATATATGTGGCGGTACTTTGGGAGATTTCAGTGTTCTTTGGTTATTTATATGCAACAAAAGTGTAAAGTTGGCACATTCAGTATATTGTTAACTACACCGAGAGGCAAGTTCTGATGCCAGGAATATTTATTTCTAGCTTGAGAGAATCATTTCGAGGGATGTAAACATGGCAATATTTATACAGGTATTTTATTATAGATTATAAAACAGCCTGATCCATACTCTAAAACAATTGGTTACTTAAATATTTTTAGAAATTCAAACTTTTTAAATTTGTGTAAGGTCTATCCAAGATACTGTAGACGGTTAGAAAAGGTTTTAATCTCAGTGGGGAAAAAAATAGATTAAAACTAATGTCATAAAAAATGTGAGTAAATGTAGTTGACTTAATCTCCAATCCTGATCAATGCACTGTCCTCCCACTGTTTCTGTGTGTCTCTCAGCCCCTTTTCCATCTACTTTCTGTCTTTTCCATCTCTCTCTCTCTCTCTCTCTCTCTCTCTCTCTCTCTCTCTCTCTCTCTCTCTCTCTCTCTCTCTCTCTCTCTCTCCACCCTCTGCAGTGATTCACTGCCTGACTCACAGAAATTATATAAATCTCCCAAGAAAGCACTTACTTTGTTCAGACATTTTAACATGGATATTGATCTAAGTTCCTTTTTGGAGGCTACTGGGCGCCAACACGTTGCACTTTTATTTAGCATTTGCCTGTTATTGTCTGTGTGGGAGGTGTTATATAATTAGGAAGCACATTACGCCAAATGTCCTGTAGAATTTTGGCGAGCAAAAGCAATAATCAGTGTAATGTGTTACATGGCTATAAATGTGAAAAGAAATGTTACAATGTATAAAGTGTATTTTATATTTGGATGCTTTGGGCTAAATGTGGCCCGACCTGTGAGGCCCTCACAGAATTAACTGAAGATTTTATGAACCATTTAATAAGCTAATAAGACACTGTTTATTAATATTGCATGTTTGTAATGTGCATACAGTTTTGCTGTTTGAACTCAATAATTAAGCAGTTCCCTATTAACAAGAAATATGTCTCGGATTTTTTATCCTAGTATCTGTGCCATTGTGTTATACTGACAGATTCTAATCATGGTTCATGACTGCATCAGCTACAGTCGGAGAGGTATTTAGAAGCAAATGACTTCTTGTTATTGACATGGCGGTAGCGCTTTTCAGCTCCCCTTTAGAGCCTTTTAGATCATAGAGAGTGAAACATTATATGTAGCATGTAGCCAGCATAATTTAGGATGCCCATTAGTTCAGAGTTTATTTGCTGTCTTTTTTCCCCACTCTAAAACCCATGCACTGGTATACTTAATATGCACTGATAATGAAGATCCTTGTTAATTGTCACTTAGCTTTAAAAACTCCTGGAGTGTGGAAGTGTGGAGTTATGCAGCAGAGGAAGATGCCGAGTTTGTGCTGCATGTCAACATAAGCAGGACTGCTCTGGAGGGAAGGAAAGCCAGCGCTCCTGTCTAGGAGAAGAGTCAACAGTATGTTGGTGGACTTGTGCGGCATTTTAGCATATTACTCATATTCAGACCAAGTCTTCTGGTATCTCCATGACAACTGCTGAACAGGGAAGAACAAAAGCTTGTTTCTATAAAAGTTGCAGCTCGTGCAAGATCTGCACGGTCTTTTGTCAAGCTGAGTATGTTCCTGATCTTTGGTGTCACTGGTCACCTGGAATTAAAAGAGACCGAACTTTGGCTAAGTTATAATGAATTCAGTCAACCACTAGCATCAGTCACATAGGTGTAGGTTGCGGCTATACTGAATCATAATGTTGGTTGATTTCTGCAACCCTGAGACAGCACTCATGCCACACTTATGATCGATAGGAAATGTTCTTAAGTCTAAATTGTCTTCTGAGACACTTTATGGCTGAGGTTGCCTAGTTAGAGCTCCTTAGTGTCACATTATAGTCCACATGACTTTTGTCAAGAAATAACGATTTGGCTTTGGCAAGCAGGTTGTCTGTAAACAACTGGTCCTGGACCTGCTGCCAGTCTTACAAACCCCTTTAGTGTGTGCAGAAGC
This sequence comes from Electrophorus electricus, assembly GCF_041902795.1. Classification (NCBI taxonomy): domain Eukaryota; kingdom Metazoa; phylum Chordata; class Actinopteri; order Gymnotiformes; family Gymnotidae; genus Electrophorus; species Electrophorus electricus. The sequence goes on from NC_137515.1 coordinate 16,286,293, forward strand.
ACATAACAGAGGACAGAAACATGAGCAAAGGGATTTAAAGAATCTCAGAGGAAAAAAGCATGCACACAAGCATTTGTTGATGTATGATAAATTGCACCATTTTCCAAGTGTTCACACCCTGATGCAAAAAGTCCCAGAGCCATCGTTTTCAAGCCTTTCTTCTGTATTAAGAGGATCGTTTCGTTTCTATATTTGGACACTAAATGATGCAATTACTGAGGGAGCAGTGACAGCTAGAGTACACACCCAGCATGTAGAAGGTCGTCCTGATTTAGAACTTCTGACAGGAGACACACTAAGCAGATTCCAACTCATTCCAACTATTACATCAGCTTCATCAGGACAACAGACAAAAGATTTGTTAAAATCTCCCTCATATTATGAACAAAGAAACTCTCACTTTTCATTTGCACCCTCTTTCCACATAACTACCTTAAACAAATTAGTGAATAATAATTGAATGACAGTAAGGAAGTAACTACTTGCATCATGCTGTGAAGTGTGAGACCTTAAAGCATAGGGGAGTCTGGGAAATGTGGTGAAAGAGGTTTGTATGTTTCTGAGATTCTGATGTTTTTTTCACTGTGAATTTTTTCTCTTTCTTGGAATGGTTGGATTATGTGATGATGTTTATTTACATGCAGCTGTTCACCCTTAATTTCACAATAGCCAGCTCCCCATCTGGGCTGCTACAGAAACAGTGTGTGTTGATAGAATGACAGTTTGAGACTTGCACAGGTACATATGTTGCAGGGAAAAAAAAAAACCAACAATGATTTGCCTCCCTTCAGCTCCCCTTAACACTTCGCATTATCTTTGCTAGAGAGTACCACCCACACAGAAGCACCCACATTGCCTGCCACAGAAAGACATCTACATACACACACACACACACACACACACACACACACACACGGAACTGATCACATCCACCTACACTACACACAGATATAGAGGCACAGAAATATTCTCAAGCCTCCCTTATTCTCTTTCTCTTCCTCTCTCGTACTTTCACACAGACACACACAGACACACACCTCTTACACCACTTCCACCTCTTTATCCACTGCTACAAAATAGGATACTGCTTTTGGTACTCTCCTCTCTGTGGCCTGAGTGTATGGTGAGAACACAGTACTGTTTATTAGATCAACCAAGGTTTTGCACACTAGTGTTTCTTGGTCTGCATATATGCATTAAAATCACAGCATGTCCTACATATCCACATACACAAACACACTTTGACCATCGTCTGCTAGTGCTGCACAGGCGCACATATTCGTACAACTGCACTCACCAAATGTTCCCACATCGCCAGCAGACACACTCCTCCTCTTTCAAAGACCCTTTGTGAACTTTCACTAGCGCCACCTATCTTCAGGACAATACGTGGAATGGAAATGCAATGCACAAAAGTGCAGAAACACACTAAATGTGCCGCAGAAAAGAAATTCTTGCACAGCAGTGGAGCAAATCATTGCCCACCACATCCTATGATGAGAGCCATTAAAGGTAGCAAACAACTTTACCGCCAAAAGCAAGAAAGTGATTCATGCCATCACGAACCTGTGTTCATATAGATGGAGAAACCAGCATGTCTTAGAAAATAATAAGGACATTATTTGTCCTTTCTCTCCAAGTGTCACTTGGTTTATTCAAATCTTTCTTTGTTTATTATCTTCCTAGGCCATTTGTAATGCTGCACACTAAAGTAGAGAGAACACATAACCCAGTAAGACTCCATGACAGTGTTGGATTAAAAAAGACCTTTGGACTTCTTCACTCTTTTAAAGTCCGAGCTAATAAAGCACTCCTGCCATCCAGAGTCAATGCTCTGGGCCATGCCACTTAACTGAATCTGTGAGGGCTCAAGAATGGATACTCAGTAATCCAACTGCGGATTGAACACGCCAGCATTTATATGAGTGCTTTAAGCACAAATCACTATGTAGCGTAGGTTAACCTTCTGTGAGTAGGTTTAATCCCACATGCCTCTGTTCTGTAGCTGAGAATGAAGAAGTGAACTTCTAGAGATTGGGAATTCTGCTTCATTCATACGATGGCAGGGGTTTGCCTTAGAAGGAAAAGTTTAGCTATTTTTCAACCTACACTTCATTAAAACTATTGATTAGTAACATTTATATTTATATTTACACATAGAATTTAGCGCTCTGGTGCAGCTTCTCACTGGACTTAAGCACATTCCAGTTGGGGAATAATTTAAGACTTCAAACCCCTCAATAAATCTCCTTTCAGTAATATGGGAAACGTACAGTATAGTCACACATCTTCATGGTTTTTATTCAGAACATGCTTTGAATGCTTTTAAAAAGGCATTCATTGGGATTTTTGAATGAATGCCCCATTGGTCTGTGTTTAAGCCTGGAGAAACACTGCACAGGAGTGCTAAATCTATCAGAGGTTGTGCTATGCATCATTACTAATGATAGGACAGATTTATTCTTTTCAATTTCATGTTTTGAATATGTTGCCAAATGATCTTGCTGTCATTAACAGCACAGTCCAGTCAGAGAAGCTCCAAGCGAGACTCTTCCTATATTCTCCATCACACCCAGCCAAAGCCTTTGAAATATGTCCCAATTCTAGAACACAGCTCTGAGGCATGTGATTGGTTTAAGGTTCAGCATATATTCAGAGGGTTCCGTATGTTTTCATATGGTTTTTCCTTCAGTTTCTCTTGCAGGCTCAGTTGACAATACATTGGATTTGGGTAAAAAAAGAAAGTAAAGGCGATTAGGTAGCGGGCTGAGGGTTGTGACTGGCTTAGACTGGCTGTGCACAGCCAGAGTCGTGGATTAGTGTGGCTCCCAGCTGGATTTCACAGTCCAATAAGAACACTTGGCACTGTGGTCAAGGGCTGCTAATACTAATGTGGACCGATTTCAGCAGATTCTTCGGCGTACTGCGCGAAACATAGTCTGGGTGTGATTGCAAGCCATGTGGTGCAGTAATTAGTCACTAGCTCCAAAATAAAAGCTTTAGATTGATTGTGTTGGGCTGATGCATCAAGTGAGAGTAAATGGACTGAACACTGAAACAATAAAAAAAAAACCTTCCCAGACATATATTAATATATTAAAACTAGTGTTAAGATAAAAAGGTACAGCATCTCCATAAGTATTATGATTTAAATGTCAAAATAGCAAACTCTTCATCTTTGAAGAGTTAGTCTAGTGCCTTTTACAGGAAGCTAATGAGTTTTTTTTCCTATTGCCTACATAAGTGGGACATTAGAAATAGGCATATGAGTGGCCTCTCAATGGACTCGACTTAATCAAGAACAGCGACAGCTGAATGTAGACCTCATTCTAGATGCATATAGCATGCATTTGAACCCCAAAAGAGCTTTTATGCTTCCATCTGTGCTTATCCAAAGTCAGCACCATGACAAGGACTGTGATCGATGCAGAGACTGAAAATTGTGTAAAAGTTTTCAGGTGAAAAAAAAGTCCTGAACGGAGCTTGGTAACGTGGTTCTGTGAGGAGCAATTTCATTTCAGCTGAACAATTCCAACAGTTCATTTCGGGGTGGAAAACCCTGTGAACGGTAACAAGAAAGGCACTTCCTTTATTTCTTAAAATACAGTGAAAATAGTTCAGAAAACAGTCATAAAGGTAAGAGCACGGTGTTCACCTCACTGCAAATTCACTTCGGTCTTCTGATGGAAAAAGAGTTTGACTCAACATGGCTGTCCCAGCTCATCACACAGCAGTAGCTGCTATTTTAGTCAGCAACACCGGCTGTCTGTAAGAGCGGCTTATTTTTTTAAATTTATTTATTTTAAATAAAAAAGCCACTGAATGTATCATCAACCATCCACAGTATTGCCGGTTAGGATGGCATCTTAGCATTTTAACCCTTCAACTGTCCTGACCCTCACCCCCTCCACGCACAGTGACAAAAATACAACTGCTTGCGGACGTGACCAAAGTATCTGGAGGAAGAGCTGCTTGCTATACTGGACACATCGGCAGAGTCGTGGCCTGGGATAATGGCTCCAGTATTGCACTGCGCACTGAGTCATCATCTCCAGTAAGGTCATTGTGGGTTGCCTGTGCACCTCCAGCGCACTCTTCCATGACACAAACGAGAGGCTGATCCTCTGCCCTGGAGCTTATGGGTCTATCTCCAGGTTATGGCCACCATTCAAAGCTTATGGGTCTGTCTCCAGGTTATGGCCACCATTCAGAGCTAAACTGCCATGTGCAGGACAGATTGTGCAGTTCCCCACATCCTTACTTGAACTGCTGTGCAGGGAAGAGGAGACAACTGAACTGGGACCAGCAAGAGTAGCTGAAATTTGTTTTGTTTTTTTAATCTTTAGGAACAGTGAAGGTGTTGTAATGGCTTTTTGGTCTGTAATTAAAAGGAAGACTCATTCTCACATCAGAGGAACTGAAAGAGACAAGCGTCCCCCCACTGTTCCACACAACGCTCATGGGCCTTGCCCTCCAGGCACATCTGATGTGAAGACACTTTAATTAAAAGTTAGAGAGGAAAATGAATTCACCTCTAAAACTGTGAGAAGGAGGTGCCCAGGAGCTCAGTCTAGAATTTAGTCAGGAGGATCTCTTCAGCAGAAAGATTTGCTGGGTTGGGTTTTTTAGGGAAATAAATTGCTCCCAGAGAAGAAGCAGGCGAACATCTCCTAACCCCAGTTTTGTTTAATGCATGTCCTAACTGGCCTTAGACCTCCCTTTCAGCTTGTTAGTCCATCTAACAAATCATTTATCTACAAAGAGGTGACACTAAATCCATGAGCACACACTGAAACATTGTGCTGTCACTCAAACATTTTTCATAAAGCTTACCTCAGCCAATCAGGTTGTACCCTGTTCCAAAGTGAATCATTGCAGCTCTCTCTCACTTCTGGGCATATACCTCATACAAACCATTCCGTTAACTAGAGTGATTGAATTACCTCTTACATGAATTAATCTCTTACATTCAGATATTCTTGCTCCTTCATAACATGAACATCTGCACAGATCAAACCCAGTAAGTTTGAATGCAACATATTTATATGTTTCTTAACAAAGTTATAACAAAGAAAGTGGTCTGGTGTCCTGGAGTTAAGGAATCTATGAATAAAATGTGGTAATGGAAGGATTAAATGATAATAAATGTTGTGATTAAAATTAATCTTCCCCAAAGCCTGAAAGACTCTGCAGTTAACGTCTACCAGACTTCTATTAAATTAAGCCCATGCACTTCTTCTCTCCCTCACACAACAGGACTAAAATGGGTCAACATGGATTATGTATGACAGTTATTATGGAGAGGGGTGGGGGGTGAGGGTCCTCACAATAATTAACCCAAAGTGTAATGGCAAACCCTACTTTGGTTGCACTGATACCCCAGTGCAGAAAACTATAATCTACAGTCATGAACACTGTGATGCTTTGAGTACGTGAGTGTTTGTGTTGTGGCCTCATTCTGCCACAGACACCTGACAGCCCAATGGTGCAGAAAAGAAAGGACACTGTATCTTCAGGTTGTGCTTCAGAGCACAACACACACACACACACACAAACTTAGCTTTTCCCACTAGGCAAGACAGGCTGACATTTGTCCATGTTTCAGACTCCTCACAGTCATTGAGAGACTGCAAAGATTCTGTAGAACAGAGCAGACAAAGAGAAGAATATGAATGCAAAGTGCTGGGAAACCATGATCTGTGGCATCGAGTGTACCAGCAGCAACTAAAATTCCGATGTGCTGTATTAAGAACTACAGAAACTGACCACACACACACACACACACACACACACACACACACACACACACACACACACATAGAAAGGCGGAAGCTGTGATTTTTCGAGCTCCTGTTGCCACGGCGACAGGCCAGCGTGATTGACTGACCCACACCTGAAAAGCTGGAGTCATTATTTTTATGGGACCCGTGGGAGACGTAGGCCCGGGGGTAGTGGTTACGCGAGCGACTGTTCACCGTGACGTTCTCAAGGTCAGTTCAAAAATACCGGCGCAATTAGAGGCGTCTCCCGCAAGACAAGACGTGCTGTTGCCTCCGTCGGCACAGCACATTAATGTATGCAAATTAAGGCCACAGGAAATGTGGAAATGATTCGAAGATTAGATGATAAATCTGTTCTTCAGAGGGACGTGTGCTTACCGGCTGCTTTTCAAGCTCTAAAATAATTTCTCATCATGTGACTCATCGACCACGGGCTTAGATAAAATGGTTCTCTCTGGGGAGAAGCCACGGATTTTCATTAAATATATGGACTGGATTATTCTGAACAATCATAAACATACATGCGTATACGAACTCGTGCCAAGTTCCTTGACCTTACTGGTGTCCTTTAAACAAACTGGAGGAGAAAAAAAACAAAAAACTCCATGACGGGATTGTCTGGGGATGAGCTCCGCGAGGATAATACATCCCATAACCTCACATCAGCATGCGGTACATTAAAAAAAAAAAACACAACGTCGGAATCTCGGCATCACCAAGGCCACCCGTTGACATGCCTGGCCAAATGAAAGGCACGTAGCCCAACGGCGCAGACAGAGGGCTGTCTGTGGAGGGATACAATAGACAGGCAGGGAGCTGACGCACTCTAGCCTGAGGTTCAAACCCCTCCGTTCCCTCTCTGGATCATGTGAACGGCACATGGCCGAGCCCTGTGATACTTAGTCCCTCCTCTCCTGGGAGCAGGCTGCGAACGACTTTGGAAAGCCATTGCGGATATATTGGTTGCTGACATTTGCGAGATATTTTACAGCCCTTTAATTAATCAAAGAAATGGTTTTTAAAAAAGTGGAGGTGTTTTTAAGACTAATTATGAGTAAACTAAGAAATACTTAGTTACTTAGACTACAGTGTTATACAGATTTGAATCCACATAATGTTTCCAGTTCATGTAAATTATTGTTTTAACATGCGGTCTGTTTTTACTAGGCTACATTCGTCAAAACACCATAAGAAACAGCTTTACTACCAGCATGGGTTCAATACAGTATCACATCGCCACCGAGTGGATAAGAGATGCAATGTACAGATGTCAAATTGGGAAGTAAGACGTTCCAGAGCAGCTCTAGCGTACTATACACGTACGTACAACATAATCATTACCATAATATGACATAACATTACATAGTTCCATACAATAATATCTATGATTTTCTAAATTCAGCTACCCATAAATATAGGGTTGTGGGTGTGATGGCCTTCAATTTCCACAAGTATAAAGCAATGTTTTAATTACTAATTGCTATTGAATAACTAATCCATGTTTCAATCTGTTATTTTACACTATTTATTACTATGATTAATGCCTGGTCAAAAGTATATGTACACTCCTAATTATTGAGTTCAGGTTTTTCAGCCACACCAATTACTAACAGATGTTTAAAATCAGGCACATAGCCATGCAAGTTGCATATACAAACATTGACAGTAGAATTAGTTGTACTGAAGACCTCAGAGAATTCAAACATGCCACGGACATAGGATTACACCACTGCCACATTCCAGTTTGTGAAATTTCTGCTCTGGTGGACTAAGCGGTACTGTGAGGATGCATCTAGGAGCTGCAATAGTTCTGCCATGAAACTGTAGGCAATGCAAACTCACAGGCTGTTAAGTACTGAAGCACAGAGCATGCAGAAATCACATATCCTCCGTTTTATCCCTCACTGCAGTTACAAACTGCCTCTGGAAGTAACATCAGCACAAGAACTTTGTGTTGAGAGCTTTCTGAAATGGCTTTCTATGTCCAAGCAGCTGTGCACAAAGTCTGAGATCTCTGTGCACAAAGTGTTTGTTGGCTGGAGTGGCCTAAGGGAACATACACTACTGCCCATTGTTTTGCAATGACATAAACAAGCTCAATACAGGAATGATGTGCAAGAGTCCAAATACTTTTGTGTTTAATTTGGTCTAAATTTACCCTCCACTCAGTGTAGATCAGTAATTTTTTTTTTTTTTTGAAAGGGTAATATTTGGTTTTTGTGCAACTTGTGTTAACTTTTCTGTTAGTTTGCACCAACACACAAAATGATATGCTGTATATATCTTTGCAGAGTAAGTGGAATTTGAGAAGGGAAGATATTAAGAGCAGTCTTCATAGAGGGATTAGCAAGACTGGGGACTCAGTGTGGCAGAATAATGTGTTGCAATATATATAAAAATGGTACCAGATATAGTACAGGGACACTGGATATACATTCCTGAGAAGTAAGATGTGTGTAAAGCATATTATTTGAGTAAACTCCTGAATTGATTTGGAAAAGGTACAGCAAGATGCTCTTATTAAACATGGAAGTAACTGCAAGAAAACCTGAAATAAACATAGGAAACTGATCAAAGGTTCTAATAAGATTAGCAGAAAGAGCAGGGGGCAAGTGAGTGAACTGGTAATTGCTAACCTGGTATGTGAGCATGATCAGCAACATGAAAACACTGGATCCCTTACAAGAGGAGGGCACAAGACGACAACACAGAAGGATTCTTCATGACTCAAACAGAAGTGAAACCAACCACACAGACTGGAAATGTTTTGATTTTTAATAGAATGCATTTGTCTTTATAGAAACAGCTGTTTTCTTTTTACATAAATTACAGTTTCATTCAAGTATATAGCAACACTTCAATTATTTGTTATATTACACTACGTGTTTATTGCTAATCAAAACAAATCTGACCAGTGGGTGCCTAAGTACTCCCCCCATCCACTTTTGTTCCAAAGTGATATTGCACAGCTGAGAATCTTGTGTACTACACTACATTTTTAATTTATTTATTTTTACCACTGCATCTTTAACTACAGAAAACTGCAGGTGTTCCCTGGAATCATCTCATATATATAGACAAATATATCTTGACTGTTATTAAGATACCATTTTAGATTAAAAGCACCCATATCTTCAATTCTTATGGAACATTTTTTGTGCACTTCAGAAAATGCCAGTAAGCTCACCAACTCAAAAATAATACACTACAAAGGAAACTCATGTAAGACTGAAGGTTCTACCACAATGCAAGCTCAGCATAGCCACGCTCCATCACGAAAGCTAGCTTTACAAACGCAAATGGGATTTGGGGAAGGAAACTTGGACATTAGTGCTCGTTTCACTCATTTCACTGGCTGCATTTGTTGCTTCACCTAGGGTTTTAAACTATGCTGTTATATCATACAATAGATTTTCTTGTTGAAAAATGTCTTTTTACTGGGAAGATTCAGGAAGAATAACATCCTACGACACATTGTGTCGTATGTGTTTAAGCACATATTGATGTGCTTAAAAAAAACCATTGTGAATTCTATGTAGTGCATGCACAGGAGAGTTACCTCTACAAAAGACACCTCTGCAACTTGTCAGAACTGCTCCAGTTCAAGCTGTTACTCATTTAAGAAAATTCAAGTAGAACGCCCTGTTATTTATCGGAATTACCGGAAGATGACCATTGCTCTTCCATAGCTAACTAAAAAAAGAAATACACATTCTATTAAGTATTGTTTCTTTGAGCAAAGTGGACCAACCCAAGAACTCTGCTTTGTGGTACACACCTCAGGTTTTATCCAGCCAGATGTCTCACACAGGCATCCTATTTTTGCTCCTGTACTGGACTGAGCATATAAAAGCTCAAAATAGTTCCAAAGAACAGTCAATGGAATAACTCTTACACAATGATCATATATTCTTGTATTTGAATATGAAGAGATTTTTTTTTTTTAAATCTCTCAACAGCCTAGTTTTAAATTCATGCTCTCAGTCCCAATTAAGGAATCAAGTCAGTTTTCTTTATGACTCACTTAATGAATGACGAGAGGCCTCACCCTCCACTGTAAAAGTAAACAAACAAGGCCTTAATCGGTGGCAATGATTCAATCATGATCCACTTAACAAAAAACTCCTTCTGATTAACTTCCATTGATTGTAAGTGGATACAGATGTAATACTGCTTCCGTGCAACACCAGGATGACATGCTCAACCAAGGCGTTGCCATTCACATTAAAACCAGGCTCTCCGAGTGGTCATCACACCGGCGGGCGGCTGGCCCATTAACTCAGCGGCATGCCTGCATCTGGCGGGACCAGCATGTACTTGGGGTCCAGCTTGGGAGTGAAGTCGCGAAACTTTCTAGAAGCTTCGGTCCCAAACACATCAAGCACTTTCCTGTTCATCAGAGCGAACCTGAAGATTCAGAAACATAGCAAGTGGGTTAGCTGACACACCCACAGTGCCTGCTTCAGAGAGCTGTCGAAACTTTCTCTTTGGCAAAAAAACAGTGCGAATTGAATGCATGCCGTACACACCTGCCCTTGGTCAATCGTAGTAAAAACTTCCAATATGATGGCCGTAGATTCTGCACTTCCATCACTGCCTACAGAGAAGGAGCTTTCAGTCAAAATGAAGGTCAAAATGACAAGTATAAATTACAGAACATACAATAAAATATAGGTTGATGCCTCCTTTTCAAAATACTTGGATGCAGACTTAATATTTAAGTGAAGGTTAAAAAAAACACAAAAAAACCCCACTATCATCGTATATATGTACTAGAGTGTTTCAGCTTGTTAGCCATAGAAGAGGTGAAATTTCTGCCTGAGGATTACTGCGCAAATAGTTATACTTCAGTTCTCATCCACTATAAATATGAATCAACTGATGATTACATACATTTATATATGCATTATTAATATATACCATGTTAATAGAACCACCTTATTATAACGGTCTTTATTATAAATCATATTATAGCCTTGTACAAGTCTATAATAACCAAACTGCTGACATGCAGTGCACTTTAGCCATCTTCTATTCAAAACCTCAGCAATATGATGAGTTTGAAACAGCTCAACATCCCCAGCGGTACCATGGTTTTTGAGAACGGGCCACCACACAAATATCATATGATCAGCAGTGCTACTGTGGTCAGAAATTAACCAGCAATGAACTGGATTGAGGATGGTGACAGTCTAACATGAAACCTAAAGATGCTCCGGCTTTTTCTGGAGAACCTTCATGAAAGTAGGCAACCATACAACAGCAAGCAGTACTACAGTGTTGGCACCCATTTCTGTGGTGCTAAACTTGCGACTGAAATGTTTGCTTGTTTTACATCTGTGTCCCCCAATACTGCTGCTGTAAAGACTCACCGCCTGGAAGCAGATAGCAGTGGAGATGGCGTATATTACTGTGTCAGCTTCAGGGAAGTAGGGGAAGTGACCTGCTTCAATACCTTTGAAGTACATCGTCTAAGCAGGGAAGATGATAATAGAACATTGTGTTCAGACATGGAGATTAGCAAGACCAACAGCACTGCTAATCATCAAGCAAGAAATGACATCCTATATATGTAACATATCTGATTGCGAAAAAGCATTTGTGATGTTCGCACATCAAAGCTTAGTGACAGCAAGGCCGCTTTGAAAGCAACACATGCAAGACAAACAGGTGATATGTACGTGAAGTACTCCATTACCTCCACCAACTTGGAGAAGAGGTACATTGAGATGGTGGTGCTCTTATAGAAGAACATGGAGGTGCCTGCGAGAAACCCTGAAACAACCGAGACGTGGTAGAAAAGGAAATGGATGAAGTGTGCCCGACAGTGAGAAGGCCAGAGAGAACGTGAACGAACACTGATGGAACGCCAACAAGGTTTACCTGCTATGAGAGCGTGAAGCTCGTCGTCAATGTTTCGGACCCACCTCAGGAGACAGCTGGTCCCCTTTAAAAGGAACATGTATGACAAAATAAAACAGAAGTTTTTCACAAAAATTCCATTTTTAAGGTGAACAACATACTCAGAGTTTACAGAGTCGAGGGGATACAACCTTTTGGCCACTTTACACTTTACCTTGTATATACTGACAAAGGAGCCGAGAAAGGCTCCAAGTTGGAAATTCTCCTTGTTGTAGAGCAGCGACAGAAGGCGAGAGGGTTTGGTGAAAACCTGCCTAAATGTAGACGGTACCTTCAAACAGCACTGGATGAGATAGCCCACGCTGAACATGCGGATGAAGCCCTTCCGGACACACAAGAGAACAGTGTCACTTGGCAAACTTCAGTTAAATTAATTGATTTGGAAAGCCTAAATTAATGCAGTCTGGAACTGCTGACATAAGATCTTGAAAATAACTATGTAGTGTTCATGAGCAATTTATGCGTGTGCTGTGAATGTGTAATACAATTCTTAAGGGAGAATTGTTCATTTTAATCTCACAGTCAATGAGTGGAAAGAATAAGCAAATTATTACAATTTAGGATTCCAGCCAAGTACAAAATCTGCTGATCCAACATAAAATAAGGGTGGGTTTTCCTGACCACATATATAGACGCACACCCCGAGCAAAGGGCAGACTCTTACTTTGACACAGTAGGATATGCAGTTGTCTTGATGGTGTTTGCAGCACCTATGTCTAGGTCCATGCTTGCAGCTGAAAAGGGACATGGCAAAATACGCGGACACACGGTGTAGAGAGAGCAACCACATCACAGTCTTTACACTAGTTTTCCACCACTGATGTTCCAGAGCTCCACTGTTTACATAAGGCCAACAGTACCCAAGACCCCATTAGTCTACACATGGCACACATGCTTCTCTTGTACTCACAGCGAGTCCAGAAGCCTGCGGGTCAGGGCAGCGATGGCCCTGCCCCGGGACGAAGCACACACCCCCTCTGGTGTGTGGCTGGCTGGCGGTGCTGCCCTCTCAGAGCAGGAAGTGCTGCCTAGCTCCTGATAGGAGTGTGTGGGGATCTCCTCCTTGCCAACGATAAACCTGCCCAAGACAGACACATAATCCTCGTTAACGAGCAAAGGAGAGGTATCCTAGCGTCAGGCGGTTTCCTTCTGTTTGGGTGTTAACGCATATTCTTTGTCAACTTATTGTGGGAGAGAAAGAAACAGTACCGTGCAAAGTCATATGACAAATTAATAAGACAGACACTTACTTTAATGCTGAAAAAGCAAAGCCCTCAAGTCCGTCTTTACACCTGAAGAAAAAAAAAAATGTACATCTACATATTATTGCTGTACTACTATAAAAACTAAAACTAATATATTAATTCAGAAGTCACCAATAACAAAAACACAGAAGTTGGCTAGTACAGATTTATCAAAATATTTATGAAACTCTCAAATAATTCCAAATATTCTTTAGACCCCACTTACCTGAAGAAAAACATGTAAAGCGATGCAGTCAGGCAGAAGAGCAGAACCTGAAAAACAAGATGCTCTATGAGATACAGGCAATCTGAACAGGAAATAAACATTTCAGAGATTGTTTGATACTTCCTTTTCAGAGTAAGAAAACAGGGAACTTGATCAAAATCACATTTTTCATGCTAGCACTCCAAACCTCCCAATGTGTGGAATGTAATGTGTTAGTCATGTTAGCATGCATTTTCATTGCCTAGTTCCAATGTTCTGAAGTCCACTGAAGAGATGTGTAGCATCATTTCACTGTAAAGAGTCCATTCCTTGGAATGGTGCATTAATATCTAGGAGTGTACCTCTCCATGTTTTAAAGGTTTAACAATGCCTCGCGTGACAGCCATCCGGAATATTGTCTCAGTCGCCTTGAAAATAAACAGAACATGTATAAAATTTAATTTCCTCTCACTTTAAAACAAATTATTTCAACAATCTATTAATGTGAAATCATACATGATACAGTGACAGTCACCAAGAAATATATAGTGACATTCATCATGAAGATGTGCAAAAACCCAAATCAACTTTGACATTTCTGATACGGTGCTTAAGGGTTTTTACCAGGTTTGCCATATATATTGTTAGAAGTCCTCTCCTGCAGAAAGACAGATGCATTACATCTATGCATTAGTCATAGCAAAAAAGCTTAAAACCAAGGGCTAGTAGCCTTGGATAAGATCGGTAACGAAAACACCTTGGATTTTATTCTAGCCTGGTCTTAAACTTACTTAACCATACTACTTATGAGAACTGGCTTGGATGTCCCACATGTATTTCAGCTCTAAAACGTACTCATGCTTTTTTGGTTATGTGAATTTCTCTGGGTGTTATACATGTTATGCAGAGTCTCACTCAATACAGCTGATCACTTTCCTCTAGAGAACAGTCAGTTAACGTCTAGAAAACACTAAGTCAAAGCCAACCTGCTTTTACGTTCTATCAGAATAGCAATGTACGAGGCAGGCAGTGCGGCTCCAAAGCCTGCAGACCAGGAGTAGAAACGACCCAGCAGCCTCCTGCATGACACACAGAGGGAAGGGGGAAGCACCCAAGAGGACCCCAACCAGACAATTCAAGAAGAAAAAAATAAAAATTAAAAAATACAAACTAATCAAAAACTAATCATAAGATTGTGGGTTCAAACCCTGGACTGCCATGCAGCCACTGCTGACCCATTGATCAAGGCCATTAACACACTCGGCTCCAGGGGTGCCATATGATGGCTGATCCTACACTCTGACCACAGCTCAAAGCAGCTGGGATATGTGAAGGGAAACATTTCGTTGTACTGTACACAGGTGTGTATGTCTGTGTGTCCAGATAAAGGCATTCAATCTGGCCTAGATCTTAATCTTACCACAAACACATTAAAAGAAATGGCATAACCAAATCATATTCACTGAAAGACCTAGAAACGATACACAGTTTCATTTTTTTAACTTGCCACCATAAAATCAGAGCAAAGCATAGTAAACTGCATCATCATTTAAGACTTGGTATATGGTCCTTGAACTTTAGCCAGCTGATAGAATCATATTCCTCATAGATAGATGGGCCAAGTGGCTGTGCTTTCATTGACAAGAATGGAGGCTTGGTTTCTGTGTGCTTACCTAAGTATGCAGAAAAAGGCAATGTACAAGCCCCCATTTGCAGTCAAAAAGGACGTGGACTGCAGGATCTCAGGAATGAGTCTCTTCTTGTAATAGTCTTTTTTTCGCCTCCTTAAGAGGGCCGCAATCTAGAGGGAGTACAGCATACAGTTTGAACACCAAATGTTTCAGGCAGGCTTTCCATACCTGAAGAATTGCTTAATTTAGAGCAGACGTGCCTCGAACATTCTGCAGGCAAGCCCATCTGATAGTGGCAAAAATGTTGACAGTGGTTGTAAATTAACACTACATTTGACAACTACTTCGTTACAGACAGCAGCCCCAAAACCACAACCAATCAGAAAAGCAGGGATTAAAGGTTGAACTATATTGTCCAGAATCAATGGAGTGGTGTGACAGTGTGTTGCAACTACGTCTAGCCACCAAACCCCGCACGAAAACATGAACTGCCGCTTAGCTATTGAGAAACAGCAGATGTTAAAGAGGCTAAGGAGACTTTTAGCTCGCTAACTGCTTAGTTCCCTTTGCACCTAATCCTCTGCGGTTAACAAACTAGAACCGTTCAGATGGTTACCACAATACGAGGCAATTCTATCAGGCTAGTTTGATCAAAGCTGCAGGTTAAACACGACTGACCTTACTGAAGCCACCAGCAACTGAAAAGATCCTGATCATCGAAACTTCGACCCCTATGCTGTTTAAATCAGAAACGGCCTTAACAACATGGATTGTAGCTATTGGAAGGTCACAATGTAAACTTTGGCGAAACGCAATCGGACAAAAAAAAAAAAAAAAAAAGTTACAAAAACAAATTAAGCCAAGGGGATTCTAATGTCTCGGTTGGTTAACACGGCTATTTACTGGCAGCTAGCTTGTAAATGTAAATGATTTAGTGCATGAACTAGCTCTGCAAGTTGGCCAATGTTATGCGTTTGAGCAGTTCCATAAATTGGCTAATACCTTAAAAAGCAATGTTAGATTTACTTGGTAGACTGTGGTTATCGTGCTGAGTCGTCTTAACCTAGGTTAGGCTAGCTAGCTAGCTTCGTCCCCTAAGGTTATAAATGGGTTAGCTAATTGGCCAACGTTAACGCTTAAATCAAACTTCTAGCCGCAGATTAACTCGTACGAGGTATCCAGAGCAGACCTTAGTTCAAACTTCTCTTGTGATCGAACCCAGCTATGCCATGCTAGCTATCGGCTAAGATAGAGACCTACTTCAGGGTTAATAATAGCCAGTGAGCTAGCTCTTAAAATCCCAAGCATCCTTACAGTAACTTACACACCGAATGCTCAGCATACTCACTAGATACAACGGTGCATAGATCTTGAAAGAGGCCTCCAGAGCACCGGCTGTCACCTGTAACGTTGAAAGTATGCACGACGGACTCCAGGTGTGTCCTATTTCATAGCAACTGTGCGGTATGGACTTGCTGAAAGCGGCCATGTTCCCCGAACAACGAGGGTACGCGCGCACGAGGGCTCAAGGCGCGCGCCCAGGAAAGCTCCCCCAGGCCCCAAGCGACTTATCTGGCCACAGCCCAGCTCTCAGGGAAAAAACATGCAAAAATATTCAACATAACATGTGGATAAGTTACATTATCCTTTTACAATGATCGATTCCAATTTTCATTGAATATGCGACTTTTTAAAAATTCGATTTTCCACTAGATGAAGTGTACTCAACTTTGTGCATCTGTCAGTCAAGTGCAAGGGGACATCTGGCAATGAATTTGGTTAAAAAAAGAAAAGCGAAAGAAACTGACTTCACAGCTCAAGTGCCTTTTATTGGGACAAACTATTGAGCTATCCATTTCTATTCACATGAATGAACTTGAAGCTTGTTCTAAAAAGAAAAGAAAACAATACAAAACATGGTGCTGATATTAAATAAACAGTTGAATCGCAAAGGAGAATATGCCATTTTGCAAACAAGGGTGCCTCAATCATCCTGATCCCAGTCTTTTTTCTCTTGTGGAGCTTTGGGTCCTCCTGCTGGCTTGGCCATGATGATCTGTGAGGACAAGAGGAAAACAAAAAACAAAAAACACAGGCTTGTCAAACGATGGCAAAAGAACCTAAACTTCCAGTGCAGTTAGTTCAGGCGTGTGAACACATCAGAAACAGGAGCCAAGATCTCTGAACACTAACGGAAGGGAAAAAGTGCTCAGTGCATGCAACACACAATCTATTGGCCAGGCCTTAGTTTTCCATTTTAAAATGTGACTGCAACAATGCTATGATGCAAAGTGACAGTTGTTAGCATGATTCTATTCACGTGTCAACAAAGCACACTGGTTAGAAGGGTTTTGAAATGAACACCCGTCAAAAAGGCCTATCGAAAACAAAACCTACCCCGGGGGTCAAATAACAATCGAGGTACATCTACAAATCTAGCATGTCAGAAAACTACTGTGCTTATACCTGGCCCCAAATCAAGCATTCATGACATCTACATAGATATGGCATAGACCTACACAAATATATACTACATACCAAATATTAGAAGAACAAATTGACAGTAAGGAAAAAAAAAAACAAGCTGAAGCATTCTGGTAAAACGGAGTAACTTGTCTCAATCAGTAATTTCTGAGATATCTTCTACGATTCTGGGGAACCATCTTCAACAGGTTGCCTTAGTTTATTTAACATGTACTAGAGAAACATTTCTAACAAACTATTTAGGCAGTTTACTGAGTGAAGCAGAAAATGGTTCATTACTGGAACTTGTTTTGTAGATCACATCTATTTACTGCATCAAAAAATGCAGTGTGTTCGCTAGAAACAATATTCAGTTCCAAAAGGGAGTTCATGCACTCCTCCAACATTTTATTAATAACAATCTTTTTCTTGTGATTACTTCGTTATAGGGGTGAGCGTGTTCATGCATTCCCCTTCACCCCAGTGGTTAAGCACACATAGAAAGTAGTAGGGCACCTGTCCCATTTCAGGGAGTTTCTTATCAATGGTGTGTGTCAAATTTATCAGGCTCCTCCTCCCATCCATCCTTGTCCCAATGGCCTTGCTGTTTGGGAGCTTTAGGCCCCCCTGCTGGCTTCGCCATAATGATCTGACACATACGCACACCACGTTACAATCGGGGGAAAAAAAAAAAAACTTGGCTGTAGGCTCTTGCCAAAGGAAAAGGATTAAGAATGGACTGATCCATTACTGTTTGTGACTAATCAGTGTTACGAAGCAGCTGACCTGATCGACCCTGAGGACAGTGATGGCTGCATTGGTGGCCAGTTTGATGCCCCAGTGTTTGACCAGGTAAGGGTCCAAAATGGCAGCCTCAAGCATGTCTTTCACAGCAGGCCCTTCACCCTACCAAAGAAAGCAGAAGGAAACCAGTGAACTAGAACCATGGTAACGAAATTAAATCCAACACGACCTGCCTTCGGGCACATGCCACACCTGGACAGTCTGGGTTAATGAATGGCAAAGCTCACCTCAATATCAAAGCCCATGCTTTTGTTGCCCTCGTGGTGAACTGCATACAGCTTGGAGATCAGTTCGTTGCCCTTCACACCAGAGTTCTCGGCCAAGGCACGCGGCACAGCCTCAAAAGCCTCAGCAAACTTCTTGATGGAGTACTGCTCCAGACCTGGGCACGACTGGAAAACCATAACAAGGTCTTCAGGAAAAATCTCCAGTTCAGCCCTTCAAGTCAGTTTTGAGGTATGTTGATCTGATATGCACAGATAGTGTGAACCTTTTTAAGGGTGGATTGTTTCACCGTAAACTGTACATTTTAACATGTACAGACATCCTCTTTGATTACAGGATGACAATCTATTCTGCCAAAGCAATGACACTGAAAAATATTTTTTGTACATAAACTTTCAAAACATTATGTTATGAATTCCTTCTTCACTGCAGTAAAGTGCAGTTCAGAAATGTCTTACCTCTCCATAGGACATAATCTGCTTAGCCAGCTCAATTTCAGTAGCGCCAGCGCCTGGGCACAATCTCTTGTCCTAAGAATAAAACAACATGAACAACTGCAGTAATAACAGCAAAACTGGCACTGAAGGTACAAAGTAAAAACCTTACCCTGACAAGGACCTTAAAGGTGTTCACCCCATCGTCAATAGCTCGTTCAATATCATCCATCAGGTTGTCTGTGGAACCTCGAATTACCAGTGTAGAGATGGCACCATCCTCTTTGTCTATAAATCAGAGTCATCATGTGATGTATCTGGATCGGAAATTGCTCAATAAGCTCTCAATGAGATTCATGTACTACTAATTATTATTTATTTGAAATTCTAGGGGGAACTTGAGTTACACTTTACAACAACAGTGGACAACCAGATAAGGTAGGGGCTGCACCTTAGGACATAATGGACAAAAAACACAAACCCCATCCATGAAGAAGTGAAGCATATGTGTAACAATGTAATGAACCAGTGGGCTGGACAGAAAATATTATTACCATGTTTGAACACCACAACCTGGGTGTCTCCGACCTCCGTCAGGTACACGCTGTCACAGTGACCCATCTCATCGGGGGTGGGGATGGTCTGTAGACACCGAAACACACACAAGCCTGAAGCACATAGCATGAGGCCAATCAACTGCATCAATCCTTCACGGTTTAACCCAATAACAGGAGGAACTTAATTCTAGGTGGAAATCATTTTAAGGCTCACCATTCTGGGCAAAGCTACAGCACCGACAGTTTTACATAACCTTCTAAGGTCCCATTTGGAGTTGAGGCTGTATGAAGAACACACAGGAAACAATATATCATGTCAAATCACCCCCACCACTGAAGGACATTCTGGTAATATCTCCTGTGATTGTCTTTTTATACATTACAGCTTGCGGTTCACAATACATCTTGTATTAATATCATATTTGCCTTTGCAGCACTAAAATCAGAGAATGCTGTCATACGCAGTTAAGGTCCAACATCATTCATGGGGAGCATCCTGATCAGTGAGCATTCTCTGGCTGGGATAATGAACCATAGCATTCTCATGATCCAGCAGGTGTGAATAATTTCAGTAAAAATAATGCCAAAATGTAATAATCTTAAACCAAGTGGGCACCACTTTTAAACACATCGCAAATCATAACATGTAGCAATATACCAATTTTCTGCATACCACTTAGGTTAACTAGTTCTTGAGGCAAGGCATGTATCAGTACAGAGCACTCTCACCGGACTACCATGAGCTGGTACTTGTTGGCGTAGTGCAAGGCCATGTCTGCCACCTTGCCCCCGGTCACCACCACGTTGGCGCCAGCTTCAGCGATGGCCTTCACCTGGGCCTCCATCAGGTCCTCCTCTCCTTTGCTGAAGGTCATCAGCTCCTCCGCATTCTTTATCAACACCGTGCCCTAAGCAAGAGGCAGAGACCAACATGGTCATTTCACCACCGTGTCAATGTTATTCAAGTTCAAGTTCGGTTTATTCGTCACATACGTAGTCATACACAGTATAACTCGCAGTGAAATGGTATTCAAGTGTTAAATAAAACTCCTCAGGGCTACCTTCAATTTACATTTATGGCATTTAGCTGATGCTTTTATGCAAAGACTCTTACAATTATGAGTGAGTACAACTTGAGCAATTGAGGATTAAAGTCCTTGCTCAGGGGCCCAGCAGTGGCAACATGGTTTGAACCAGCAACCTTCCGATTACAAGTCAAGCACCTTAACCACTGAGCTACCACTGCCCTTAATCATGCAACCATTTTCCTTTGAAGATTATGCTAGGTAAGGTTTAATCAAACATTAAGAACGGTTTTAAGACAATACTCCCACACTTAGACCATACAGATCACTGACCAATACTCACAGCCCCAAAACAGAAACCACTCAGGAGAAAGATCAACCCACCACAAAGACTTAAGTTATGGCCTGAAGGAGCTTCCCTGCATATGCAGGACTGCTTCGAAAGGACTAACTGGGACATTTTGAGGACCAGAACTGGAGGAGTTCATAACTGTACTTGGTTACATACAGAACTGTCTTGAAAACGTAACCACTGAAACATCTCAGTAGCTTTCAATTACACAGGAGGTCAGAACTCTCCTCAATGTCCAAAACTCTGCCTTCAGTTCTGGCAACAGAGCCTTATACAGTGCTGCTAGAGCCAATATGAAGAGAAGCATCAGCAAGACTAATGAGGCTTACAAGGCAAAGCTTGAGGACAACTTCACCAAACAACAACCACCACCCATGGTGCGCGTGAGAGGGCATTCAATACACAACCCCTTTGCTCGCTATGAGTTGGAAGCATCAAAGACACACGACACCCCAACCAGTAACATCCTCATGAGGAGCACGACGTGAGGCAGGTGCTCAGAGCAGTGCACCTGAGGAAAGCTGCCAGCCCTGATGGTGTGACAGGAAGGATGCTGAAAGAAAGTGCAGACCAGCTTACGAGAGACTTCACAAAGACCTTCAACCTGTCCCTGTCTAGATACATCACCCCACTGAATCTGAAGTCTGCCACAATCATGCCACTGCCAAAAAACAAAACAAAAAAAAGAAACCTGATGTCAGCAGTCTCAATGATTACCATCCAGTGGTATTCACACGGATCATTATGAAGAAGTGTTTAAAGTGGCATGCCCTGCACCATATTAAAGCTAGCCTTCCATATACTTTCAACCAACACCAGTTTGCCTACAGAGCAACTGGGTCTACAGATGTCAGTGTTCTACACACAGCACTGACCCAAATTGGACACCAGGGGAGCCAAGTAAGGATGTTTACTATAGACTTCTGCTCTGCCTTGAATACGGTGATGCCTGACAAACTGGTCACTAAAATTACCGACTTAGCAGTTTCCCAACCAACCTGCTACTTGATCAAAGACTTTCTGACTAACTGCCCTCAAACTACTATACTAGGGCCCCACTACTTCACCCTCACAACCAGCACTGGTGCCCCACAGGGCTATGTACTGAGCCCCCTTAAACATCAAGTTTGCAGATGACAACTATGGTTGGACCCATCTGAGGAGAAGATTCAGTATTCAGGGATGAAGTCCAAAGACTGTTTTCAGAGCACCATGCTGCCAATCTCATCCTGAACTCCTTAAAAACGTAGATTTCTGGAACAACAAGACAGACCCCGATCCACTATATGTCAACATGGCCTCTGTGGAAAGGGTTCCTACTTTCAGTGTCCTGAGCACACAAAACATTGAAGACCTTTCCTGGGCCTCCAACAAGCTGCAGTCAAGTTGGTGCAGCAGCAACTACACTTCCTGAGGGTTCTTAGGAAAAATAACCTGCAGCACACATTGCTGGTATTGTCCTTCTACTACTGGTCCATCCAGAGTGGGCCGACACACCATCTTTCTGTGTGGTGGCAGACAGATGAGCCCTTCAGAAGATCACTGGCTGGCTGCTCACTTCCATCTGTGGAGGACTTATTGAGTTTTTGCTGCCTCAGTAGCGCAGGCAACATACTAAAGACACATCCCACCCTGGACATCACGTCACAAACAGACAGACTTAACAGCTTTTATCTCAGGGCCATACGAGAACTGAACACTGCCAAATACTAACTATGACAGTACCTGTATGATGATCTGCATAAGAATACTATAGTCATATTTAGGAACAGATTCTAGAAGACATATATATTTATTCATTCTTAAATGGCACTTTTTGTTCATAGCACCACTGCACCGCACTACACCACAGGTCGGCGTTCGAGGACCTGAGATAGAAGTAAAGACTGTCCAAAAGAGGGGGAATGGGGAAATTTTGTATTTACATACAACTCCCCACTCGCCCTGCCCTGGGCAGATTTTTTACTTCAAGCTCTGGTCTTCTACCAGAGGCCTGGGAGCTTGAGGGTCCTGTGCTGTATCTTAGCTGTTCCCAAGACTGCATTCTTCTGGATTGAGATCTAGGATGTTGACTTAGTTGATTGCTATAATGTGAGTGTACAATCAAGACTGCTATTTCATTGTACTCTGCCACATAACTGTATTCACAGTAGTATCATTTCCTCTCATCATGATGAGACTTTTGAATGATATGCTCACCTTGGTCTCAGTAACCATGCAGTCAAATGGACAGGAAAATACAACGATCTTAGCGTCTTTAACTGTTGTGATGTCTCCTTCTGCCTCTTTCTTGAAAACCATTCCATGCAGCATTGATGAAGCATTCAGACCACAACCCTTTGTGTTGAAATAATCAGCATGAGAATACAAAAAAAGCAAGCACATACATACACTAGATTTCTTGAAGTAAATACAGCATTATATTCTTATCTACAGCTGGAGAGTAAAGTTTTAGGTGGAGACTCACCAAAATCTTACATACACGGACATTATCAACATTGAAGTTGCCAGACTCGGGGAAGATGGAAACTGCACAATAAACAAAAAATCAAGGCCACATTGAAATCTATGAGTCATATTTTGACTGCTGAGAGCTCAAACAATGGCCCTGGATGATGGGAGATCCAAGGCAGCCCTTACCACAAGCTTGTGCAATGAGGTCGGCAAGGAAGTCCTCATTTCCATACTGTTTGCTCATCACAGCCGTCCGGATCAAGGCCGTGACCTCGGTCAGGTCGTGCAGGTTCTTAGCGGAGGAGCAGACGAGCTCCGGCAGAATCTCCAGAGCCTTCCTGCAAGCCATCTCATAGCCCTCAATGACCTAAGTGGAGTGTATTATAATACCAATAAACAAAAATAAAAAATGTCAAGGAGTCCCCTTGCCCATGAAAGCAAAGCAAGTGAGTCACACACATTAACAGAATCATCATGAAGCCAATTTAGTAATAGCCACACAATTGCTCCTCAGGTGAGGTAACTAAAAGCATGCTAGTATTAAGGATGTTCAAGTTCACTGCAAGCAGCATTATAAAATAGCCTGTTCATGCAAACCTTTACATTTGCAGAGTAAGGCACTTATTCAGAGCAACTTGCATATTTCAGTATGGCACTGCATGCACTTCCTGAGAATGGAACCTGTGACCTTGGTGTTGCTAGAACCTAACTCTACATGTTCAACCAGCTGAGCTGAAGGAGCAAACAAAAATACCCACCTCTGATACAGAGAGCCCCATTCGGAGCAGCTCCTCTGCCAGCTCCAGAAGGGCGCCAGCAAACACCAGGACAAAGTTAGTGCCATCCCCAACCTCCTGTTCCTGCATATGGGATGCCATCACAATCATCTTAGCAGCTGGGTGCTGCACCTAAAGAAGTAAAGAAAGAAGAAAGACATTAATGTGTAATATGTAATGCAATGTGTAATGTGTAATGCACAAGGCCAAGCACAATTAGAGGGTGAAGGGCCCCTTGGTACTAAAAATTCCCAGCATCTAAATTCACCTCAAGCTCTCGCAGAATGGTAGCAGCATCATTGGTAACAAAGAGCTTCTCCACATGGTTGATGACCATTTTGTTCATGCCTGTATATAATAATACATATAATACATGATCTATAATATTAACATATAGTAATTAAGAAATAAATCAGAGATGCTTCCAAATAAACCATCTTGATAGAATATAAGGACAAAGTAACTTACCATTTGGACCATACGCAGTTCTTGTGGTCTGTGCCAGTTCTTTGCATGCCTGGATATTTCTAAAAACTGCTTCTTCTAGACCGGAATAATGCTGAATGAGAAAGTCACAGTGGATCACTTAAAGGCATATTACAAAAAAAGGTTACCAGAAGAGATATAATTCATGAGACCCTTATAAGAATGTACATGTAAAAGCTTTAGTGGTCAAAGCCGTTAGCGAACTAGGGAGGGACCGAGACTAGTACACAACCGCGTTTCCTATTACTACACTGTTCACCCTCTACTGAGATTATCCAACAGGATAAATTACAGTAGCTACTTGACAGGAATTCTACAAGGGCATATTGTCTACGATTAATGCACAACACTGCCATGACTAAATCCTCCACAGAAACGTTTAGGGTCAGATACCTGACACTGAAGAATGAGAGCTCTAGCTAAGGCTCAGCTTCGCCAGTCTGCCGGTGGGCGCACATGTCTAGCCAGCCGCTAGCTAAATATCTAGCTAGCAACGTTGACAAAAAGACGATATATCATTATCATTATGCTCCGAAGACTCAATATTAATCGTGAATGTGTTTAATTAAACTATCTAATGTCTCGGAAGTATTTTGCTAACTGGTGAAATCGTTTAGGTTGTACGATACCGGGGCCCACGTTCTAGAAACCTCCACGCACACGAGCCAGGCTAAGCTGCTAGCTAGCTAACAAAGTAGCTAGCGTTAGCTAACATCATAACATACTGCGGACTACACTTCTCATACACACGCAAACATTAAGCCTCACCTTCGCGCCGTCCTTTAACATTTGGGCAAAGCCCGGGGCCTTGGGGACGTGAAGGGCCATTTTCGACGTTAAAGCGGCCCGGAGAAACAAGACGCTGGACAGATGCTGCAGAGTAGCTGAGCCAAAGACAGGCCAACCGTAGACGACCGAAAGATCGCTACTCACGCCCAGAGGCTATTTAGTAGCTCGTCGACTGAATCGATTCGTTTAGCCTAGGTGACCATTTACTGTGCTATGGGCTGTTTGAACTTACGTATGCGTCAACCAGTTATTCTTTTTAATAAATCTCTACCAATACTTATGTGGACTAATGTTAACATATAATAAATGATACCTTGTCAGCGTAGACCGAAATATCTTCTTGATGTGCAATTCTACTCCTAGGACACTTTTACAGTGAACCAAACTTACGCGTCCCTCCAATAACGAAGCTTACGCGGCAAAATAACCCGATTTCATAAAGAACTGAAGCACCTGGCTGCTGTCTGTTACTCGACGCTGATTAGAACAATGGGCATTTCTCTTGCCTAAAGTCATGCGTCTGAACACTGAGCTGGCATCTGGGTGAAGTGTAGTGGGCAGCACTCAGCCGTGCCAGACTGTGGTGGTGCTGAAGAGCTGCTGTTACGGTGATCCCGTCGCCCAGTGCCGGGCTCTTCATGCTGCAGTAGCGGCCACACATGACTCACTAAGGGTCGCGTTTCGGAAAGCTCATCCTTGAATCTGGCTAAACTTTTCTTTTGAAGGAAATAATTTTTTTTTTGCCAGGTGAGTTTGCTTTCATCTGAGAACACTAATACGTAGCTAACACTTCGGATTACAAAATGTTTTAAAAGGTTGTGATTTGTTTTAGGCTAGTTTCAGTAACGCAATATTCTGCATGCGATGTCCTTTTTATTTAAACACAGCTTTAGGATACATCACCCAACAATAGGTTTTTTCACTCTTTTAAGATACAATAGAAAAAAAAATTTGAAACGCCGTTTTATTCAAAAGTATCAATGTGGATTTAAATAATATTCGACTACACCAAAAGGTATTTAGATGTTTTGTCGTCTAGCAATCAGTTCATCCTTCTGGACACATCTAAAATGCTATTTTCTAAAAATATTTTTTTTGCACATTATTGAACTTGCACATACCTAAAATCATATTAATTAAATATATTTAAATATGTATCTGCAAAAATAGCTTTTTGCAAACATTCCAAATGTTCAGAGTGTTATGAACACTGATTAATGCACTCGGCTGAAATTAAGCTGGATAAAATGCTTTGGTCAGTGCAAAGACACTATCCGATCACTGTGAAGTGTGACCTCACTCACTGGCTTGACGAGGCTCTGCCTCTAATTGTTTAATCCCTGATGCAGCTTTGGGCACATGATGAAATCCAGTCATGGCCCCTGAGAGGTGAATGATCTCACATTACAGCTGTGTATTAAAGGAAACAAGCTTTATACCCTCCATCTTTTCATCCGAGTCCTCCCTACTTCAAGGAATAAATGATCACCTCAACAAGACGAGTCACTGCAGACAAACCTGAAGTCAGAATCTGCTTCAGCCTTGATGATTCCTCAGGTGAGTTGCTTATTAAAATCGGCAGGTTTTTAAACTACTGTCCTATAGGCCCTAAAAGGGGTTTTGCGTGCCCTGCCCCCACCCAAGTAATGGCATACATTGCATGCCTCCTACCAAAACAGCAACCAGCAAAACCCACCACAAGCCCTTCTCATGCCGGATCGATTTTAACTTTTGTCATTCTTTTCTGTTAAACAGGTGCTATCTCTATTTCAGTAGATCTCTGGCATCTTAAAAACAAAATATCTACCTAGACACGCAGTCAACAGTGCTGTCAAAGTGTTTTACAGCTATTCAGGCGAATGTTTGGATAGCAGCTGCAGTGCAGCCGACCCAGCGTCAGGTTTCCTCTTTAATACCTCACTGCGGCGTGATTCACTCATTTGCTTTTAGAACACTAGCCTATATTTAAAAACTGTTTGGCTTTACACGCCAAGTCAGCTTTGGCCTCTCCTCACTGCCTCGCGGCCCAAAAGGGAGATGTTCTAGCACAGCAAGCCCACAAATGCATTCGACTACCCAGTCGCTGAGGTGCAATTAGCCAATCAGGTCAAGTGAGTTCTCATTGGTGTTCATTAGTCACACTGAGTGAATGTCTTCTTCCTGGTGGTTTTACCTAGTTTTGTATTTAAAGACAATGTACTAATATTTCACCTTGTCTTTCTGTTTCTGTTTCTCACTCACCTGCACACATGCTCAAGAGTTTGCACTTTTTTTTCCCAAGTCTTAACTTTTTTCTTTAATGTTTGTCTCTAATTAACATTACAGTACACTGACTACAAGAAGAGCAAAAGGACCTGCTGCTTTGGGAATTACATCATCTCTCCTTTATCAAGTTGACGGTTTATATCAGGATGAAGTCCCATATGGGCAAATTCTGTTCATGTATGTCTCACTTATAATTGGCCCTCAGGCTGATGCATGACCACACCCGTTTTTAGCTGATTGCATCAGAGGATTCCCAACATGTGTACACCAGCTCCAGAGGGACATAGCTGGCATAGAGACAGCCAGTGTATACAACTTGTCTGTCAGAGCTCTCATTAAAGACAAGTTCTTGTGAGGGCTCTAGGAGACTGTTATTCCCTATCTGTCTTCTCAAGCTTTAGTGCATATGGGTCAGGCTAACAGGTTTTGGTAGACACTTCCTTCTGCTGTGGTACACAGTCTTGAGGTTCTTTGAAGGTGGCGAAGGTTACAGACCTGACCATTAGCAACAGCTTATTACTATGATTTATGTATGCACAATGGACAGTTTTAAGGCTCACTCCTCTTTCTGAGGCTGCTGCATTTGTGTCAAGGGGAAGGGTCAAATGAAGCCACAGCCTTTCAGTACTAAGAAATTAAATATGCCAACATGTCCAAGCAGAACCTCCCCTCCCCCACCTCATTATACCAGTGACGCTGAACTGACTCTCATTTCTTGTTTAGAGTTGAAAGATGCAGTAGATCATTTCCCATCATTCCCTGACCTGGAGCAACGGCTGCAGGTAACACCGATATGTAGCTACAGTGGAATGTTGATGCGAGCAACGTTTTCATGTTTTGAAGCCATGGGTTTGTTTGATGATGGATTTGGGCTCATACAGTAACAGGTGCATGGAAACGTAGAAGAAAGGATAAATACATGGGGCTAAGGATAGAACTGGACTCCAGGAATAGCAATTGTGAGTCGCTGGCTTGTGCAACAGGATGCAATAACTGCTTCCCGGATAAACCAGCTAGTAAAATCAGAATGGAAAGGGAGTAATAAATGAATGATAAAAATGTCCCAGGCATGCAGTCTCATGGGACGAGTTGTGCAAAAATGACTGTAGTTTTTTGGGCGATTGTCCTTCTGTGACGTATAAATTAGTAAACCAGTACATCAGAAAAAGACTCAAAGGAATTACAAAGATAAACACACTAATATTATACCACAGTTCAAACTCAAGAGGGCAGTAGTGTAATCTTGGTGTGTCTGGAAACAGCTGGTAGCTCATTGTTTCCATTTAATAATAGTTTTGTGTTTTCTTTTAAAATGCTAAAAATCATGATTTATTATTATTATTATTATTATTGTTTAATAAAGGCCAATAGCTTTATGTAAGTGTATAATCAAGACTATTGTTAATTTGGTGTAAATAGACAAACATCACTGGGCGCTAATAGCAATTTTTCAATTTATAATGACAAATATTATATGCACTGATCACAAAGACATAAACAGCTTTTTTTCCATTAAATGTTTCTGTACTGGGGTAGAATAAGGTTAAGAAGTTAATATGTTTACACTGTAGGAAGGGGGAGTCATCTTAAAAAGGTCAATATCAAAATTTTAGGAGGAAGTCAAGAGCAGTAGCTATATTTAATACATTAATAAACACACTAGTGCCTTCTCTAAGAACTTCCTTTGAAATATCTAATCCACTATACAATATGAAAAACATCATGTCTACAGCAACTTCAAAAAAGTGCCTCTCTTGGTCTGAAATGATGAATGGGTTTTCATATTGGACAGTGGATGGACAGAGGGAGATCGTTAAAGCCACACTACTATACTCCCAAATCAAACCATGCCTCACACCCTCTTAACAAAACAAAACAAACCCAATCATTCATCATTTCAGTTGTCTAAATTTTAACAGTATATAATTTATTTATTCTTAGCATTTGAATGATGATCCCTTTAGGATTTATTTATGTTTTGCTGTACATGTACAGTATTGATGCTGCTAATGAAGTTATGTGGTAATGCAAGGGGAACAATGGCTCTCTGAAAGAAAGATAAAAAAGCAATATTTGTACAGTTACTGCACTGGTCAGTAATAATCAGAAAATAATCATAATTGTCATTGTCATAAGATCTGCAGTGACTCACATTTATGAAGCATATAAGGAATTGGACTAAACAATGGGAATAAGCAGAAGTTGTTATTAAAGCAATATTTCGGAGCAGTTTGAGTCATTCTGAAAGCAGAACTTCTGCTTCAGATGAAGCCAACCATTTCGCCAACAGCTTCCTAAATGTAAGCTATTGGTTGTTCTGTGTGCAGTCACACTAGTAATGGATTTTATGGAAAGGGGATTTTCCTTTCATTGGGAAATCCAGACTTACTAGACATGGTTTCGGCCCACGTTCTGTGGATAACCATACAAACAAGTGTGAACAAGTAGAAGATACAAAACCAGGAGATACAGATACAGAACCGGGAGGTAGTCAGAGAGCAGGATGTGTGCCAGTTAGGTTGAGGTATACAGTATAATTTAATTTGACGTCTGCCTCAGGTTGATGGCATGATGCATTGATTTCCAGGTTGATGGGATAATGCACAATTGCGTCATGGCAGATGTGAACGTTTTTCCCAGTCTCATGTATAGTTCTTTCTGTCTTCTCTTCCTTTTATTGCCACAGCCGGTGTTACCATGCCAGTCCCTGAAGGAGTCTGTCCAAGTCTACAGAGACCACTGCAAAATGGCCAAAGAGTTTCACCAGGTTAAAACAGAAATTGATCTGCTGGAAGACAGAAAGTGAGTGTGAAAGTAGCCAGCAAGCAGGGGAAAACCCTGTCACAGTGCTAGAGCTTTTGTTTGTGCAGACACACACACATACATACACACACACACACACACACACACACAGACACACACACACAGACACACACACACACACACACACACACACATATTCCACACATACACAAACATATACCCACTCACACATGCCGACACATGCATAACAGTATAAAGCAATGAATGCATAACCTTTATACATTTCTTGATATGGATGCATAAAAGAACAAGGACATAAATCATGATTCGGCTTTACTTAAAATTAATTTCAGACATTTTTGGATGTAATGCAATACAGACACCTTTGTCTGGTGCTCTTACTTAGGACACATTCTTCTTTGACTGGCAAAGGGAATTTCCTTACAAGTCATGCTCTTCTGGTTAAAAATAGGCCTGTGTAATCATGACAACCTCTTACATACTGTATTGTGGCATGCAATGCTTGTGTTTTTCATCATGATTCAAAAAAAGTGCACTTAGAAAGCTGTGTCTAGTGTGTGTACTGGTCAGACAGCATTTTGGTACATTTGTATTAGTATTTCAAGTTAACATTATAGTACTTTGTGAATTGTGTTTACAAAACATAAGGCAAAGAAATTTTAGTTAGGTAAATGGGGGAATAATTCCTTGTATCTTCTGGCCATTTGCTTGAATGGTAGATTGATTGTGTTGAAGGTTAGTTTACAGTGAAGTCTCTGTTTTGCATACACACTTAACATTGCTATTGGTGAGAATTCCCCAAGTCCCTTTTCCCCTGTTCGTTTTGTGTGGAGAAAATGGAGCATACGAGAGTCCCAAGTGCCCTCCCCCACGTGCCTACTATGGAATATCCCGTGAAGTAGACGTGTGAGCTTTCAATGTACATGCAAGGTGTTAAATTACCTCTCATTTATAACCGATATTCATAGCTTTGTTGGTAAACAAAGTTACACTCCGTTCACACACTGGAAAGGGAATTGTTTTACTTTCACTCATTAAGAGTTTCCTTCAAAAAGAATTAACTCTTGTTCTAAACTCGTCACAATAAACCAGTCACTTCACTGGAAAGCCCGGTCTATTGTACTCACCCTTTATGTACTGCTCAAACAGTTGGTCCAAAGGCCATGGAACAGGAGCTTCATATGCTGGCTGTGTGCCATGTGGGATCACAGCACAGTGCTTTGTTTACATGAGCTGGAGCTGCTGGAACAGCAGACAGCACAACCATTTACACTACAGGACAGTTGTGTTTACAGTCAGCACACATCTAGTATATTTTAACGGGTAATGATTAGCATTGACTTTCATCATTAATGATAAACTGCATTTCTACTCTTGAGATCATTGTATCAGATTGGGTTCCACACTGCTATGGTTTACATAAGTAAGCAGAACATCATGTTTCCAGTGAGGTGTCTTCTGCAAATGCCAAAAGACACCTAACTGGAAGAAACCACTGATTAATATGTGGTGTTAATCAAATACCCCCTTTTTGATCATATAATTATACATACAACTAAGAACTAAGGTTTAATTGTTATTAGGCAACTAGGCTTAGTTCTTCCAAAATGATGCTAAAATGATCATAGCAGAGGAAAATTGTTTTGGCAAATACCTCAGTGATTCATATGCTACAAGCGGCATTACAAGGCAGCATTATTCTGCATTTGGGAAGCTAATCGCTGATGATTTAAAAAAAAAAAAACAAAAAAAAAAACAAGAAGAAGAATTTCTTCCCTCATGGTGACAGGACACCATGCTGTGTGTGCGCGTATGTGTGTGTATGTGTGCGCGCATGTGCGTGCCCATGCCAGGAGGGAACTGATAGCGGAACTAGCGGAAGATGAGCGGGTGATGCTGGAGATGGCTCGACTGGAGGAAGAGTTTCGCCTGCTGACAGAAGAGAACCGAACCCTTGTCACAGTGTACACGGAACGCACTCAACAGCTTGCCACTTTGCGCGTGGCTAATCAGAAAAGGCAGGGCTCCTCATGACCCGTGACCTTTTCCAGAAAGGCGAGTAGGGTCGTAAGGCCAAGGATGTCATGTTGGTAATAATAAACAGTTGAGCTAGTTGTATCAGGCTATGTATTGAAGTTCCACCAGCTGAACATAGGGGTACAAGATGGATCACTAGCACTTACAGTTTCTTTGGTTCATCTGAAAAGACCCAGGAATTCTTTTGGTATTGATATGTTGCCCTCTGCACCATTTATAAACAATGTTCCATTTTTATTTTAGATGTCACCTTTGTTTAGTCTTTGTTTGTACTTCAGATAAGATATAGTACAATGACCTTGTCATAGAGCTTAGCTTTGGTACAGTTACACAGGCAGAACAGAAGCTTTAGTGAATGCTACAGAACCAATTAGAAAACCAAATGGTTTGATTCTCAGTATACATGTAAAATATAAACTCTACGCATTATTGACCCCTTTTACAGACATTCTTGGCTGAATGATGTTGCATAACATATGTGAACAAATTGGCATGGCTAAGGACAGACTGGGTAAGCTGCATTTTTAGTCAGATGAGGGTCAGTGGTTAAGAGGTCCACACTGAAGACCAGAGGCTGTCCAATCTGATCCTCATTTGAACTCTGAGTCAGGGCTTCTCTATTGTGTACACAGTATATGCAGTTGTACTGAATGACTAAAAATATACCATATAACATAAAGTAACTGATTGCATATTGCTGTAACAGTACTATACTGCAATTATGAATTGCAGCAAAGCTACACACACACAAAACCTCCACTGGGATGGTAAGCAAGACAGTTCACTATAAAAGCCACAATTGAATTCAATAAACACATATAGAGAAGAGTCTTAGACTGCAGTGGAGGCATGTTGATGTTGTGTTACCTTATGGTCTTACGGCTCTCCATGCACACCTGCACTATTACAGCAAGCACTCTGAACCTCCAGCAGAACAGGATGTTTATTGGACAAGTCCAATTAGAGAATTCTGGCCTGTGATGGTCATTACGCTCAGTTCCTGTATTCACAAAGTTTGTCAGAGCAGGAATTGAGCTCTAAAATCAAAATTCACACTTCCTCCATGACTACTATAAGTTGTGTGACTGCTCAAGGGGCAATTCTCCTGGAATACATTTTTTGAAAATGGGTCCTTGGCAGTGGTGGGGGACTAGGAGGGTTTTAGTGTAGACCAGTGTCTTCACATGTGTGGACCCAAGTCATTCTCTTTAACTAATGTTATCTTTTTTGTTTGTTTGTTTACTGAGAGTGTCTGAAAAGTGTGACTGATGTATTTTCCTTTTTACTCAAGATGTGTTCTAAGTTGTGTTTTCTCATTATATGTCTGGAGTTTGATATTGGGCAGTGTTAAACTGCAGTGTCTATACAGTGTTCCTACCTTTTGGAGAATAAAGATAAATGTATGGTTGTGTTATGGTAGGATTTTCTTAATATGTCCTTAAAAATTAAGGCAACGTGTGAACACGTTAATACCCTCCATTGTGCTCAGTTGGTAATAAGGAACTTAAGTTTCAAAATGTGATCAACACAATTTAGGATTGTGAAACATTTTATAATGTAATGTTCCATACTCCCTTATCCCACTCACTTTTTGTAGGCCACTAAAGCAGCACAAAGACAATTCTGTAGCTCATGGCCTGGCTTTTAACTTGGCTGCTCTGGTGAAATCTACCTGCTCAAGGACATGTTTCTTATCCACAACTCCATCTATACCATTTTGCAGCCTGTGGGACCCTGGTCATATTATTTCTGGCACATCAATCTGAAATGTGTGTGTTGAATTGTAGCAGACACTTCACAGATGAGTGTGGATTGTGGTTTTAGATATGCATACCAGTAACACTGGTTAACATTTTGTCCCATGCAAAAAGTACCTGATTCTTTTTGTATTTTTACACAATAATTCCAAATATGTTTTCAGAGTTCCTTCATATATTTTGTTCCAGTATACTTGCATATCATTATGTATAGTAAAGAGGTAGCAATGAAAGTGGACTCGCTCTATATTGGCACTGTTGCTGGATACTGAAGAGGGATGTTCCTGACACCAAATATAGGCAAAAATCACACAGCTGTAGATTTTACAAGTAAGTTTGTACATATTTTAAATGTAATGGTAGCTTGATTTATAAATAAGCAATGTATAATCAAAAAAATCTAAAAACATCGATTTTAGAATTTAGAAAAATTCAGAATTCAGGAAAAACTATAAGGTCTATTTGTTTTAGTTTGTGTGACAAAAAAGTAAAAAGTTCAAATGATTTGACCCAGTGTGAGCACTACACCAAACCAGTATCAGAGATTCCACAGACCCACAGACATTGGCGAGCAAACAGATATGCAACAGACATGTTTTGTTATAAAAACAAGGTATGGGCACAAGTGTTACGTTCGTACTGACACAAAAATTCCAGTGAATTTAAACAACAGCAAAGCAGACAAACCGGAAATATCGGTTATTGTGACTGGCAGAGCGACTGAACTATTAGAGCAGTGACCGTGTTTAAGTGGGCTGGACAATAACAGTTCTGGCTCGGGTCACGTGATGGAAACACAAGCACCTCCTTGTTCTGATATTATTCTGCGCTTTAAAGGCTACGTGTAGCTACATTGTAATAAACATAACGCTTGGCGTTTGGTTTTACTCAAGTGATATGATAGGTAAGTATTAACATTTGTCTGTAATTCATATTTACGCAGGTGAACGCAGACGTCTACGCACGAAGAGAATTAATAACATGGAAATGTTCTGTCTAACATGCTATCAAAGTTATGAAAGATTGTTGTCTACCCACGCCTAGATTGTTAAATGTATTAAATCTCATATTTACCGAAAAATTACCTTCATTAGTAATCTACAACACGATCTTGCATTGTCTTCCAAATGTATACCTTTTCCGACATTTTAAAACATTAGCTATGTGTAGTAAGGTTTCGTTACGGAATTTTGTTTTGCGCCCAATACGTCTTATTTTAACTTAATGCATTTTAGGGAAGTTGGTTAGTGCGTCTGCTTAACAAAAGAGAAATAGGTTAGTCCCCCAGCGACGTACTGTGCAGTGTCGTGGAACTTCGGTGAAAGAGCAGCTCGCAGGAACGGAGGATAAAGGAAAAGGCAAGAAAACGCTTGCTCATCCTTTATCAGCAATACCTCGTGAGTCAGCAGTACGCGCGCTTGCGCCACAGCCCCGCTGAGTTCTTTGCACGCCTGAGATAAAGTGCTGTCATGAGCAAGCACTTAAAACAATTATGCTTGAACAGTTTAACGCACTCTGACATCTATTTAATATTAGAAGCAAACGTTTCCTTAGACCGTGGTGTTTCGCGCCATTTGTGACTTAACTGCAGTCCGAGTGTAGTTGAAACATTTAGGTGTTGGCGCATACGTTTACGATCTTTATAGACAGTCCTTCAGAAATGTGCTCGCATCGTGCTTTTTGGCTTTCTTGCCTAGACAGAAGGCCCAGAGGAACGAACAGTTTTTGGCAGTGTCCTTTTGAACATGCTGCATCACACAATGATTTAGAACTTTGTTTTATTATTTTAAAAATTATTATTTAATAATAGTCATAAAAAGTCACTAAAAACAAAGCGAGTTTGGTTGAAGATGATTACATCACACATTTACAAAGTGGTTATAAACATTTTTCTTTATTTCCCTACTTTTGTATTGGAGTAGATGCTGAATTTGTATTTTGTATATAACTCAGTAGTAAGTCATGACTCAGTATGTGCCAAAGTCTCTTTATCTATGTAACACATTGTAAATTCTGTCAGTTGGATAATGAAGTTATACTTCATTATCCAACTGACAGAATTTACAGTACAATAAGATATATTGTCTTTGGTTTGTCCCAACGCTGTGAGCTTTTGTAATGTGCTGAGTTTCCTCTTTCATTATGAAGCAGATGTAATCCAGAATGTCACAGGAGAGCCACAGGACATCTGTGTTCACCTTCCAGTCATCCGTGCACAGTTCCCACGTGCTGCGCTGTCTGGATGAGCAGAGACAGAAAGACCTCCTGTGTGACCTGACGGTGGTGGTGGAGAACCGGAGGTTCCGGGCACACCGCTCGGTTCTGGTCTCCTGCAGTGATTACTTTGGTGCCCGCATGACCAATCATGCCAACCAGGGTCTTGTTATCGCCCTGCCAGATGAGGTGAATATATATGCAGTGGCCAATTCAAGAGGTCAAGATCACATACTATGTCTGTCCTCCAAAACTTTATGACATATCTGGGTGTGCTCTGTGCAAAGATAAAGTTTGCCCTAGAAGTAAGTACTGCGATCTATTGGTGTGCTAATCGTGTTAGTAACTGAAAGTGGTCTTGTCTTTCCAAGGTTAGCGCAGAAGGATTCGAGCCCTTGTTGCAGTTTGCATACACCTCAAAACTGCTCTTTACCAAAGAAAATGTGCTGGAGATCCGCAACTGTGCGAACGTTCTGGGCTTTAAGAACCTGGACAAGGCATGCTTCGACTTCATCCTGCCCAAGTTTTTTGACAGTAACAGAAACTCCTCAAAAGGCCCTAGAAAGCAGTGCTGTAAGACTAAATGCTGGAGATCAACCAAAGCCAAGTCAAGCTCAAACGACGATGGTGTCGATGATGGTGTCCACACCACTGTCAACGATGGCGTCAAAGACGGTGTCGACTATGGCATTAATGACAATGTCAACGATGGTGTCAACGCCAGAGAAGCACCTTCAGGGCCTCCACCCTTCCCTGCTGAGTGTGAGGAGATGGAGCCACATTGCCCTTATAAACCGGACAGGACCACTGCGAGAGGCTGCAGTCCATGTGGCTTTGAGACGGAGGCAGAGGTGGCATCGGACTACTCCCTGTTGTGTCCGAAGTACCGCAAGTTCCTTTTGGCATGCGGAAGGAGCCAGTCCAACGTAGATGCCAATGGGTCGGAAGCTGAGATCACCGACGGTTCCTGCCCCCTCCGGTGCCTGCCTTGCTCCAGCGCGGTCCTGCCGTCAGATGAGACCTCTCCACAAGTCGAGGAAGCGCTGCCTTCCCCTTGCTGCCTGCTCACCAAGCAGTCCCTACCACTGGCTCCATCCTTGCAGGAAGTGGTAGAGGGTCCTGCTGCAAGAATCCTGGATAAGGAGTCCAGAGCCTCAGACTGCATCGTGGGGACCAACTGCCCGAGCCTGAGTGGTGCCCCCGGGCCAGAGCCAAGGACCTGTGAGGAGATCGAGGTGGCCAACCAGCTCACCTTGTGGCACAAAGTATGCAACCTCAGCACAGTGACATCAGCACCAGATGTACTGGAGAGAGGCCTGGAGCAGCAGTGTCTGAGGCAGTCAGAGTCGGGGCCCAGGACTACAGAGTGCCCCTTCCTCAGGGACATGGCTGCAGTGAGTGCTCGGGAGGAGGGTAACGACAGGCCGGTGCACTCGGCTGAGAGCCCCTATGCCTCCTCCATGCAGTCGGGCGAGGATTCGGACAGCTTCGACACGGAGGGCGACAGCGAGTCCTACACTAGCATGCGAGCGAGTGAGGTGAGCAGCCTTTGGTCAGTTTGACTGACCATGCCTCTAAAAATAACAAACTGACAGGCTATTCGATTAATCTGACTAATCCTTATACCTGTATATACTTACCTGAAGAAAGTATGGATGATCTATATTATTTCACATATTGCATAATTTTTATTTGTATAACTTAAATTTTAAATGAAGCCAGTGCTTATATATAGTGAAATAATTAAAAATGGACATTTAAATCATTTAAATAATCTTAAAAATTAGATTAAAATAATTTAAATAATTATTTGAATTTAAGGTTGAAAAAGTGTCAAGGTTAACTCTTCGTGTTATTTGTCCTTGTTTATTCACACGCCTGACTTTGGAAACCTAACTGCCGACTAAAAAAAAGTAACCCTATTTGGAGTT
This sequence comes from Electrophorus electricus, assembly GCF_041902795.1. NCBI lineage: Eukaryota > Metazoa > Chordata > Actinopteri > Gymnotiformes > Gymnotidae > Electrophorus > Electrophorus electricus. Next base: position 16,324,428 of record NC_137515.1, read on the forward strand.
TGGCATTTTGTTGAGGGCCATAAAACTGCTGGCAGTGTGCTTATGTTGTGTAATTAGTGATCCTTAAACAGTCTTCTGGCAAAGACCAAGAGTCCTTGTGTTCTGTGAATAACAGCTTCATATCTGACAGATGCAGTGCCACACTAATTATAAACCAGTTTCAGTATTACCCACCCATCGATGTAAACAAACTTACAGCACTCACAATGGATGAGGGCCAGGTTAGAGGTTTTCCTCCTCCCCTTTGCCTCTCTCTTAAGCTTGTTGATGGTTTATGAATTAAAGTAGTAATTTTCTAACCCCTTCTGAGAAGAGAAAAGCATAATTGTTTATGAATTAGGTCTATCTCTGTTTATAAGAAATAGGAAGACTCAGAGGTATCTGCAGACAGAAAATTTCTTCATGCAGAACTACTATTCAACTATTCATATTTCCAGGTTCATTTAGAACAATTTTTACAGCGCTTTCTGCACTTATCATTAACTAGCCTCAGGTAAGATCTGTACACACGCTGGACGCTTTAGGTGGCCATGTAAAGGAAAACGCGTCCGCATCCTTTTATGCGACAAGCTGGTGCAGTCACGCTCCTCTCCTGTAGATGCAGCTGCCATTCTCCGTGGAACAAATCGCATCCCTCAGCCGCAACGATTTCCAGCAGATGCTGAAGGTGCACTGCCTGACGCGTGAGCAGCTCGAATTTGTGCACGACGTGCGGCGGCGCAGCAAGAACCGCATCGCCGCCCGCCGCTGTCGCAAGAGGAAGCTGGACTGCATCTACAACCTGCAGTGTGAGATCGAGAGGCTGGTGAGTGCTCTCTGCCCGCGCTGAAGTACGAGATTAAGAGGACGGTAGGCGCTCTCTGCTACACGCTTCTCTCTGCCCATGTGCTGAATGGAAGTGCGATTCCTCATGGTTTGCTCATCATGGGGCGGAAGGGCCGGCGTTTTTATGTTGCCTTGTGTATCCTTGACTTGTCTGAGAGTAGTATGTCAATACGCATATATTGTTGGGGAGTCAAAGTTAATCACTAATCTTCTGTATCTGCAATCTCAAGCATGTCTTACATGTAACATGCTGTAAAGTCCTTAAAACCTTAGTTTGAATTGTAATATTATTTTAATTCTAACTCCAAATCTAAGCACTTAACTGGGTGCACGTGTGTGTGCATGTGTTCTGCAGCGGAGTGAAAAGGAGAAGCTGACCAATGAGAAGCAGCAGCTGGACCAGCTGAAGCTGAAGACATGGCATAGCTACACAGGTCTGTACGACAGGCTGTGTGCTGAGGCCAGGCTCCAGCCAGAGCAGGTTCAAGTACTCGCCAAGTACACCTCCGTGGGGAACTGTCCGCTCTCTGCCCACCTGTCTGCCGAAGCATGCTTCCACCACTGTCCTGAGGCCGAACTCCAGGCCAGGGCTGTGGGATGTGCTGCAGGCCTCGCTGCTGCCGCCAATAGGTGTGAGCCTGGGCCGTCCACCAGCTCAGCACTGGAGCCCCCTGCTGGCAGGGCCAGAGCCGCATTGCAGAGTCTCACTACTCCAGCGCCTCTAATGGCCTTGCCTGACCCCCGACCTACTGACCCTCTACACACAGAGCCATGTGAGGTGGCGTCCATCAGAGAAATCTGTCCAGACCAAATAAGCAAACTCGAAACAGAAAAATACTAAGGTGCTTCGTCGTTTTATATTTTCTTTTCAAACAAAGTTTTTGATTTAATGAGGGCAATTGAAATGTCCTTATTAAATTTCTTTGCTTACTGTATGATGCAGATTTTTTATTGTCAGTAGTACAATCAGTGTATCATAATTGAAACCACCTCTGTTTTGTGTCTCTGTGGTTGTATAGCGATTCATTTATGAGTGTCTGTATGATCCTAGACCTTTTCACTCATCCAGAAGTTAGTTCAGTGTTCTCAGAGTTATACAAATGACTCAGTGACCCGAAGGATACTTTTTACAGTCTTAAAGCAGGTTTCTCCTGATCAGATTCCCCTGGGTTTGTTCGAATGTCAGATTCATTTTTTTATTTTTTTTATTAGCATTTGTCCTCCGTCATGTCCCCATTATCATTTAAGCCTTGTCTGTATCCTCCCCAAAGCGCCTGGTAAAGACCCATTCTCAGGAGATCTAATGTGGCAGGTACAGGAATATAAGCAACAGTATGGAATGGCAGAGGGACAAGCGAAACTAAGACATTCCAGTAATATGGAATGGAAACTGGTACAGTGGTATTCATTTCTAAGGTAGAGCATTCAACATCCTGCCTGTATAGTTTAGGTAAGCTGGGACCACACTGATCGCTTCATGGCAGCAACACAATGAACCAAACTTCCCCAAACCTAGACCAAATTGATCTTAACTGGTTGTTACAGGGTGAAACATGCACCATATTTTTACTTTTTTGATTAATTTCATACGTAATGGTTTGGTTACCCTGTTGCCTCACTGCTATTGATGTGAATGGGCCCAAATTAGTGCAGCTGTCTTTCAAGGCATAGAGGCAAAATAAATAAATTGTTTGATATTGCGAATTCACAGTACCCATGGATTTATCTCTTTTGTGGTATATAGCGTTTAGTTAATACATGCCCTTCAAAGTTCCATTCGCAATGCACAGTAGACCACCATCTAAGACCCAGAACATAAAGCCTGTTCAGGTTCAGGTTGTTATTATCAGTGTGGGCTGCATCAAAATTAGGTTAATATAACAGCGTTGCACCAGCAGGTGGCATTACAGTCCTTGGATGCTATTCACTGGACCACCAGAGGTGAATACCAAGTCTTAGTAACTCTTGCTTCCAGACCCATTCTAAAGTATTAAAAATGTTTGCATTATACTAAATTAGAGGGTTATATTAAACATTCAGCAAAGTTTCAATGATAAAAAAAAAAAGAAATAATATAAAACACTACTGAAAATGAATTAAATTGGCTTAGTCTGCTGTGAGTAGTCTGGGTGTGGTCCTAATATTCTAATAAGCACACTTGATTGATAGCCTGATATCACAGAATTGTAGTCTGCTATGGTATTCAAGTGAAGTAAAATAAAACTAAATTAGTAATTTAATGGACTTTGGAGCAGTAGTCATATGACACACTTCGAATATGAACATTATGTGCAAGATTAATCTAACTAGAAAGTAAACACAGATTTAAGTTTATTGAGGTCATTAAGGATGTGACTAAATGATTCCAGAAGTTGGCAGATCTAATCAGAGTCTCAGTCACTACATAAAATCATTCTCCTTTCTCTTTATATTTGCAATGTAATTTTGCTGGTTTTCAAATACACTTAGAACATTCAGTCTTAGAAAAAGAGAACTCTTTAACCTCAGGGAACCCATAAAATTTTTATGTTAAGAGAAGAACATTTAAACCTGTAAGGTTAAGTCTAATAATTTTACCTGTAGTATATTTATTGGGTTTAGAATAACAGAACCTCTTAAATCAAGCTGAATTAACAATGGTGTAGTACTCATAGGAATACATGCAACCATGCCATAATTAGTTAAATAGGTCTCTGTCAGTTTTGTCCCTGTATATCGCCTCTGATGGAGAATGCCTAAAGCTTCTTTAAATTGAACTGAAGATGGAGGATTTCCAATATAAAACTAAATATCATGTCAGCCATGTGAAGCTATTTCTGTGAGCAGCTTCATCTTCTTTCCCTGCATCTTGATATATGAGATATATTCAGGTGTAAGACAGCTAAAAGAAAGTGCAGAGAATTGTCTCTCTCTCATATGAGGAATGTGACAAAATATGAAACTCTACTGTATTTTTAAGCCAGGGATACAGGCACAAGCCACCAAGCACAAAGTAGAAGACAACTTTTATCAAAGTGTGAGGTAACAAGCCTAAATATCCTCCCTGGTTGAACTGTAATGTGGGGCAAATTCAACAGAATTGCTGTTGTCCATGTTGACATTTGAGGTCTGGTTGAAATGACAGCACACCAGACCCAGAATTGGATTCCTTGCATTGTGGCAGATTGTTCTAGAAGAGTCATTTAGGTGAGCTCAGCTGACAAGAAACAGAAGGACAGAGACGCATAATCCATGTTGTCATTCATTCAAGATTGAAAAAAAGCGTAAACCTGGAGGTTTTTGATCAAGAGTTATGAGGCTGTGAGATTAAAGTCCATGCAGTCGGGGGCAAACAGCATTTCAGGTCTAAATGCAATCCTGGAATTAATCAAAATGCCAAAAAGAGTTTAAGTGCACCAAACATGCTGGGATGAATGAAAAGCCTCCTTAAATTCCCATTTGATTCATGCCTGGCTGTTATGGACTTCTGTTTCCTCCATCAGCACATGTGTGCTTTATTTAATAAAATCATGCCAAAAAAATTGGATGGGTTCAGAGAAGCAAGTAATCACAATATCTCTGCCTGTGGATATAAATGATGTATTTTTGTATTTATTTTGTAAAACAGGAATGTTAAAAAACATCTAGAATCAACAGTTAACTTCTGTAATTAGCCCAATGTTGGTAGTGGCTTCATCTCTCAAGGTCTCTGTTTAAGGGCCATCTGTCCTCATCGTGATCCTCCTGTCTGGACTGACCTTGGCCAGAAAACTTTATTGTTTAAGCCGACTCCACTTACAATCACACGGGAGGTCAGTAGACCATCCACCAGTCAGTCTCATATCTTTCAAGAACCTACAACAGGGAAGCAAAGTTTAATTAAACAAGTAAAAATTTGGACAAATTTAGAGCATTACAGCAGTTTTAGATCAGGATGATTACATTCCAATTCAATTTAGACTTTAGAGAAATAAAGACATCTGAATAAGGGACTCTCCGTGGTGATCCGCATTATCCAGATCACCATTTCCGCTGCTAGTCAACGGTGAGCGCGAGCTGTGCTCGCTCATAGAGGCAGCTGCTGTTCGACACAAGAAGTCATTAGTACTAATGGTGTGCTTGGTTTTATGTGCATGACCTCCCGAAAGATTAGTGTGCACTGCGAGTCTTCTGAGAGTGATAGAAACAGAGCCCACACATACTCCCTCTCTCAGCCCCACTCAGCTATTTGCCGGCAGCCATATGCCTTTGTTGTGTGCAGGTGTGATGGACGTCATTAAACCTGAAGTAGCCTAAATTTATCATTTACTGAACAGATGAGTAAACAGACCAACAAGGTCATTAATGTCAATAACAGAATTCTGCCTGAGGAACAGAAGCTGAAACGTATGTTAATAACATTGCACAGCCCTTTTAACCCCTAATTAACATTTCAGTCCAGGAGTTACATAATTCATATTGTTTTAACCACAAAACTGAAATCCTATGAAGTAATATATCTTTGACCTTTTTCCTTGCAGCTCCTTTAGTTTTCTGGTAATTCTGGAATGACTAATCATGGGAATCATTTTCTCCAGAAAAGAGGCAACTAGCACCAAGCTAGTGTCACGGTGACAGGGGTCTCGTATTGAGCCGTACCAAATACAAAATGAACCTCTCAACATTTGAAGTCCTGGGACAGATGTTAAAAGCTGATATCTTTACTTGTCATTTTATTCCTCACCGCACCAATATGCACACACACGCACATGTGCGGGCACACACACACACACACACACACACACACACACACACACACACACACACACACACACACACACACACACACACACATCTCCCACACTTAACTCTTATTCTAGATGTTCAGACACTCTGGTGGTCTGAGAGCCTCATCATCTATTCTGTAAATGACTTGGCTGGACTGACTGTGGGAAGCCACATGACTTACTGATGGACATTCTTTTTTTATCACAGTAACTGAGCGCTTTTAGTCCAACTCTAGCTGATATTCATGTCAGTGTATGCTGGGGTACAGCATACATTTTTTGCACAGAATCAGAATTGCTTCCTTTAAGTTATTCCTTCCTTTAAGAATTGCTTCCTTTAAGTATATAAAAATATATTCTTTTCTTGAGTGCTTACTTCAAAATAGTCAAAGCAGGGAAATATCGTTAATTTGAAAATTATTAAGTTAATTGTAATCTTTGGACATATATCAGCTGCTTATCAATGCTTATCATATATGTTATCAGAGAATATCCATTGACAAGGTTGTTAACAAAGTGATTAGAGGAAAGGAGGTAACTGCTGCCTTAGAGTTTGGGGGTCACTTCATATTTTATTTCCGTTGTTCATTCTTCTGAAGCGATGCTTCAGATACATCAGTTATCTGCCACAGAGCGAGAAACACATTTAAATACATGTAATAATTGTGCTTGTTTTCAGAGTAGACTCTACGAAGACTTTTCTCTATCTGCATTCACTTAAATCCGAGGGCTTTGAACCAGAATGCTGGTTATGAACAGCCCTAAGCCTTTTTATATGCTTATGGTTAAATGGCTTTCTCAGACTCCCTGAGGTTCTAAGTTTTCTATAGCAGGTGTCGGAAGCCGCCGAAGAACTTATGCATATGTGCGTGCACGTGCACACACACGCAGACACACACACACACACACACACACACACACACACACACACACACACACACACACACACACACACACACACACACACACACACACACACACACACACACACACACACACACACACACCCATAAATGACTCATTAAAAACCCTTCATGCTTAAAGTTCCCTAAAGATCTTCCATATGCGCAAGCTGCTTTTCCCTAATGGATTAAAGGACATGTGCAAGTCTTTTTAACCTCGCTTATATAAGAATAATTATTCCTATTCTTGCAAGTATAGATGCATAATTTAGTGTTAGGGCAAAAGCTGACTGACTTGGACTAAAGCAACAAGAACTGGACCATTTTTGTTATTTTATCAACATGCTACAATTTCAGATTGCATTTACTAGGGCAGGTAAAATGTGAGGGCATTTTTGATCACTGACCTTTTTTTTGATAGCACCTGAGCTTTCTGAAAAGCATTAATGTGATCAGGACCTGGCAGCACATGCTTTGTGAACAGTAGAAAGGATGGTTTGAATTGTCAGAGTCAGAATGAAAGTGTGGAATTGTCTGTCCTTAAATACCCTTTGAGGCAGTAAGAATAGCCCAAATCTCTTCAATAGTCTTCAATAGAAATTTGCAAACAATTACCATTACCATCAACAGCTGTATGACACGGTAACATTACATATTACATAAGTGCATATAGACTGACAGAAACTATTTAAAATATGTAAAACCTTTTTATTTTGAAAATTGAGGACAGCACAAGAAATGCCACTGTACCACATACAATGGAATGCTTCAGTGAGGCAACTGATATATTCCCAGATATGATTCCTTTCCATTTTCACTCTGTAATGCCATTCACAACACACTATTTCAACATGTGTGTCACTACCACAAAGTATAATCAATGCACACTGCTTCCTGTTGAAATGCCATATCCTGTTAATTGAAGAAAAAATATCCTTGAAGAATGAATAGTGAGAACTTCTTAATGAATCATTTTAAGTCAGAAATACCTCTGGATATTAAAAGGTCTCTCTAGGCCACGGTTTCTTTCCTCAGGATGCGCTTGGAGCTGCATAAGACTCCAGTAAGTGCTGCTCGGCCTTGGGCCCTTCCTCTCTTCTTCACGCCCTTGTGGCACCTGAAGGATACGCCCAGCTCCTCCATCACCTCACTGAATGAGACGCACTGGCAAAAAGAAGACAAAGCCAACAGTGAGCTTTCATCCCAAAAGAGCAGTCCTGCTCCTGCCTCAAAACCCTTCACCAACAACCAGCATTGGGGTATACTAACCAGGAGCATGGTAGGTGTGAAGTAGATGCTCTACTGTAGTTTTGTTGATTTCTCAAACCATTTGTGCACACTGGATTAGCAGTTGCAGTGATATATCAATCCTTTTATAAGATGTTTATATCTGGTAGACATTCTTTTTCAGATCGACTTGCAATTTTAATCACATTGGCGACGTAGGTGGATATTGTGTTAGAGGTCTTGCCCAATCCCAAGGACTCTTACTGGCATGGCATGGTGCACTTGCCCGAATAATGGATTGAACCACAGATCTCAGACTCAACAGCGTCTGCTCAAACACCTACACCAGTTCCATCACATTGTTCTCACCCTCCACCTTCTAATTCCCACTTCAAACAGATGGTAGCCAAAGGAATACAAACATAGCGTATGTAAACAAGCCTGTTGTTGTTGTTTTTTTTATTGTTCTAAATAACTCTGATGGGTTAGGAAGCTGTAATGTGTTTATGTGTTTTGGGCCTAATGAGGTGAAAACGCTCTGGAGAACCTGCCTGCCATGGAACATCAAACAAGGACTGCCAGTGCCGAGCTGCGGGAGAAAGACGCAATGAGAAACAGGTGCTTTTTCTGGATTAGCGTTTATGAAGCTCTTTGGGATGTCTGAGAGATAAATACATTTCAGGCAAGACAGGAGCTTGATGAAGCTTGATGACATGACCTTCTTAAAACTGGAACCAGGAACTTTTTTTCATAGACCCAAGTACTCTGCATCAAGTGAATATAAACTACCATGTATTATTTACCCAAAAGCAACATAAGATGAAAGTACTTAAACTCCGTACTTAACCTCCAACAGATGACTTCATGTTTAATTTGCATGCTGTCATAAGGCTATATGGGAGAGAAGGAGACGCTGAAAATGCAACACAAAGGGGACAGCTTTTGCCATTGGACCATCCTCAACACCACACCCTCTTTTTTTTGTTTAATGGCTTGGAACTTCCTGAATGGTACACTTGTGATTTTGTTCAATAAATGATTTATGTTATTGTCTCTGGGTATTCATAAAGCTCATGTGCTCATCTGTGCAATGGCCCAGTTCAACAGAAGAGGAAGAAGAAGAAAAACAGGAGGATTACTCTCCATGATTGACAGCCTAAGATGTGGCAGCACTTGGGCTGTGAGAGCCAGCGCACCTTCCGTGAGCCAAGCCATCACGATAAGGTTATTTAATACAGCTTAGGGCACAAAGGCCACAGCTGGAGAGCCTCAGCTGGGCTGCAGGTGTTGCAGACCAGCCTTTCTTAAGACCACATCACTTTCCTTTGGCCGTGAATTAGCTTTCTGGGCCTACCTTGGATTATCTTCAGTGCGATCTGGCCAAGTGAAGAATCATGGCCTTTTAGACTAAAAATGGCTGGAGCATGAAAATGGTGTGGGTAGAAGTCTGCTGCCAAACCATCATACTCGAGCCAAGAACACAGCCTTGGTCCCCAACAAAGCATGTCACACACATCAGAGCTCCAGAGTAAAAAGCATGCCATATTTGAAGCATTATAAGCACAGCCAGAAATCAATCAATATTTCATTTAGTACACCGTTTCTTATTTGGCAAGGGACAAGCCAAAGAATAAGACCTTAAACCTACTGTTTACTCTGTAGAAATTTTTGAAGGCACGTGTATGCTACACTGCAGCTGAGAATTATGCAGAGTGGTGATGTACGCATGGCAACAAGAAGGCGGTGATTAATGAGGTCACACGCACCCCTTCCAAAGCTAGTGGGGCGAGCATGAGGGCGTTTAACGTGAGGAGAATATGCCGTCCCTGAGAAGGCGTCCGCGCTCTAAATCTTTGGATAAGGAGGTGCTGACGGAAGAGGTGGAGTCACGTCGCTGCAGCTGCTGTGCCTGAGCGCCATAAAACAAACAGAAGGCCTGCGGCATGTGCACGAAAGACAAGGAACATAAAAAGGAAATGACAAATCAGCAGAGTAGATGTGGTCATGCGCGTGAAAAAAGTGCACACGGAGCAATATAATGAGACAGGTGTGTAACAGAGGGTCAAAACAAATATAATGCGAAAACACACACCAAAAAAAAAGCCAAGTTTTGACTCTAAGCAACCGTACATAATTCATGAGAATGAACTGAAAACCTGCACTAAATAATGAATGCCAACCAATTCCTGCCTCGTCCTGTTCTGCCTTACACCTGTAAGACACACGCCCAGCTTGGCGTTACCTCCTCGATGTCGCTGTTCTTGCGGGCCTTGTAGACGAACTCCCCTACGGCCACGAACACAGACAGGACGAGGCCGGCGGCGAGCACGATGAAGATGCCGCCGATGTTCTCCACGCCCAGCGCACTCGCCTCCCTGCCGTCCTCCTCGGGGCAGCCGTTGCCCCTCCACCACTTCTCCTTCATCATGTGCAGCTTGCCCTCCTCCTGCAGCTGCAGGATGGCGATGGTCACCTTGTCCCGGTAGGGCGAACCTGGGGACAGAGACAGCATGGAGGCTAGGGGACTCGCATGGATACAGGATGCATTCACAAAATAGGAAGCAGATGCAGGCAGCGTTACATATACATGGAAAATGTGTTTTGGTTCCAAAAATGGTATAAGTGGATCAGTGTTACCTATGGGGGTTCCCACTCCATAGCCTTTGGAGTCTATGAGTCCCCCAACCTGTGTGAGGTTGCAGTTTCTCTGGCTGATGTACTCGATGCTTGTGGACTCCATGAGGAGGGCGTAGTCAGTAGTGAGGACACGCGTGATGCCTTCCCGGTTGTTCTTCACCATTGCCGTGTTCTTCCTGCTGCTCATGAATGCCCACATCTTCTCATAGGTGGAGATCTTCGACTTCTAGCAACATACACAAGGAGGGAACATGAAAGGTCATGGCCAACCTTGAGCTTTCACAGATGTGGAGCCTTGATCCCTTTTTTTCAACCTGCAGACTTGATTCCATCTCTTTCACAGCCATCAGAAGCAGATTACTGAGGACTCCTAGCTGGGCAGGTTCCATACAGCTATGCTGTGTAATAATTTTGCCTCAGCCACCTCTCAGAATGAGTCAAAATGAGGCAAGTTGGCACAGATTTGCTGTTTGTGTATAGCGTGCTCAGCCAGGGAAAATTGAACAGCTGGGTACTAAATCTCTCTTGGCTGATTCAATTTGTATTGGCTGTCTACAAGTCCCTGTTTCACCAGCTACAGGAAGTAGTAATCATCTGCTGCAATCTTTGTGGATAAAACCCATCCCGGTCACTGTGTACGATCTCTTGCCCTCTCCATGTCTCTTCCATCTCTCTATCTATCTCTCACTCTCACTTTTTTTCCTTTCTGTGACTGGGCCTCTTTCTCCCTAACCCTTTTCAAGGCAGACAGGCTCTTGCTGGGCATATATAACCCATATATGTATAGCTTAGACACATAAATGGATTTGCAGAGTTAGATTACTGGTATTACTAAAATAGATTATTGGTAATACTGACACATAAAACAGGAGGATTGTAGGAAGTAAATTCTGCAATGATTTCTGGGTGATTGGAGCACACAGGGGCATTAGTGCAGATACTGAGATGAATCTATGCCAGAACAAAGCCACAAATGGACATGCAGCCATGGCCTGATGAGACATTTTCTTGTTTCATATGAGTGTGGGGTGATGAATTAACTGCACTAAAAACACCTACTGGCTTTGTTTGCATCCATCACTCAGTTTGCATTGTATTGAGAGGCAACTGTGAGCAATCGATAAGCTTTCCAAAAAACCCATCAATATACTGTTAGCAACTGCAGCCCCTTCTGGGCAGACAGGACTGGTCTAAGATTTATAGTGCTCTCAAGCACATCGTGATCATTCTGAATCTATATAGCTTTAACTCTGATATTAATAACTCATGGCTTTAATGAGTTTTTAATAAATCTTGCATGGTAGCACACATACTTCTGGGGCGTACGCATACATGTATGCCCATGTATGTGTGCATTTGTGTGTGTGTTTGCTTTACCTTAAAGAAAGTCGTGGTGGATCCGTCTCTCACCGCCCCGTATTCGATTCTAGTCTGCTTGGCCAGGTCGTCGGCTGATTCGATCGCCGTGTCCATCCTCTCCACAGTGAGGAAGGCAGCCAGGTTCGCGGTGTAGGATGAGATGATGATTAGTGTGAAGAACCACCAAATCCCTCCAATGATTCTTGTGGACAGAGCCTTGGGCATGAGGTCTGAGCCTTTGGAACAGCAGGGGACATGTTCAAAGCAAATGATAGGACAGCAGTAACAATCTCAGACACATGCACACAATCACCCAAACACCCCCAACCCACCCCTTTAATGTTTTATCCTTGCAAGCCACACAAGCTTGCAAAGATGACACATTAAAGGAACACTTAGAATAAAATGCTAGCATGGCTGGTGTTCACTGAAAGCTAATAGCCTCGAGTTTCATTTGCCACCATTATTTACAGATTGCTAATTGGTGGTTACTGCTGTTATCCATTATTAATAGCGCTACCATTTCCAGTCAAACTATTCCTTTAAGAAAAGAACTGTTATTAGGAAAGTGCAGTGACTATAAGTGCTGCCTTACAGTGTGGAGATGTTTTGTGCATCTGGGATTCAAGCTGGAGTAGACACACGGGCCTGGCTGCAGTCACTGTGTAAGACAAGCGCTACTCTGGCATCTGAATGGTTCAATGGCTGATTCGAGAACTTGCTTTCTCTTCCTATGACAGCAGGTTGGCTAACAATGCTGCGGAGCACCTTGCATATGTATCTAAAGAAGACTGCAGGTCTTGCTTCTGCCACTGCTGTATGATTAGGGGAGACAGCAACTACTCCACTTGAAACGGGCTAAAAGTGTGATGAGAAATTATGGAGAATATGTCAAATGGGGAATATTCAAAAATGGCGAGAGGAACAAAGAACGAGGGCACCATATATGGCAAACTGCATCGGTAATGTGCAGAGAATAGAGATATCTTTATCTTCTCATGCATGAGTGGACTCATAGCTTCTGTTCTCACAGCACTGAGTCAGGATTTTCATCCGGGAATCAATGATAAATCTGATGTGTATGTCCTCTAACTGGAATGATTCTGAACAGAAGGCCTTCAGATGTGTCATGGGATTGGGAGGACTATGAAGCTGTCAGAGAGTCTGCACTCTGGTGTTTACTAAGGTCTAAAATGGGTCTTCCTACATCAATATGACAAACGTCCTACAACACAGAGACTAATAACTCTCTCAGAGACCAGCAGCATGTCAAACAAGTGCATAAGTTTAGTAACACACCAAAGTGCATTCTTAGAGTATGAATCAGCACTGAGTATCCCTTTTTAATGTAGCATTGATCTTAAATCTTTGTCTGGGACTATGGTAAATGTGTTGGAGAGTGTTTTTGGCTAGCCGAGACTTAAGTAATGTCTTTCACGTGCAACTGCTCATGTGATTGACAATTCTGACTCATCTCATCTCATAAATGTTAAAGTAAATCTCATGGCCTTCATTTTGCACAGCAGCTTTGACTTCTTTGACTCGTCAGGTGTGTATATTGGCTTTGATCTGCAAAGTACATCAAATTGTCAAGCATACACATGCCCTGTGGCAGGTAAATACCACCTCTCGTACAGCAGCCTCACTGGCACTGTGGCCAGCATCGCACTGTGGCTGCCCTCACACTGCGGCCTCCCTGGCACTGTGGCCAGCATCGCACTGTGGCTGCCCTCACACTGCGGCCTCCCTGGCACTGTGGCCAGCATCGCACTGTGGCTGCCCTCACACTGCGGCCTCCCTGGCACTGTGGCCAGCATCGCACTGTGGCTGCCCTCACACTGCGGCCTCCCTGGCACTGTGGCCAGCATCGCACTGTGGCTGCCCTCACACTGCGGCCTCCCTGGCACTGTGGCCAGCATCGCACTGTGGCTGCCCTCACACTGCGGCCTCCCTGGCACTGTGGCCAGCATCGCACTGTGGCTGCCCTCACACTGCGGCCTCCCTGGCACTGTGGCCAGCATCGCACTGTGGCTGCCCTCACACTGCGGCCTCCCTGGCACTGTGGCCAGCATCGCACTGTGGCTGCCCTCACACTGCGGCCTCCCTGGCACTGTGGCCAGCATCGCACTGTGGCTGCCCTCACACTGCGGCCTCCCTGGCACTGTGGCCAGCATCGCACTGTGGCTGCCCTCACACTGCGGCCTCCCTGGCACTGTGGCCAGCATCGCACTGTGGCTGCCCTCACACTGCGGCCTCCCTGGCACTGTGGCCAGCATCGCACTGTGGCTGCCCTCACACTGCGGCCTCCCTGGCACTGTGGCCAGCATCGCACTGTGGCTGCCCTCACACTGCGGCCTCCCTGGCACTGTGGCCAGCATCGCACTGTGGCTGCCCTCACACTGCGGCCTCCCTGGCACTGTGGCCAGCATCGCACTGTGGCTGCCCTCACACTGCGGCCTCCCTGGCACTGTGGCCAGCATCGCACTGTGGCTGCCCTCACACTGCGGCCTCCCTGGCACTGTGGCCAGCATCGCACTGTGGCTGCCCTCACACTGCGGCCTCCCTGGCACTGTGGCCAGCATCGCACTGTGGCTGCCCTCACACTGCGGCCTCCCTGGCACTGTGGCCAGCATCGCACTGTGGCTGCCCTCACACTGCGGCCTCCCTGGCACTGTGGCCAGCATCGCACTGTGGCTGCCCTCACACTGCGGCCTCCCTGGCACTGTGGCCAGCATCGCACTGTGGCTGCCCTCACACTGCGGCCTCCCTGGCACTGTGGCCAGCATCGCACTGTGGCTGCCCTCACACTGCGGCCTCCCTGGCACTGTGGCCAGCATCGCACTGTGACTGCCCTCACACTGAGGCTGTTCTGGGGCGATAGTGAGTTGAGTGGAGCGCTACTCTAGAGCTAAGCAGGTCTGCATCAGGCCATGGCCAGAGTTGGGAAAGAGGTATTGCTGGCTTCACTATCTTGACTTTCCCCTTTTGGAAAGCAGAAGGAGAAACAGTTTCCTCTCAGACAGCTATCAGTGAATGTTCAAGTAGGATGTGTGTCCAGTGGGTGCCCTGAAGTCAGGTAGGAAATGTTCTGCCTCTCCATTCATGTCATTCTGTCTGTAACGGGCGAACTGAGAATGACACCTACTCAACATAAATCCCTGAGAGCATTTGTCACTTTTAACATCCCTCACATTAAAAGCACATCACTAAGACGAAAAGCACAGCTCCTTTGGCTAATTCCTCTAAATGCCTTTTCAGCCATTTACAGAAATAAGGAAAGGAAAAAGGAAAGAGACAAACAAATGTACAAAACGTAATAGTACGGGTGGCAGGGCATTTGCCTTCTGCCGATTCAGTGGTAAGAAGCATGTTGAAATTTGAATTTGGCAAAACTGAGTTAAAAAGCATGGCTTTTTGTTTGAGGTTTCCTGTTAGTTGTTAATTACAAATACACACACACACACGCACACATAGGCACATGCATACAAACATGCAGACATGCACACACATGTACACAAACATGTATGCACACATGTACATGCAGACATGTACGCATGCACACACACAGATTTGGACATGCTGAATGCTGACCAGCCTTGTTTGAGTTATGATGTATTGGTCCTGTGTGTCAATGCTCAATGGAGCTCATAAAACACAATGTAAGGTTAAATTACTGGCTCAAATGTTTAACCCCCCCCCCAAACGAACTATTAGATCACTTTAAAAACTTTCTATAGCACATCAGCTTCCACAACAAACCCATTCTCTCTAATATTTGAGCCAAAAAGTCTGCAGAATATGCTGCTCAATGATTTTTTCACATCTCCTGCTCTCATTAAAGCCAAACTTTCTGCTTTACACTCTCCTGCACACTTGAGACACCATCCATTTATTTGCATGCCCTGCGTTGTGGAACCAGCAAGCTTGTCTGTCAGGCCAGAACTGCCTCATTACAGAGCAAGCAGACTGAGACCAGAAAGGCTGGGATAAAAGCTACACTATCATAATTAGAGTGTCACTTTAAATCAAGTATTTCTAATAACGATGAACCTTCCCTGGGGCTGCTCTGGGAAAGAGAACAGCTTGGATTCGGTAACCTCTCTGTTCCATTCATGGCCGTGTCATGCTACCATGTTGTTATCATGAATCTTAGTAAAATATGTACTGGCACGGATTTTGCAATTCAAAAGTGCCTGAAGAACTGAAAAAAGTCTGAAATACAAAAAGTACTTATTATCTTACTCAACAGAGCCTGGCTTAAAACATGTGTGTACAACTGTGAACAAACTAAAATAACTTATTTATTTATTTGACAATGTATACATTATATCGAGAAGAATGAAACTGCTTAAAATGGAGAAAAAACCCTGCAACTTTCTAAGTTGGATATAAACTGAAAAAGAAGATATCAGCGTTGAAAGTGAGACGCCGAACATCTTTACATCCTTACCTTGCCTCATAAGTGCCGCAACTCCAAACCATAAGCTGTTCAATAATGTGAAGTTGTTTTCCATCACATCTGATGCAGGGTTGCAGGGGTGAGGGTTGTACCATTCATATGGTGTAAATCTGGGGTTTAAAAAAAGAGAATCAGGTACAAGTAATCCAAAACCCCAAGATGCCTCTAGACAGAGTGCTCACTGTTTTCAACAACAACATCCCCAAATATCAAATTCATTGCTTTTTTGTTTCTAAATGGACAAGCCACCCACTTTATCATTATTGAATCTAATTTTTGCTTCTGCCAAGTGCTAATTGAGGGTCATGAAGAAGTCAAGGTTAGAGTGAATTTCACAGAATGATTCATTCACAAGTCTTATGATGAAATGAAGCATTGATTTAGTGAAACAAAGACACTACAATTATAAACGCTTTTCAAATTCACAAGTCCTGTAATTTGACCTTACAAAACAGGTCATTTTAAAAAATCCTATAATAATTAATAAATAATTTGTTTTGCATGTACACAGCAAAGAGATTCCCAAATAAAACATACACTCAAAATGCATATTTCTTCATAATTTTATGCAAACAAAGAACCAAACTTGCAATATAACCACACTGACTGATGACCACACCAGAGTTTCAGAGAGATTTAAAAAGATTCGATAGGACAGTGTTTGGGTCTGGATTTGCATTTTAATAGACTCGAACAATCTTGCTGTTTCTATGTTCCCAGGCATGTGATGACCTGGGCCTTTGAAACTGGACTTGTGCTAGAACATGGACTCCCTAGTGACATAAGTGAAAATATGTTTTATTATGAAGTAGTTATGTTTCATTTTTTAGTAGTTGAAGATTATTGCGAGCATTTCATCTTATAAATATATGAAAGTTGTACATCTCAGAAAAATTATTACAAATGTGCAATTATAAAATCAGTCAAAGAGGACACTGATATCCAGCAAAACTGCATGCACTGTGAAATCTGTTTGCTTTGCACAGCTCATCTGTCTACCAGATCTTTATACATTAGGGTGAACTCAACTCGCAACAACATTAGCCTTAAAACAATACAAAAACATATCAAATCAAACCTCTCTCTTAATATGAAAGACGTGGCTCATACGGAATGTCTATAATATTGTAACACGCTTAGACGAATGTTTAGAATTGGTTTCTCAGATCATGCCTGCAAAACCAGTTAAAAGATGATTGCTTATTCTAAATCCCCACAGTTAAATGGCAAAGCCTGGGAAAGAGTGAAGGTCTCTGACTGTACCTCGCAATAACAAAGAGCACACAGCTGACCCCCAGGCAGGCCAGCAGCATAAACAGCCAGATGTCTGGCGTGAGGGGGTTGAGGAAGGAGAACACCCCTGGGTTGGTACCATTGGGCTTGCGGTACAGGATACTGATTCCCAAGGTCATGAAAGGCTTCGAGAAGTCGATGACTTTCTCCCGCACGTAGGTAATGGTCAGAGGGGCCACTGCCAGATCAGCTATCTGGAGAAGCAGAAGACGATGCGCACTGATGAAGAAGATTTAAGGAGCACTCAACTTGAAAGTTCAGTCCAGTAAACATGTCATAGTGGGTGAGTAAACAGGGCTACCTGGACTACTGTGCATATGCCTTACCTCTCAACTCAGAGGTAAACCTAGGTCTTATTTAAACTGATGAGAAATACTCTGGACCTTTATGTTTCTACACTAAACTGATGCCTTCACAGTTCACTAATATTTATTCCAGAGAACTTTTGTGAAGTTTTGTGAAGCATAACTGAATAGTTTGGTATTATAGACTTTCTTCGTATTGCCAAAAATACCTTTCTATTTGAACTCTACTTCAATCAAATCAAACAAATGGAACCATACGGCATTAATCAATACCAAGCAAATCAGCAGGTGAACTGCACACTGATACTGAAATCAAGGTTTAAAACTATATGACATAGTCTGTTCTACACAACAGCATTCTAAATGATAGCATATAATAGCGAAAAAGTAGTAGGAGTTGTAGTAGTAACTGAAAAATAATAATGTTGGGAATGTTTATTTAAACTAGTTATCACTGTTTTAGTTGTTTGCTTATTCAACTTCTGACATACAGCGATTAAATGACAAGTGTCCTAAGCAAGCATAGGTTTGCTGAGTCATTTTGCAATAACCAAAAAAAATCACTGGATCAGTAAAAAAATCCTTTGATTAAACGATTTTTTAAAGCTGTCCATGTGTGTGTGTATGTGTATGTGACTCACATGGTCAATAAGCTCCCTGACCATTCCGTTCCATTCTCCCTTGTCGTTCTGGGCACCATACTTCCCATCTGACACCAGCTTGACCTCGTAGCTAAAGCCAAGAATGTTGGAGAGCTCCTTCAGCAGGTCCAGACAGTAGCCTTCAAAGCGATCATTTCCATACAGCACCTTATCAGACTTCTTATACATTACATACGGGTTCTCCTGTGAACACGCACCAAATTCACTTTAGGCACTTTATAAAAATTTCAATTATTAGCTCAGCACAGTGTTAAAAGTTAAAATGAATCAATAATTAATTACATACTTGACTGCATAAATTAGACAAAACCTAATGGGAGGAAAGTTGTGTGTTCTGATGAAAAATCATGATTAATGCAACAGCTTTCTTACCAGGATTGTGGTAACAATTAGTGTTTTGTTGGCCAGTGAATCGGTCACATTTTTGGAGGTGTCCTGTTTTTCAATCAGGTTCAGACCCGTGTATGTGTTCCAGACCCCAATCTAGGATCAATGCAAAATAAATCCACCACAGAACACAGCTACCACAGCTAACACAGAAATAATATAAGGGTGGCAGAAATGATGGGAATCTGCTTCCAAATATATTGCAAAGATAATAACACTATCTTTGTGAGATCACAGGGTAAATAACATCATGGCAACAGAGGAATGTAAATTTTATAAACACCAATAAGGACTGTGCAGTGAGGTTCAAGGACAGTCCCAGAAGATCTGCTTTGTTTCTCTCTCTCTCTCTCTCTCTCTCTCTCTCTCTCTCTCTCTCTCTCTCTCTCTCTCTCTCTCTCTCTCTCTCTCTCTCTCTCTCTCTCTCTCTCTCTCTATATATATATATATATATATATATATATGTATGTATGAGTACAAGCACTTTTGTCTTTAAATGAGATGCAGTGTGGCAGTACCTGAAAGCCATCAAGTCGCTTCTCACCTTAAGCATCTTATTTCAACCCTATAAAAACCTCTTAGAATCAGTAAGAGCACTCTTGGCTTTTTGAAGTCATTAAACAGAATAAGAGAGTGAATTACTCCAGACAGCAGTATGCTATCAAACAACAGGCGTGTGAATCATAAGCCTTCGATTACGATTTTGTTTACCAAACACGTGATGACTGCATACAGTGATTATACTATAGACGTTGGTTGTTTAAAATCATGCCAGTGGGTTTAGCTGGTTCAAACTGCTAAAGAGTTCAGTACCGCCATGGAGGCTTGGTGGATCCACAACTCGGTCTTTCATCAACCACTCTAGCTCTGGACATCATGCCCTACTGCATGTCTGACGATGCCATTTCAGCCTCCCCAGGTAATACGTGCAAGTGTTTACAGCGCGAGGGAGCAGTCAACATCTGTTATGTCAGCATTGACCATGTGGATGTAGATCAAAATAAGAGAGGCTGGCCCGATTTAAGAGAGAGAGCCCCCCGCCCCCGGTCCTGCCTGCCCCATACAAGGGCATTCTGCACTGAGAGGAAACACAGCCTGGAGACTAAAGCTGTAAGAAGTGAAGCAGAAGAACACAGCTCATTTCTGCATCTATGGGGATTACAGAGGACTAATCTGAATCAAAGATTTTTTTTTTTCTGATAAAGAATGAGTCATAACATGGTAACTACATTATCTGAGATTCAGGGATACTTAGAAATACTTTAAAATGTCTCATCTCTTTCTCCAATGATATCTTTCTGCCTCTCATCAAAAAACACAACCCACTGCAGTGATTGTTTAAGCCCTCAAAACCCCAATAAATTACTGTCAAAAACCCCAAGTAACGCTATAAATCCTAGTGAAAACGCAACTCATGCCTTCTTTGAGCTTTTATGGACTTTACTTGTGCAGACATTTACAAATAGTTTAGGTGTATTATTCAAAATGCAAGTTTCAAAAATCCAAAATGTGATATTAAGGCTTACCATTATACAGAACATGCTCAGAATTAAAAATAGCATTCATATATTGAACGTCCTGTTTCTGAAGGCTTAGGAAAGTGAGTGGTGGGATTCTCAGCACAATGGGAAGGTAATGTTATGCCCAGTTAGAAATGATGGGCAGCATTTATTTTAATCAGGTAAGAGGTGGAAAAGAGCGAATGCGTTTTATGGTTTCATCTAAGGGACTATAAATGAACAAATGTATTCCACTAACGCAAACTGCAAAGTTGAACAGAACCACGTCACTGCTGTACCAACCAGCAAAAAAAACAAAAACAAAACAAAACTGAGGAACAACGCAGATCGTTCTCCGAGACCCTCTCTCGTGGTTTAACAAGCACCGTCAGCGGAAAGAGAATAAGAAGCATCGTTGCCTGAAGACTGCACGCCTGCCTGTGATAATGCTTTCATTAACAGCGCTATAACCCACACGCTCTTTCTGCGCGGTGCCTGGCACACAGCATGCTACCTTCCAGAAGCTTCTGAAAGCAGCGGCATGCTTAAATGAATTAACTCCAGAAAATAAATTAGTGTCGCTCCCCGAACATGTGCAGCTGGATTAACGTGTTTGTGTAAGAAAGCACTCGATGAGACACTTTCAGATATGTTCCTGATTCAGAAGTCAAAGAAACTACAGGGGAACATGAAAGCTTTTCCCTGTGTTTAATATTAAGTGCAGTACACTAAATTTAACCAGTGCTATTATTCTTAATATATGCATGGCAAGAATTGAGGGCTGGTCAGGGGAAGGGAACTATAAAGGACGTGTTGTATACGGAGGTGACCTAAAAGGAGGACGTGTTGGCTGAGCACAAGTCCACAAGGTAGTAACTACACGCTTTTCAAAATAATTTAGAGTGGAATAGTTAGTCATTTCCTTTTTGTATTCAGTTAATTTCAGATTATTTAATCAAGTAGAATATATCATATACAAAAATATCACAATATATAAGTTACAACAGCTGACTTGTCACAACATGTTAGCACAACATTTAAAAACAAATAGCATTGTTGTTTCATCATTTAAAAAGCAAGAAAATAATTGGTGGATTTAACAAGTGGTCTTAAAGCACATAGGCAAGCTCTTCTGCCAGCAGCACCTTCATGAGACCTACTTAGGCTACATTGCCTTTATGAGCCCTACTTAGGCTACAATGCCTTCATGAGCCCTACTTAGGCTGCCTTGCCTTCATGAGCCCTACTTAGGCTACACTGCCTTCATGAGCCCTACTTAGGCTGCCTTGCTTTCATGATCCCCTACTTAGGCTGCCTTGCCTTCATGAGCCCTACTTAGGCTGCCTTGCCTTCATGAGCCCTACTTAGGCTACAATGCCTTCATGAGCCCTACTTAGGCTACAATGCCTTCATGAGCCCTACTTAGGCTGCCTTGCCTTCATGAGCCCTACTTAGGCTACACTGCCTTAATGAGCCCTACTTAGGCTACACTGCCTTCATGAGCCCTACTTAGGCTGCCTTGCCTTCATGAGCCCTACTTAGGCTGCCTTGCCTTCATGAGCCCTACTTAGGCTACACTGCCTTCATGAGCCCTACTTAGGCTACACTGCCTTCATGAGCCCTACTTAGGCTACATTGCCTTCATGATCCCTACTTAGGCTACATTGCCTTCATGATCCCTACTTAGGCTACATTGCCTTCATGATCCCTACTTAGGCTACATTGCCTTCATGAGCCCTACTTAGGCTACACTGCCTTCATGAGCCCTACTTAGGCTACATTGCCTTCATGATCCCTACTTAGGCTACAATGCCTTCATGAGCCCTACTTAGGCTACAATGCCTTCATGAGCCCTACTTAGGCTACATTGCCTTCATGATCCCTACTTAGGCTGCCTTGCCTTCATGATCCCTACTTAGGCTGCCTTGCCTTCATGAGCCCTACTTAGGCTACACTGCCTTAATGAGCCCTACTTTGGCTGCCTTGCCTTCATGAGCCCTACTTAGGCTGCCTTGCCTTCATGAGCCCTACTTAGGCTGCCTTGCCTTCATGAGCCCTACTTAGGCTACACTGCCTTCATGAGCCCTACTTAGGCTACACTGCCTTAATGAGCCCTACTTTGGCTACACTGCCTTAATGAGCCCTACTTTGGCTGCCTTGCCTTCATGAGCCCTACTTAGGCTGCCTTGCCTTCATGAGCCCTACTTAGGCTACACTGCCTTCATGAGCCCTACTTAGGCTGCCTTGCCTTCATGAGCCCTACTTAGGCTACAATGCCTTCATGAGCCCTACTTAGGCTACAATGCCTTCATGAGCCCTACTTAGGCTGCCTTGCCTTCATGAGCCCTACTTAGGCTACACTGCCTTAATGAGCCCTACTTAGGCTACACTGCCTTCAAGAGCCCTACTTAGGCTACACTGCCTTCATGAGCCCTACTTAGGCTACACTGCCTTCATGAGCCCTACTTAGGCTACATTGCCTTCATGATCCCTACTTAGGCTACATTGCCTTCATGATCCCTACTTAGGCTACATTGCCTTCATGAGCCCTACTTAGGCTACACTGCCTTCATGAGCCCTACTTAGGCTACATTGCCTTCATGATCCCTACTTAGGCTACAATGCCTTCATGAGCCCTACTTAGGCTACAATGCCTTCATGAGCCCTACTTAGGCTACATTGCCTTCATGAGCCCTACTTAGGCTGCCTTGCCTTCATGATCCCTACTTTGGCTGCCTTGCCTTCATGAGCCCTACTTAGGCTGCCTTGCCTTCATGAGCCCTACTTAGGCTGCCTTGCCTTCATGAGCCCTACTTAGGCTACACTGCCTTCATGAGCCCTACTTAGGCTACACTGCCTTAATGAGCCCTACTTTGGCTACACTGCCTTAATGAGCCCTACTTTGGCTGCCTTGCCTTCATGAGCCCTACTTAGGCTGCCTTGCCTTCATGAGCCCTACTTAGGCTGCCTTGCCTTCATGATCCCTACTTAGGCTACATTGCCTTCATGAGCCCTACTTAGGCTACACTGCCTTCATGAGCCCTACTTAGGCTACATTGCCTTCATGATCCCTACTTAGGCTACAATGCCTTCATGAGCCCTACTTAGGCTACAATGCCTTCATGAGCCCTACTTAGGCTACATTGCCTTCATGAGCCCTACTTAGGCTGCCTTGCCTTCATGAGCCCTACTTAGGCTGCCTTGCCTTCATGAGCCCTACTTAGGCTACACTGCCTTCATGAGCCCTACTTAGGCTACACTGCCTTAATGAGCCCTACTTTGGCTACACTGCCTTAATGAGCCCTACTTTGGCTGCCTTGCCTTCATGAGCCCTACTTAGGCTGCCTTGCCTTCATGAGCCCTACTTAGGCTACACTGCCTTCATGAGCCCTACTTAGGCTGCCTTGCCTTCATGAGCCCTACTTAGGCTACAATGCCTTCATGAGCCCTACTTAGGCTACAATGCCTTCATGAGCCCTACTTAGGCTGCCTTGCCTTCATGAGCCCTACTTAGGCTGCCTTGCCTTCATGAGCCCTACTTAGGCTGCCTTGCCTTCATGAGCCCTACTTAGGCTACACTGCCTTCATGAGCCCTACTTAGGCTACACTGCCTTCATGAGCCCTACTTAGGCTACACTGCCTTCATGAGCCCTACTTAGGCTACATTGCCTTCATGATCCCTACTTAGGCTACATTGCCTTCATGATCCCTACTTAGGCTACATTGCCTTCATGAGCCCTACTTAGGCTACATTGCCTTCATGAGCCCTACTTAGGCTACACTGCCTTCATGAGCCCTACTTAGGCTACACTGCCTTCATGAGCCCTACTTAGGCTACATTGCCTTCATGAGCCCTACTTAGGCTACAATGCCTTCATGAGCCCTACTTAGGCTACAATGCCTTCATGAGCCCTACTTAGGCTACAATGCCTTCATGAGCCCTACTTAGGCTACATTGCCTTCATGAGCCCTACTTAGGCTGCCTTGCCTTCATGATCCCTACTTAGGCTGCCTTGCCTTCATGAGCCCTACTTAGGCTACACTGCCTTAATGAGCCCTACTTAGGCTACACTGCCTTAATGAGCCCTACTTTGGCTGCCTTGCCTTCATGAGCCCTACTTAGGCTGCCTTGCCTTCATGAGCCCTACTTAGGCTACACTGCCTTCATGAGCCCTACTTAGGCTACACTGCCTTAATGAGCCCTACTTTGGCTACACTGCCTTAATGAGCCCTACTTTGGCTACACTGCCTTAATGAGCCCTACTTTGGCTGCCTTGCCTTCATGAGCCCTACTTAGGCTGCCTTGCCTTCATGAGCCCTACTTAGGCTACACTGCCTTCATGAGCCCTACTTAGGCTACACTGCCTTCATGAGCCCTACTTAGGCTGCCTTGCCTTCATGAGCCCTACTTAGGCTGCCTCACCTTTGCTGTCCCATCCTCTTTCAGGCTGATGAGGTCTAAGTCAAAGTCCTTCCTTAGTCCGTCTGTCTTGTTAAGAACGATGCGTCCTGTCAGGCCATCCCACTGGGCCTAGAGTATCGGGTGTGGAGAGGAGGACACAGACACAGGAGAGAAACCCAGCTAGTCATTAGGCCACATTCCAGGTAGCTCTGTAGGGTAACAGGAAGAGGCAGGATTTCTTAGCAGGATCAAAAGAAAACCACTTCCCTCTCTGTAGTTGGTAACTGACCAGGTCATTCAACTTTTCAGGTGAAAAAAAAACCCAGGTTTTTGAAACAACATAAGGACTCCCCATTGGCAAAGCCAATGTAAGAGACTTCCATGAATAATTCAATATTATTCAAAAACTTAATCTTTCTTTTAGTGCTCTCTGAAAACGGACCATTTTAGTCAATTTAGAATATTCACCTGTCCCCCATGGCAAGAGCAACAAGTTAAAGTGAGGTCATTTCCTCGATTATATTTCTCCATTCACTTTGTTAATTTTCATTCACTTGATTCAGCTCATTAATTTTGACAAAGGAAGACCGCTCGCACAGATATAGTCACTGTAAGCCTCTCTCCACATGGTGAAGGCAGGGTCGTTGCAAAGCTCCCTCACATGTCATAGGTAAAGAGAGGTGCACACCGACATGGCTATGGGGAGACCACAGAGCAGAAACCTGGGGCTGGCCTTCACGGGAGCAGGGTCCACAGCTGTCCAACCACTCGGGCTTGTGTTCCAACACCACTACTCCACCACCACTACTCCAGCACTACTCCCCATCCCACAATCCCACAATCATTCAGAGCCATGGCCAAATAGGGGGCCTAAATTCTTTCCTGAAGGGCCCAAAGACTCAGATTGAGTCCCCTCTGCTTGTGCTTAGAGACCTCAGATTTAGTTTATGAAGGGTTTGGTAATTAGCTGTAGAGTCACTTGGGTTAAAAATGCTAAAACAATCAACTGGGAAGTGCTCTGGACATCCAGGGTGGGACTCAAGCACCCCCACTCGGGACAGTAATGAGGCAAGCAATGATGCTGTGATCCAGCCACGGATGATTGGACAAAATGTGTCACAGCTCGGTAGTGTAACAGAAAGTGATCGAGAGGGCCAGGATGCATCTGGCAAACACTTGACAGCTACTGTTGACATGTGGTCGAGAATCGCAATTACACAGGGTAGTGAATCACAGTATCTTTGGCAACTCATGTGCAAGACTGCCTGGCATAATATAGAAACTCCAAATGACCTGTGAAATGAATTTCTTCAGAAACGCATTGCTGGTATATTTGCAGTAGACATATGGAGGGTGCTGAGTGATGCCGAGTGCAATTCATGCCTTTACTCTTTGCAGGATATTTTCCATGAGAAATAGACGCCCTGGCAGAAGCAGGTACATTCAGTATCTCCTGACCTGGAACCAAGCTGATGTAAGCTCCACTTCAGTGGAATATAGCAGCGTTCCAAGGCAAAGTGGACGCCCTTCATCTGCACGTCATCTGCACAGTGGTGGGCGCACTCTGCAGTCCTCAGTGCCAGAAGTCCAGTACAGTACATCAATCAGTATTAGAACTTAGCGGGAGGGTCCCATCAGAGCTCATGACCTTTCAATGTCCTTAATGGTGCCGTAATTGAGCCTTCATGGGCCATTTATATGCGCCACCTGGAGTCAGTCGAGTCTCAGCTGAGCTGAAGCTGTCTCTCACTCTGTGCCTATCTCCCGTTCTTATTCCGTATGTTACTGCCCAGAGCGCTGTTGCAATCTGCCTGTCAGCACTCTGCTCCTCCTGTTCTAACAACCTCCACTGAAGTGGAGTGATAAGACCAATTAGGCTCTAATTCTCCTCTACTGTTGTCTCCAATTCATTTTTAATTGCGTTTAAGATCGGTACATAGTTTTGGCAGCCTGGGGTCCCAGAGAGAGGCACGATCAGCACCATTAAGTTCAATTAATAAAGTGAAGTGCCCTCTGCACTCCCAGAGCTGTGCCTCTCCCGTTCTGATGTGCCATATTACTGCTTCTACACACACTGTGTCGCATGGACAAAACGTATTGGCATTATACTGCTCCATGTTGTAATTGTAGCTACATTAAAAACACACGAGTGAAAACACACCGATGAGGAAAAAGGATAAAGACCTGCTGGCATTATTTAAAGCAATCATTTGTTAAATCACAGGAAATGCAACCCCCCCCCCCAAAAAAAAAGAAAAACAGGGGGACCTAAGGAAGATGGTCACAGCACACACTCAAACACAATAAACAATGGGATTCAACACAGAGCACAAACACATGCTGTGGTCTGTGCGGTGTCCGCGCTGCGAAGGCCTGTATTGAAGTGACAGTTAAACGCTGACCCAGTACCGACCAGGCCAGGGCCTAAAGCATGCAGTCCATAAGCCGGCGGTTGTGTTGCACTCCTGCACGAGCCACAGATGTGGGCCTCAGCAGCAGCACTGATACGGACCCGGGAAGGAGTTCACGCCAGTGCACAATGAACAGTCTAAGCCTGAAATGCCCCGAAGAGCCACTCTGTCTGGAGGGTGCCAGGGCCCGATGCAAAAGAAAAGCCAGCTTTGAGTCGTTGTTCATGTGACGAATTCCCTGAACGGAGAGAAAGCAGACGGGGCTCAAACGAACACAAGGACAGTGAGTTTTGCTGCTCCTGCTGCAGTCTGGAGACTCCCAAGCACATGGGGCTTATAAAGATGAAACCACATGTGTATCAAGGCTCATTTCCTGCTCAATACACTCCTTAAATATAGCCCTGGCCTTATAAATATTTACCTGTAGCAGCTTCCTCGCAAAGGAAATAACACAACGTATAATTTATCACATGAACAAGGTTAGTGACAAAAAGTACTACTGACAAGATATGAAAAGTGATATAATGGAACTAAAATGCAACTCTTTGTGGAAATATGATAATATTTTATCATTTGAAGTCTCTACATTTCACTTGCTAAGCAGAATGAGGAATAAACATGACAGGCTAAATTTATACCATCCATTTAATGAAAGGAAGTCAAAGTATTGTCAAACCTTGAAAGAGGAGTGTTTATTTGGACCTAGTGACATGATGTGAACTGTTGCCTTTTGATTCATTACAAACAGTGCCAGGGAGAAGGAGAGCATGTGTGTGTGCATATGTGTGTGTGTGTGTGTGTGTGTGTGTGTGTGTGCGCGTGTATGTGAAACATGACCTTGCCACATCAAAGACCACCTTTTACAGTTTTTTTGCCTTTTTTCCTTTATTAATTTACTCTATTAAGAGATTACAATTTATTAAAGTTTATTTGAAATAGTAGTTAACTGTGTGCACATGTGTGTTTGATAATGTTGAGCTAGTGTGCGTGTGTGTGTGTGTGCGTGCGTGTGTGTGTGTGTGTGTGGCCAGCTCACCTCTTTGAACAGGTTCATGAATCGGTGTCCGTACCTCCACGGCTTGTGGCGATGGCACTGCAGAGAGCTCACCGTCATCTGGCTGGCCCGCTGGGACGCCAAGGCGACCAGAAACACAGCGTCGTACATAAGAGCGGCAGCCGTCTGCAGAGAGCGGAAAGGAATGTGCATCCAAATTAGATACAGGGCTTCAAAAATTACACATCTACCATAAATGTCCTCACAACACCTCAGTATCTCAGCAATCCAATGATATGGTCCTCCTCGTTGCAGTAGGTAGGAGTTTTGAAGTCTTTAAGTTTAATGTGTAAGCACTCCATTTTTGCAGCCTATTACAGGGATTGGATTGGGAAGCGCAATATCCACAGGGCCTTTGGGCTTGGCAAAAAAAGCGCAATGTGACTTAATCCTACAGACTCATTTAAAATTTGAGGAAAAGAGCCCAAGGGAAGGGCTGAGGGTATGGGTTTGGATTGACCAAAATGGAACCATGGATCAAGCCAATATTTCTTTGATATTTGGGATGGACTTTGGATTTGGCTGTGTGGTTTTTTGATGATGATTTACAATTTGGGCAACAATGGATTCCAATTTGACCAAGGTTGATGGGTTTTTAATATACTGCATGTAAATCTATTGACAGGAGTTCGATTCATTTATAAATCAAGCACTCAAATAACTGGAATGCAATTCAGAATCCTTACAGAGATTTAATCCAATTTAAAATTCAAACATCTGTGATATTTCTGAGCTTTTTGTATGTGCATATCAACATGTGTTATCTAAACAATGTCCCTTGAAAACCCAATTAGCCATATGACATCCTGCCTATCGTACACCATTCATCTTTCTCAAATTAAAATTTTATTCTCATCTTTGACCTTGGAACGATTAAAATGAATGATTAAACATCACTGCCGCGAGGACTGAAAAGAAATAAATTCTAAACGAAACAATGAACTGCTACATCCCTAACACTTTAATGACCTAATAAATGACTGACAGGGTTAATGAACCAATCCTTACTGTCATAATGCCGCTCATCATGCCGCTCTCAAATCTGGGCGGGGCTAGCTGCCGATCGGCGGTCCATTTCTGGGTGACAGACACCACGTAGGGGTTGTCCAAGTTCAGCAGACGGAAGGCAGTCATGTTCACGCCGCTGTAACGGTACGGCTCCAGATCCAGGGCGAAGAGATCCTGAAAGGTGAGGAAGGGCTCCAGTTAAGGCAACTAAGGCTTCCTCTAAAAACAGGCGCTATTGATCTGGTCATCTCAAAAGTGTCATCAAAATATAGGACATAAAGCCTTGAAGAACAAATGCCGAGCCTACAGAGCACAAAAAAGTCAAATACAGAGTATAACGAAAGGCAGAAACACAAAACAGAAAATATAATAAAAATACATTTTATATATATATATCTCATTTAAAGCACCATGATGGTACAGCTTAACAGAGTAGTTCTGTAGTGGAAAAGAGAAACCAAAATGAAACCAAAATTATATTCATCTGTAGTTCATCTATATTCATCTGCAGTTATTGATTTTCTATCCCTATCTATGTAACACCATCATGGAAAACATATACCATATCAGCATGGAGGTTTTGGGGACTCACCAAGGTAGTGAAGAAGAAATGGTAATACTCAGTCATCATCCCCACTGACATCAGCTATAAAAAACCATTTAAACACTATACATCAGAACATTATAGAGACAGCTACATTTTTAACAGTGACTTTTAAGCACCAGTCACTCACCACTCCATCGTGATGCATCACACTATAGCTACTATCCCTAGTGAGCAATAGTCAATCTTGAACTTTTATTGCACTTTAAAAAGAACTAAGCTCGAGAGGATAGAGATAGACAGACTTAACTTCTGATGCTGCAGGAGGTCATATGCCTTTACCCAGGTGTCAGAGTTCAAAGTTCAAGAGTGAGAGTGACTTTGTGGGCACCTGGCACCTGTTTGAGCAGCTCGGAGGCTGTGCGGTGGCAGCAGTCGAAGATGGCGTAGAACTCTTGCTCCCTCTTCATCTCCTTGAGCAGCGGGCGGGCGTCGCCGGAGCCTGGAGGCAGCTGGCGGATCCGCACCTTCATGCCACTCCTGGACGGGGCTTTGATCAGCTCCTGCATACGCATCAGGCCTGCGAAGGGGCAAACGGAAAAGGAGCCGCACACCGTCGGGGAGGAAACAAATCCATTACTGGCTGGAGAGTTTTGATTTCCCCTGTGTAAGCATGGTGCCAGCTAGTGCCATCAGAACTGAGAACCTAATCTTTATCTGCTCTGTCAACGAGTCCCAATCAATACCCCCCCCCCCCCCCACACACACACCTCCTGCTGCAAACCACACACTTTAATCAAAGAACAAGGGCACCTCACTTTCCAAAGCCAAAACATGGGTGGGTTGGAAAACTTGTAGGCTAAAATCATATCTGAAGAGCAGTCTATGGAAGCAATCCAATCAAACAGCTGCAAGAAACAGAAGAGTCTATACACTTAAAGGGAACAGGTGACGTGGGCAGAGAATGAGAAAATATCGGCCGCTCAGCTGGCACTTTGGTCGTGCTGTGCAGCAGTCTGGCAGTACATTTAAAGTCTCTGCCGGACACAGTGAAGCATGGCAGAACACAGCATCATTAGGGAAGGAATATCACCTACACACTCCACTAGAACTCTGTCTCTGTTCATCTCTCCTGCTAATGAACCTCACTGCCACGTCCAGACAGATAGGAGCTTGCTCACGGGGGGGGCCTCCCTTAATGTCTGGACATTTGAAGAGAGATGTCCTCTACATCAGTGCATGCTCCTCTTGCAGGGCCGGGTGTTAGAACAAGCTTAGTGAATAGTTCAGACGTTTTGTGCGAAATAACAGAAATGCATGAAACTGGACACATGAAAAGTACATGGGGGTCTGGTAGCTGGGTTACTTCCTCAAACCCATATGGTTAAATGCCCATGTTAAATCAAGCACAAAATGCTCAAAAAAATTATTTATAATAATTATCTAGGCTGCTTGGCTGGTCATTGGAATAATGAAATGTGACTCTTTCTAAGCAAGCAGCGTGATCTGAAAATCATAGATCAAAGCAGTTTTCCCCATACTGGGGGTTCACATTCCCCATAAGGGGTTATTCAATTGAATTAAACAACAATAACAAAAAAATGGTATATTTAAAAAAACATTCCAAATGTAACCAAACTGTGACCATGTATATAAATAAAAGATATAATCAGGTGAATTAAATCATGGTTGGATGTAAATGTATGAAAAAGCCTAATGAACCTGTGTATAAAATCCCTGTAAAAAAAACTCGGTAAAATATTTCAAATGAACTTATGCTGTCAGTATAAAGAAAATCTCCAGATGAGAGGCATCCAAGCACAAGTCAAGAATATCTTTTTTGTATATTAGATCTGAATCACAGAGAGGCCAATGCAGGAGATCTGTGCTCATCCTACTGCTCAGTTACGATTACGCTAAGTGCTCTGGTGAAGCGGAACATGATTGGAAAGCTGACAAAACATTCAATCAAGGATCCCGTTTCAAACCCATCCTAGAAGAAGGTCCCCGTTTAACGGGGACAGAAGGACAAATACCGCTGTGTCCACTGCAAAGCCTGAGCCTTGAGAGTATGCCGATGTTAGCCACCACGCATGTATGAGAGTGGTTTTCAATACATAAAAACAGATCTTAATATGAAAGTTAGGAGTATGTCCAAAAATGCATCCCAGGATTAATGACTTCTACAATACTCAGCATGCCCAGCTGTCTAAGTGTACCTTCGTACCTTAAATGCTTGTTATAAGTTGTTAAAGAGCTGCTAAATGTGAGGTCTGAAGAGCATAAGTGGAACTGCATGAAGGTTAATAATTCAATAATTGTAATGAAGGCACAACAGGAAGATGCAATAACAGAGTCGAAAACAATCCAGGTCCAAGACCAGAAACAGCAGACGAAAACGGACAGCGAGCGAGACAAAGAGCAAAAGCGAGGTCAAGAATAAAGGTCCAAACCACAACAATCACGTAAGCACGACAAAACGGCTTAGAAAAACTATGCAGGATGCTGAGCAAGGTAGGTTTAAATATACAAAATATTAATGGTAACTGGATACAGGTGACACTAATAGGCCGAAGATAGGGAAAGAACTGGGGGATTATGGGGAATGTAGTCATCATGGGGAAAACTGGAAGCCATAGACATGATGCTAAACAATATAATACATCTAATAATGCAAGTTACAGTTCAAGGAAAATAGCAATGTTAAAGTTTCACCAAAATAAAAGGAACATGCTAAAATTTTGTGGTTTCTATTATATTTATCAAAAGGTTCTATCTAATATTGCTTACAATCTTTGCCCAGGCCAAACTGATGAGTAAGGAAAGAGGGGAAAAACACACACAGAAAACCTTTGGGCACACACTGCAAAATTTGAGCATCTGCTTTCCTAATGATTCTGTAATAACACTGGTTCCAAATCTCCAGCGAGGAATCAGACACACTAATCATTTCAAAGCTGGTCAATTTTATTATATGACATTTCTAATTATGGAAATTCCATTTGTTTGAGAGCCAATCCACAAAAAAAAAAAATCCTTAAAAAAACAAACAAACAAAAAAAAACAATTATTTGACTGCAAAACAATATCATTTTAATACCAAGTAGGACATTACTTTGACTATATGCAAAAAATAATAGTGAGACAGATGGAAATGCTGAAAAGAGCGACATTTATTAAGGGCAAACCCATAATCTGAGTCGTTAAGGTAGTCCAGGGTCAGGGACTCGATATGCACAGATCCGGAATATATAACAGACAGAAAGCAATACACGAAACGCGAAGGAGTAAACACACTGAAACACATCTGAGAACAGTACAAGCACAATACAACGAACACGACAGAGACTTGAAAAATCTGAATGTGACCAAAACCAGCCACCACAAAGCATGTCTAAATGCATGGGTTGACGAGCGGATCACAAGAAACCGCACAAGCTAACAAGTGGCGGAGAAAACGAAACTAGGGTATGGAACCGAGACAAAAGGCACGAGACAGGTAACCAAGGAGACTGAGACGCTAGGGAGGGTCCAACTGTGACACAGTTTATGTAAAAAGAAAACAAAAATGAACGTAACAATACATGCCAAGACTCATTTTAGAAATACCTAGCCTGCACGTACAGATGCCCTGTATCTACGACTACCCTGCATGAACACCTGACCTGTAGTATGTACACAAGCCCTGTATGTACACGTATGATTTTTGTACACCTACTATTTATTTGCCTACCTTTACCTAGCCTTGTGTACACCTACCCTACACGTACGCCTACCCATTACATACGCCTGCCCTGTACATACACCCTGTGATAAAAACAGGGCTCGGGCGATCTGTATCTTTTGGCTGGCCGACAGCTCTTAACCCACCAGTGATATATGATGCATGTAAAAACACCAGCAAGGCTGCCGTGCCGAATAAACTCATACCAGCTCAGCAACCTCTGCAATGCCACCCTCCTATGGCTGTGTTAGAAATGATGCCTGGTCAGCAGGGCTCCTGTGGTCAGAAACTGACCAGTGATGAACTGGGCAAAGGACAGCCAACACATAGTGCATGCCAAGAAGTGGGCTACAGTCTGGAATTGTAAGCTTATAAATATAAAAGACCTGTGGAGAGGTCACAGAGTGTAAATGCAAGTTGTTTATAATAACGATGCTGGAGAGTACATGTGGGTATACTCATTAATTTGTTATGTGCATTTATTTATTACATATTTATCTACTGCAGCATTAGCAGGATAATACAAACCGCCACCTTTAAATCAAAATAGTGCAATCCAAAAGTCAATATCACAAATCTAAAATTCAAATGTCCAGGTGACAATATGTAACATTATATTGCCCAGGCCTAAGTCCCCATAACCTTTAAAAAGAATGGAGGCAAGAACCGTAATAATAGTCAGAGCACTCGCGGGTGTGGCATTTGTTGTGTCTGGCAACCCGTTCGGCAGGGATTATGGGATGGGGGTGCTTCATGATCAGCTATGCAGGAAAAAATTGCTTGTGCCCCCAGATAGATAAGACGGTCCATATTCAGCCCTTACTCAGCAGAGACAGAGAGAGTGGCTGCATGGTATTTCAGGCACAAGCATGAACAATCACATATCATGGGGTCCAAAAGAGAGAAGCTCACTAGATGCAATAGGACATTTTGCTTCATCACACAGTAAATCTGCATAAACTTTTAGCAATCTGCCTCATTAAGTATGTTTGCTGTTATCAATAAGTCGCTTTGGAGCAATTATTGAGTGCTCGGTGAAAACCGTGCAGGTACATTTACACATACAGAACATATCTACCTCAGAAAAAAAAATAAAATAAAATAAAAAATAAAATAATATATATATATATATATATATATATATATATATATATATATATATATATATATATATATATTTATATATGATAAATATATATTGATCTCCACATATATAAATAAAAATTTAAACAAACATAAAACTATAATTGATGATTGCAGCGCACAACTAATTAAGTGGCAAGAAAAGGTTTGGCAGACCCTCGGCCTGTAGACTGAGAGCTTAATTTGAAATCCACCTTTGCTCTACGTGTAGGGGAACGCTTTTACAGGTTTAATAGTGCAGCAGATCTAGTTGATATAATCACTTGGAGACTGAGGTGCTACTCTATAAAGGACAAATTTTAAAGTTACGATTCATACCAAAAGCCATGCCACCTCATCTGTTATATAATATTTATTGAAGAAAAACAGCGAATGTATCATAATACCTTTTACCGGTTTGCCTTGTGGGTATGAATTTCAAACTACCATATCTTAAATTACCTGACAGAAAACGTCCTCTGCGCCAGTAAGTAATAGGCTTGAGCTGCACCAGTAGAACATAAAACCCATCCATGTGTGGACAGCCTGCAGAGGATAGAAAATATGCTCCCTTCTCCTAACCAAGCCCATAGAAAGCTCCGACAGCTCTGAGAATGCTCAGGCAGCAGGACACACATCTTCCATTTTGTCCATTTCAGGTAAGACCTAATTGCAAAATACGCCTATTCTGCTCACACATCCACCCAAACCCCCACACACACCCACACACACTCAAACACCCACATATTGTATTGGAGAACTCAGGCATAAAAACAAGCCATAAGATAAATATCTTTGCATTAAAGTCATTAAAATCCTTGCAAGTAACTACTTTTTTAACGTTTAATTTAACCTTTTCATCTCATGCTCATAAGCACATTATGGAACACAACTTTAATATACTTTAGCCAAACTAATGGGTAAGTAATAGCCTTGTGAAAAGCACTTACTATAAATTAAGGAGTCAACTTCATCAATAAATGTGGTCCTAGAGTGCTTGCCAAAGCTCAGTGTTGTGTGGTTCTCCCTGCTTAACTGCAGGAAACAGCCAAATACAGAGTGTTCAGAAGCACCCAGTGAGGGGAAGGATGTCTGGACCAGCTCTTTGGACACACAGGGTGTATCTCTGCAGGCTTAATAAGCACTGAACTGCACAATGAAGTGCTTGGCAGTTTCCATTCTACCTACGTCTGTGTTGCAGTTCTGTGCTACTAATACTAAACCTACTAATACTAAAGTTATGGTCACATTCTCCAAGGTGTGTTCAGTCCTCACCTATACTGTCCTCATAGACAATGGTGACAGACTCCCACTTGTAGTAGGTGACGACATCGAGAATAGCTCTGCTGATGGAGGTATGCTCTGGGTACAGGTTGATGAAGAAAGTGTCCTTGTTGTCTGCAGAGGGATGCTTCCAGCGGGTCTGGATGTGCGGGACCTCCAGGGCGTTACAGATGGACTGTACCGCGCTGACTGAAGAGCTGTACGCTGGGCCGAAAACCGCAGCCACGCCCAGGGCTAACTGGTCACACACTTAGGAGGGAGAAACAAAGGGAGAACTGATATAGGGAGTCATAACGAGAAGAGGAGGTGCAGGAATAAAGTCATAGAAGAGGACAGAAGAAATGTGAAGAAAACCGAGAGTAAAGAATAATGAAAAAAGAGGAAAAGAGAAGAAAGACTAGAAAGACAAATGAAACAGATAACTGAATTGGTACCATTTACATTATAACACTGTTACGGTGTAATCGTACCACTAATTACAGCGCAATTCTGAGTAAGAACATGTAATAACTATTAACACTCAGTGCATACACATGCTCACTGAGTCACTCAGTGAGTACAGAGCAAATACAGAGCAAATATGTACTGTTATGTAGAAAATACATTGGTAGTGTTTTACACAGTAATTAATGGTATAGTTACACTAACTATACACTGAATGGTGCCATTATACGTTACAGTATGAATTCTTTGTTACACATATTACACTGTAACTAGTGGTACAGTTACACTGTAGCATTTGGTGTTGTAAGTAAAGTGTTACCTGCACATTATATTGTGTCTGACACTACACACAAAAGGGCCATAAAAAAATCTCATCTGAAATCCAACCTCTTCGGGAAGCTTCAAAACTGTCAAAAAGGTTCACTCTCTGGATGTCGTAGGTCAGTGTAGCGTTTGGCATCAGTGTTCTGTTCCTGTTGATGCTGGTGACAGCAAACTTGAAGGCTAACTCGTCCACGCTAACCGGTTCATTCTCTCGAGTCTCAAAAATGCCTCCTGCAAATGGAGGCAGAAGAAGTCAAAGAGAGTGAGAAGAGAGGGAGAAAAGACAGAGAAAAGAAGGGGAGAGGGAGGAGACAGTGAGGAGAAACACACACCTGTCCAATTCTACTTTTCCTATTACTGTAAATTAGTAGTAATACAAAGCATGGTGAACACAATATTACACTTCTTAGATGGCTTCAGAAAACGTTAAACACAACAGACAGCACCATATATCAACATGTACATCCGGGATAGTACTGCATAAATACGACTGTATGCTTAGATTTTCCTAGAATGAGAAAGATCATTAGAGAACTCATAATATGCATGAAACTTATAATGGCATTTTCTTGCACCGAAAATTAACACGGCTGCTACTTTCTGAACAAATTCAAAAGATCTTGGCTGTTTTCACCCAAATGGAGCAAATCAAGAATCAACACATATTGAGTTGTGTTTGTGAGTATGTGCTGAGTTCAATATATGAATACATGAATGCCATTAGACACAAAAGATAACTTGAGCCTTCTGAAAATAACTTGTACAAGACAAACTTGTACCATTTTAGGCCAATTTTTATTGCTCAAGCAAATGCAGAAAATGTTTTGCCTATACATACTGAAAAGTTTCTGTAGGCCCTGTTATGCATAACATTTGTTAGTATGAACAGTTTACAAGCTTTAAACAGTTACATTTAAAAACTGATCATTAAACATAATAGTGAATTAATTCACTGCAGAAACAATGCAATGTGGCAGTATTTTACTGTCTTAGTTATTACACAGATTAACTGTCCAATGAACAAATTTAATCTTAAAAAAGCAATTCCCCAAATTACCCTGCCTGTCTCAAACCCGTCATTACTTAGTTCATGAATGAACAAGCAGGATCCTTCCAAGACAAGTAGATGACATCAAATCTATTGTCATGGTACGGCCCCTCCTCCAAAACGTCTCCCTGTGTGTGTGTGTGCATGTGTGTGTGTGTGTGTGTGTGTGTGTGGGTGTGTATGTGTGTGAGTGTGTGTGTGTGTGTGTGTGAGTGTGTGTGTGTGTGTGTGAGTGTGTGTGAGTGTGTGTGTGTGTGTGTGTGTGTGTGTGTGTGTGTGTGTGTGTGTGCACGCTCTTTTCCTTTCACACCTGCTCCTCGTTGTGTATTGTGTATCGTTAGTGTGCATGTATATAAGTATGACGGCTCAGGCAAAATGGGACGCTTGCGGATATGAAACAGGAGGTTAATTTATTCTTAGTTCAGGGGTTGTGGAATAATCCAGGTTGAAGACCAAAAGAGCATATAAAGGGAAAATCCAAAATCATACAAAATATAACAGTCTGAGTCAGACGCCAGAAGAGCAATCACAAGACGAACCAGGCTGAAAATCCAAAAGGGGCGGGCAAAATACAATAACAAGGAATACGAAGACAGGGTAGGGTACACAGAAAGAGGGGTTAAACCGGTAGAAGAACTAGTGAGTGAATTTTGTGCCATCTCCTCCCAAGGTAAGAACATGGAGCAGTCTGCAGGATTGTTCATGCAGAAACATCTCAGGAACTTGTTAAGTTCCTGATTAGTACGTTCACATTGTCCGCTAGATTGCAGGTGATAACCAGACATGAGGCTAACGGTTACTCCTGTGTGTTCTAGCAAGGCTGACCAGGCTCGAGGCATGAATTGAGGACCCCTATCGCATAATATGCCCTCAGGCATGCCAAATATATGGAACACCTGTGCAAATAATTTCTCAGCAGTTTGGAAGGCGGCGGGTATGCTCGGGAAGGCAATCAACCTCACCCCTCTAGAGAACCTATCCACAACAGTAAGGATGGTTGTGTTTCCCTCAGAAGAGGTAAGGTCAGTGACAAAATCTAATGCAATGTCAGACCAAGG
This sequence comes from Electrophorus electricus, assembly GCF_041902795.1. Taxonomy (NCBI): domain Eukaryota; kingdom Metazoa; phylum Chordata; class Actinopteri; order Gymnotiformes; family Gymnotidae; genus Electrophorus; species Electrophorus electricus. The sequence goes on from NC_137515.1 coordinate 16,363,151, forward strand.
TCTTTCAGGCTCGGAAAGTGGCATGAGTTTTCCTGCAGGTAGGGTCTTAGGTGTCTTGCTCTGACTGCAGACAGAACATGATGAAACATAGTGGTGAATGTTGCTTGTCATATTCTCCCACCAATACGGGTTAGCTAGGAGCTGACATGTACATGTCACCCCTGGATGACCCGTAGCGAGGGAGAAATGAGCACATTCTAACAAATGGTCCCGGCAAGAAGCAGGTACGTAACGCTTACCCATCGGGCATTTAATTGGGGTGACAGTTCTTAGTGTGGCATGTTCTATCGCCTCATCAATTTCCCATCTGATAGATGCCAAATCAACCCAGGTAGGTAAAATGGTTTCTTTCTCATCTGTTGTCTCCTCATGCTCCTTTAGATGGACGCAGGATAGGGCATCAGCTTTCGTTTTGTGAGTTCCTGGACGATACATAATCTTGAAGTTAAACCTGGAAAAGAACAATGACCAACAGGCTTGGCAGGGGTTCAGCTGTCTCGCCGTACGCATATACTCTAGATTCCTATGGTCCGTGATTACTAAAAAGGGATGGTTAGCCCCCCAGCCAATGTCTCCATTCCTCCAGGGCTAATTTAATGGCCAACAGTTCACATTCTCCTATCCCATAATTTTGTTCTACAGGGGACAGTTTTCTAGACAAGTGCGCCATGGGATGGAGTTTGTCCCCATTATGTCTCTGAGAAAGTATGGCTCCGATACCGATGTTAGAAGCGTCAGCTTCTACTATAAATGGGACCATTGGATCCGGGTGTCTAAGGATGGGAATCGTGGTGAAAGCCTCTTTTCCACGAATGCGCTCTCAGCTGCTTGATTCCAACTAAGTTTATTAGAGGACCCTTTAAGAAAGGCTGTGAGGGGGGCTGCTACATTGCTGAAGTTTCTTATGAAGCATTGATAAAGGTTTGCGAAACCCAGGAAACTCTGTAGCCTTTTCACAGTAGTGGGCACTGGCCAATGAAGGATGGCTTCTTTTTTTTGGTCATCCATTGTAACTCCCCCAGGGCTTACAACATACCCCAGGAATGTCATAGTAGTGGTATGGAACTCACATTTCTCCCCCTTCACATACAGTCCGTTCTCCAGGAGAATCTTCAATACCGATCTAAGATGTTGGATTTGTGTCTGAAGGTCGGGTGAGTAAATGAGGATGTCGTTGATATAAGCGATAACATATCTCCCCACTACCGTTCGAAGGACATCGTTAATGAAGGCTTGAAACACCAATGGTGCGACGCTGAGACCGTATGGCATCACTTTGTACTCATAGTGTCTTTTTGTGATGACGAAGGCGGGCTTCCACTCATCCCCCTTCTTGATCCATATAAGATTGTAAATGCTACAGAGGTCTAATTTTGTGAAGAATTTTGCCTCTCGTAGCTGTTCCAGGGTGACGGGGATGAGCCGTAATGGGTAAGCATACTTCTTGGAGATCAGGTTAAGATTAATTGATCTTAATTGTAATTGATGCAGGGGCGAAGGCCACTGTCCTTTTTTTTTTTTTTTTTTTTTTACAAATCAGAAGCCTGATGCCAGGTGGGAAGAGGATGGCTGAATGAAACCTTGCCTCAGTGCCTCTTCTACATACTGTTCCATGGCTCTCACTTCTTCTTGGGAGAGAGGATATATGCGTGCCTTCACGCACCCTCCAGGAGTTCAATAGAGCAATCACGGGAATGGTGAGGGGGAAACAGGGTAGCTTTCTTCTTGCTAAACACGTTAGTGAGGTCTTGATATTCTTGAGAAGGAAAAAAAACCTTGTTGTCAGCAGGACTCTCAATCGTCGTGGAGCAAAGTTTAAGTGTGGATAAGGTCAAACAGTTCCTATGACAATAAGACGACCACCGAGTTATCCCCTTCTGGGGCCAGGATATACTTGGATTATGTTGTTCCAGCCATGGAAGGCCCAGAATAACTGGGAATGATGAGGCTTGTAGGACAAGAAACAAGATGAGTTCAGAGTGGAGTGCACTGGTGGTGAGTTTTACAGGTATGGAGATGAGAACTATGGTCCCAGCCCCTACGGGTGATCCGTCCAAAGCGGCCAGACGAAGGGTCTTGGGTAATGGCTCTACAGGGATGTTCAGGTCTTGTACCAGATAGGCATGAATGAAGTTGCCCTCTTCCCTGCAATCAACTAGGGCTGTGTAAATGGATGATGGAGTGTGAGATCCAACATAAACTGGGAACATAAATGACTTAGCAACCATACTAAGTTTGTGCAGGGTCACTACCTGAGGTTGTGGGGAGGAAGTCTTGCTTCCTCTATGATTTCGTGACATATTACGGTTGGGTTTCAGACAACATTCCCTGACGAGATGACCTGCTGATCCACAGTAAAGACACAGACCTTCTTGGAACCGGCGCCGTCACTCCTCCTCAGATAAGCGAGAGGAGTCACATTGCATTGACTCCACCATGCGTTCAAGTCTAAATTCTGATCTAGGACTGGGATGGGGGTAGTTGGAGCGAGTATTACCGGATCTCCATAGTCTTCATTCCCGGAGGTAATTATCCAGACGGATTGCCAGAGCAATAAGTTGGTCCAACTTGAGCTCATCATCCTGGCAAGCGAGCTCGTGCAAAATCTCGGAATTAAGGCCATTTCTAAATTGTACAATTAAAGCTGCTTAATTCCACCCACTACCCGCAGCTATAGTGCGGAACTCGCGTGTATAGTCAGCAAGAGTTCGGTTGCCTTGGCATAATTTGATGAGCAATTCTCTGCTTGCTCTTCCCTCGTGTGGGTGATCAAAAACTGCCCTAAATAGAGCAATAAACTCATCGTATGAAGAGGTTTGTACACTCTCCCATATGGTGGGAGCCCAATCTAGCGCCTTGTCTGATAGAGGAGAGGTAAGGAACTAAATTTTCTCTTGACTAGAACAGGGGGAAATGCTATTGATGCATATGGAGCATTGTAACAGAAAACTCCAACACCTTTCAGGGGAGCCGTCATATTTCTCTGGCTTGCTCACTGGAAGGTTAGTTGAGAACTGGTGACCATGGCAGTTGAAACCAGTGTGGGGGTGAACTTGGTAGAAGGAGTCGTCATCTGTAGCCTGGAGATAAGTTCCCTGAGACAATGACTGAGTTCAGACATTTGTGTTTGTTGATCTGCCTGTTGTTTAGCGATCGTGTCCGTGTGACGGGTCGGGTAAAATCAGACGCTTGCGGATATAAAACAGGAGGTTGATTTATTCTTAGTTCAGGGGTTGTGGAATAATCCAATATGAAGACCAAAAGAGCATATAAATGGAAAATACAAATCATAGAGAATATAACAGTCCGAGTCAGAAACCAGAAGAGCAATCACAAAACGAACCAGGCTGAAAATCCAAAAGAGGCGGGCAAAATACAATAACAAGGAATACGAAGACAGGGTAGGGTACACAGAAAGACTATCCAAAATAACTCTGGGTATGCTTTAGTAAACTATCGGCAAAGAATGAGTTTTATAAGATTCAGGACACACAGGTGAGTTCAGGTGACACTGATCCGAATGGACGCCTCTGATTGGTTGAGTCGTTGACAAGGTGACAAACAGGTGGCTGGGTATTGTAGTCTGCTAGGGGATCTGGCGATATGACAATAAGTCTTGTGTTTAAGTCTGAATGTTGTCGATGTTTGACCCTGATAGCCTGCGAGCTAAGTAGTCGTTGTTGTGTGTATTAATAAAAATGTGTTCTGTGTTCTGCAACTCGTCCCCACATCCTGCTCTGCCTCCTCAGCATAACATGTATATCATTCACATGGTGACAACATGGAACATTCATGTGTTCATCAGTGATGAAGGCAATACATCAGAATCCTTAAACACAACACTAATTGGTGCAGACAGGACAGATAATAATGTAGATGCTCTGCTCACCACTTTTAAGCAGAATTAAATGCCAGCTTTGATGTGTCCAAAGATTTTTTATAGTAGATAATATTCAACCGGGAATTGATATATTATATATTATCTCCAACTTACTTGTATTACCAGTTTCTTTATGGTTATGTATATAGCTTCATCAGAGTGACACTGACCAATTTGAATTTAAATGAGCTCCAGAGAAACTGGACTGATCATATCTGTAGACATTATTTAAGACTCCTTCTAGAAAATCTCTTCCAGCACATGGCTGCTACTGCTTTGCTGAGATCTCAGTAGCACAAACAAACACACACACACACACACACACACACACACACACACACACACACACACACACACACACACACACACAAACACAATGATGCTGAGCAGAGGCCAATTGTAACTGTGCTGCCAAACGCCTCCTCAGTGAGATGCTAAACTAAACAGTAGGCTATGGATGTACAATAACACAAGCATCTGTTTCAAAACACACTGCCAAAACACCACGCTCACTTCATTGTCTTCGATATTTCAGACCAAGAAATGTTGTCCTTTGTAAGGAAAGCAGAAAAAACAAAATAGCCTTCAAATATCTCTGAGCATTTTTTGGCAATACAAATATAACAAGGGACATCAAGTCTACCACATTTGACTTCGGCTTGTGATTATGTCATTCCAGATTATGTTCTGTGCATTACTGCGTCCTGACAGCACCATGCTGTTGCTTGTCAGTCTGAAGACAGAGTATTAATCTAAGCCATGACAAAGTATTAATCTTGGACTTTGGGAAGGTACAGGTGACTGAATGTGAAGGGAAATGTAGTGAAAGGGAGGATGAGATGCCTGCAGGGGGGATTGGCTTTGATGCAGCTGGTTCCCTGAAGAGCACTGAAAGCCTTAAATATAAAGCTGAAAACCGGAAGATACAGTCAGTCAGAAAGACACTTGACAATTTGAAGAATTGCGTGCCTGTGTCTGGGAAAGTCTGATTATAGAGGGTGGAATGAGCTTAGAGCTTTTTAGAGCGTAGTCAGGTCTGGTAGGAAAAGACAGGAGAGAGAACAGAATTCTTCACACCATGAAAGCACATATCCTATCAGTATTAGTCAATCAATGAATTAAACAATCAAAACTGATAAATAAAAATGTTCCAGTCAATAACTGCAGAACCTGCACTATAACTGCCACAAAACCATCTCTGAATAAAACAAATTTGACAAATGTCTGTTTCTTGAGAGTCATAGTGTAGTATTAAGTAACTGTAAACAAGACCGCTATCTTGGTAATGTATGTAACATACCATACCTCTATATAAAACAGGCCACAGCTACTAAGACTACAGCCACAGTTACTAAGATTCTATAGTCACTGATTCTACTAATGACCAGAGGTATTAATTTCACTAGAATTACTATAATATACAAATGTAACAATGTAACGAAACCAAAATTAAGACAAATTATACAAATTGGTGGACCAAAGTAGCTAACTAAGCTAATAAGAGAAAGAAAAAAAACAGAAAGAAAAACCATTTAAGTAACCTGTGAGAATGACCAACCAGGCAATCTGCTTATCAACCAAACAAAGTCCAACAAAGGAAACTTCTGAACCAAACAAGATTCGAGGTGAAAGATCATGACTAAAAGTATAACAGGAAGACTCAGAAGAAAAGGAAAACTGTTAGACAGCTGGTGGGAGAACTAATTATAGGTTTGCGGAGGCTGCATTGCAGACGGGAGTTACTGATCTAATATTTTATATATATATATATATATATATATATATATATATATATATATATATATATGTATATAGATGGTTATATATATATATATATGTATATAGATGGTTATATATATATGTATATAGATGGTTATATATATATATATGTATATAGATGGTTATATATATATGTATATAGATGGTTATATATATATGTATATAGATGGTTATATATATATATATATGTATATAGATGGTTATATATATATATGTATATAGATGGCTATATATATGTATATAGATGGTTATATATATATATGTATATAGATGGTTATATATATATATGTATATAGATGGTTTTATATATATATATATATAGATGGTTATATATATATATATGTATATAGATGGCTATATATATATATATGTATATAGATGGTTTTATATATATGTATATAGATGTTATATATATATATATGTATATAGATGGTTATATATATATGTATATAGATGGCTATATATATGTATATAGATGGTTATATATATATATGTATATAGATGGTTATATATATATGTATATAGATGGCTATATATATATATATGTATATAGATGGCTATATATATATATGTATATAGATGGTTTTATATATATGTATATAGATGTTATATATATATATGTATATAGATGGTTATATATATATATATATATATGTATATAGATGGCTATATATATGTATATAGATGGTTATATATATATATGTATATAGATGGTTATATATATATATGTATATAGATGGTTTTATATATATATATATATATATATATATATATATATATATATATATATATATATATATATATATATAAATAAAACCATATATATATATATATATATATATATATATATATATAGTGTCAACCATCCTGGATGGCACTGAGGGAGTGTGTCTGTTTTCCCACACATTGCTGGCTTGACCCTGCACAAGCGATACAGGCTGATAATGATGAGACGACTAGGCTTCCTGATCTGCAGAATTGGATTTTCAGAGCCCAGTTGGAGGGTCCTAGGCCTTTCCGGGTAGGCCGGTAGGCCTTTCAGAAGTTGGAGTTTTGGGTATCAGTAGCCAGGCATCTCATCCTTGCTTTTGATGGTGGTTCTGCAATGGTTTATCGCTGGCCATACGAGGAATATGCAGGAAATTAAGCAGAACCAACAAAACAAAGGAAATATAAAGAACAAAATTGGGTAACATGGAGTTCAGGTCTGTTCTAACTGCTCAGTGAGAGACTATTGACTTCAAAAGAACAATATGAGTCTTGATGTCCCCTTGAAGAAGTTTGGAGGGGGGGGGGGGACTTGCTTTTGTGAGTCCTCTTGTGGATTTTTCCCCACTTCACATTAAGAGTGAGTAGGTATATGTTGGGGACAGGACATGTTCAATAGCCTTTAATATCATGATAAGGGAAAATAATTCCTGCAGCACATTATAGTAAGATCCAGTACAAATCAATTACACAAAGAAAATCATACATTTTCTACGTCATGGTCTTAGAATGAAATTTGTGAACAAAGCCTCAAACCCTAGGATGGGTGGAGCAACTGGATAATCAATTTAATTTGTTTTCTATTTTCTAGAAGTTGCAACTACTGACTCTAATATATTTTGTCTTAGAGGCTCATATAAGATTTATAGATTAGGATTAGGAGTGGTTAATGATTTGTTTACAAAGAACACGAGGTAAACAATATACAAGTGAATTGACAAGGATGAATAATGCAAATTAATAAGGAACAAGTAATGAAATGAATAATGAAACAATGGACATTTATCAAAATTTATCAGAACGTTTTGGATATAGATCCTCCTTCACCTGTTTAAGCAAAGTGCTTATACATAATTTTATATCTAAACATAAATACTATGCATTTATTTTATTTGACAAGAGCAAATTCTCTTGAAGAAACTGCTTCTGATGTTTGAGACAAAAATAGTCTGCCTGTGTGAGCATGTGTGAGTGTCCTCCAACCCACCTAGTCTGTTTTTTAAGCATGTTTAATGTTTTATTTCTGTTCACTGAAAGATGAGGCACATAGGCACAGTGTAGTTCACCTCAGAAACATCCGCTATAATGAACTGCCCCTCTCAGAATGAACCAGATGCTTGGGTCGCTACAGAGGTTTTCTGCACAGTGCTGACAGAAATTTTCTTTTATTTCTCACTCTCCTTTTTACGGATTGCCAAAAAAATGACTATAGGGAAGGTTCCTATTCTAGCCACAGACTTTGTAACTGCCGCTAAATCAAGAACAAATAATAATTACAAAAAAAATCTCATACTTGTACTTGTACTTTCGCACCTGGCCGAGCTGTAAACAGTCTGTATTTCCCAAAGCTCTGTGGTCATTTCAAGCACATGGCTGACAGAAGCTGGAAGAGCTTTGCCTTCAGCATTCTCCCAGAGTCAAGCAGGCTGTCAGAATGTCGCACGCAGCAGGCGGGCCCTCCTGTCTCGCCCTCCTGTCTGGCTTTGATCAGCAGACACTTTAGAGTCTCGCCCACGTCAGGTACGGTGTAAATGCTAAGTGATGCTGATGGCTTAGGCAAAGGCTACAGAGTATGCTGGCAAATTGACACTAGAAAATCTCTCTGTGTGCAGTTGTCAGCTGCAATTAATCCATCAAAACATGATGGGTGAAGACAAAGACATTTATTAAGGCTATTCTTACAGATTCCCATGTACTTAGGAGAGTTATTATTAGGTAAGAAATAATTAAGATCAGTCTGTGAGCTGGTATAATGTGTCCATCAAACCAAAAATATATGCTACACTATACAATTATCCAATGTATGCTTAAAGACAGCAGCCATGTGCTGTGTGTGCCAAGGAATTGTTCTTAAACATAGGTGTATATCTCATTATTTTTCACTGAAGCAGAAATGTCAGTACAGCATAGCTTTTGCTCTATTCCCTTTAAAGCTTATCATCCCCAGCCAACATCTCTTATCTCCGAGATCCTCACTGATGCCAAAATCGAACCTCTCTCTCTCTCTCTCTCTCTCTCTCCCTCTCTCTCTCACACACACAAACACACACACACACACATATGCACACACACACACTTCTCTTTTGCACTCTACCCAAAAGAGGGCCTAGCAAGAAGGCAGAAAGCATTTCTTACGCACAAAATCCAATCAAATCATTATACAGTTGCATGCCAAAGAACAAGACATTTCTGAGCTAATCGCCATAATACAAACTTTGAACAGCATTGACCCTTGCAATTAAAGCTGATTTACATGTCTCATTCCTCCAGCGTTTAGGAGGGGAGGGGATCCAAGCTTTCGCCTTTCATATCATCACTAAAAGTGGAGAGTATACCGGCACCTCAATGGGAAATGGGTTCAGAGAAGCCAAAGTTACTTCAGGAAATCAGGAGAGTGCATCGCTGGATGATAAAACTTTTGAACAAATATGGGGGGATAAACTGTGATAAACTTGTTGATGTGGCATTTCCTTCAAGGGTCATTCCACAGTACTTTAAAATAGAAAAATAACTTTGGTGTCCTCCAAAGTTGCACCCTCTAGAAAAGACAAGTTCTTAGCGACCTTCAGTACATTAAAGCAGTTCACTTGTGCATAGTAACAATAAATATTTGATGTGGATGATTTATTTCTGCTTGGTTCCACACAGTTAGGCATGCCAATTTACACTGAATTGGTATATCCAAACTTCAAACACACAGAGCATTCACCTCAGATTACCTCAAGAGTCTGAGCTAGGGAAGCTTCTTTAATCTATTTGGGTAGACACTGGCAGCACGCACATATGCAGTACACAGTATACCATTTCTGTATTCCATTCCACCTCTTGATAATGAATGTGTTAGACCCAGGTTCAAACCCTTCATCTGCATTATAATCAATCCAGCTGAGTCCTATAAATATATTATAATCAACTGCAATATAATAAGCTCAGCCCTGTTCCTACTGCTGAGTGTACTAGTATTAGTCTTACATTAGTCTCAAGGCGCAGGTCTTCTGCTGAAGCGCATTATGTCCTGAATTACTTTGCGACTTTATGTGCACATAGACGTAGAAATTTGCTCTGGGACTTGGTCTGGTTCTAGAGTGTGGCACGCACTGTCTGGTTGGGAAAAGTTCTTAGTTACAACTGCATCATCATCAGATCATCACACCACATCACATCATCAGATCATCAGATATTAGGTGTAATCAACTGCAATTATCTGACACACACACACAAAATGCTGCTGCCTTCTAGCTCCAACTCCCTACATCTCATTCTTGCTTCACAAATACTTATCATAGTTGTTATCATAGTTGCACGCAGTCAACAACACAGCATCAAGAATGGTTGCTAGGTGGTTAACATGTTTGTCTCTCAGTGCTAGAGTCAAGTGTTTGAGTCCCTATCTGGGTGAAATTTCCATGTTTGCCCCGTCTCTGCGTTTGCTTCCTCAGTTAAAAAAAAAATTAAAAAATTAGATACTCATATACACCAAGACAATTTTTAGGGTATATCTGCGCACCCAGTGATGGATGGCACGCTGTCCTGGGTGCTATCTCCTTTCCCCTTCCTGTGCTTGATGCAGTCCACCAGGGAGCTGAGGTCTCTGGTTCAGAGTATGCTGTGTGCAACTGGCTGCCACTTCTCACTAGTGTGTTGACTGGAAAGTGTCCGTAGGCACTAGGAAAGGTGCTCTATAAGTGTAACTTCATTCAAGTCAATGGCATCCCAATATTTCCAGACACATCCATGTTGGCTGCAAACACAAGGAAACCAACATGTTTGAGCAGCCAGACCATAAAGTGGGTATTACAGTCAGTGAGGTATTACAGTGGGTGTTTTCACAGTGGGTGTGGTGTTACAGTGGATGAGGTATTACAGTGGATGAGGTATTACAGTGGATGAGGTATTACAATGGTTGAGGACACAGAGGTTGAAGACTCCAAGGGACTCTGCTGTCCGGACAGCAAGTTCATTCCACCATCTGGGAGCCAGGACAGAAAATAATCTCGAAGTTTTCCTTCCATGAGACTTGAAGCATGGTATTTCAAGCCGAGCCATATCACAGTGGGTGGTCACGGTGGATGAGATTACAGTGGGTATTACAGTGGGCGTGGTTACAGTAGGCGTAGGTGAGGTATTACAGTAGGTGTGGTTACAGTGGGTGAGGTATTACAGCGGGCGTGGTTACAGTGGGTGAGGTATTACAGCGGGCGTGGTTACAGTGGGTGAGGTATTACAGTGGGTGTGGTTACAGTGGGTGAGGTATTACAGTGGGCGTGGTCACCGTGGGTGAGGTATTGCAGTGGGCGTGGTTACAGTGGGTGTGGTCACAGTGGGTGTCCAGGGGCACTTGCTCCACCAGGCCATTAAGCCCTCTGGTTTTTCCAGAAGAATAAATAGATATATTCCAGGATGCTCCTTCCTTTATTCCGTCACTGCACTGAGGACAGGGAGTAAATAATGTATGTCTCATCAAGAAATGCAGAAAAACCCAAGAGGAACACATAATTCGCAGAGATCAACCGAACACCCATAACACTTCTGTCAAAATGCATAGAGCCATGAAGGCATAGGCACCCACACAAACACACACACACGCACTTTAAAAAGAAGCATTGCAAATGCACAATGAAACGGTTGAGAAATTCCAGCATGCACATTCAGCCTTCAATAAATTGTGCAGCGATGGCGTTTCACCCGTGCGGCCCCGTCTAACAGGATTAATTCCCCTGCATGACCAGTATGCTCCCACTGGCTTCACTCGCCCGGGTCCACCCACCCAGCCCACACCAAACAGCAGGGCTTTATACCTCAGCACACAGTGCTAGGACTGCACAGCCACACCTCGTGAGTCCATGCATCTGTCTTAACGCAACCCTGTGAAGACACAGAGACCATATGGTTTGAGATTTGGCCTTGAAGGGTCACATTTACACTAACTGTTGCCTCACACAATTGTACACAACAACTGGCAAACTGTAGTTGCTGTGTGAGACAGGGAGGGACAGAGAGATAGAGAGCATTTATGAGCGTGAGCGTGCGCTACGTGATATGCCACGACGTAAGAAGAAAACATAAGGCAATAAGTAAGCTGTGTTTACAAAGTTTAAGGTAATTCAATGAAGAGTGACCTCTAACAAATGAAGTAAAAATATGACAAATGTTATCGCTTTGCTATCAGTCTTGTTTAGTGGAGGAAAACTTCAGAGATATCTTTGTGGAAATAAATTCTAATGCTATCATTTGTGTTATGTTGAGAGACTGGCATCTTTACCGACATAAGCACCAAGATATTAATAGATATAGCACATACGTATACATGTAATTCTCTTGGGCCTGTTCTATTACCATTGAAATTCCAGATACTAATGAATCATGCATTATATTCACCCCATTTTAATACTTGGTTAATTGCAGTTCAGAACACAACCTGCAAGAACAAAATTTCAAAGCATACATGATACATAAAGAGCAGGTTTGGGAGACTATGGACATAAAATAGTTAAAGAGAAGGCACCAATTTAGGAGGGGAAAATGGTTTTAGCAAGCTCTACAAACATGTAACAGAGTGCCACAAGACCATAGGCGGTGGTTTGGAAGCATCCGTTCCTTGATACCAGGACAGACGTAGCGCTGCTCTGTGCTCCAGAGGCAAATGTGCCTTTAGGCAACCTGATGGTGTAATAAAATATAATGTGGCATGATAAGGTTTGGAGCACTGCCTCGGCCACAGGTCTCTCCAGCAGCGCTGTTGGTCCCCTTTAGCTATGTGTCAGAAAAAATGCTCTGTGGAAAATGAGGCTTTTGTGCCACAATTCTTGTCAATGCATTTATTAGAGCTGCTGACCAGTAAAACGACTCCCCACTGCTGTGTTAGATCTGGTCGTGTAATTACTGAACCAAAAATAAATATTACATCTGTCAAACACTTATTATAAATGCTTATTTGAAACATGTTTGCAGGGTTAGAAAGACCCTAACATTATCCTGGCAGCCGATGATAAAGCATACACCAGTGTACATGATCAAAAACCCGCACACCAATGTGAACACTCAACACCATATATACAAATCTGAACATGTAACAGCACATACACCAATGCAGGCTCTCAAGAAATTGTGTGTCAGAAGGAGCTTTGAAGAATTCATTGTTTCAAACATCACTGTTCTTGCTGGTCTTACTAGGAGAATGGGCTCCCAACATTTCAGGTACCTTACTGACTCAGATTCACAGATTGGCAAAATTGAACTGAATTACTCCACCCTCCCAAGACATGTCACTTACAGTGTCTATTACTGGCTGTCAAAGACAGTCCATTAGACAATATACTTGAAGCTAATGGTGTTTTTAGCATGTTCATAAAGAAGTGCTCCTCTCTAACATAATTCCTGCCATGAGTCTATAACACGTAAGAACCAAGCATATTAACCACTTCAAGATATGAGTGAAATATAACGTTCAGCTGAAAATGTGTCCATGATTCCAAAATTACATGCACAAGTCACTTTAGTGGGAACACCTGCTCTGCCTTCATCCTCACTACGGCTGGACTCACAGCTGCCTTTTATAGATGTGCATTTACTGACTACATTTTCCACGCACTCTATATACAGACTATACTTTAAATACGCAGTTTGTCAGCCGCCTTCTGGTCATCGCTGCTCAGGGCCTGACCACAGGACCTCTTCTAAATGGATATTAAGTGTAAGGTGCATCATTCTTAACATTGGAGTAACACTTGAGGTGGTCGTGTCCTGGTAGAGGGTGTTGAGCTGGTACCCGGGTATCAAGCACAGCAGTGATGGCAGGGTTCTCACAAGTATCAGGGTCCCTGCTGGGCTGGGAGTGGTCTCCCACCCAGAAATACCCAGCTGACAACACACAAACACACAGACTCTTGAGCTGACTACTGATAAAGACGTGGAGGACAGCCAACACAAACTGTGTACGGCAACAAAAGGACCATTGTCTCTAACTGTATATCTACAAGTGTTTTCTAATAAATACATGTTTATAATAAAGTGGGTAGAGAGTGTTTTCTCTGCTCCCTTCAATGACATTGTATTTATTACTTGCTAGGGAGGTCCATAGACTACTGATTGTAGTCCACACAAGGTCTTCATCATACAGGTAAATGTTAAATTTGTTTCAAAATTAGACAACCGCCATATTTTGAGACACCACACTGGATACTGAAAACATGAGTAAAATCTTTAAATTCTCCCCATAGGCAATGTAAGATAATGCAACGCAATGTAATGCAAAATAAGTTGTTTTCCTTCCGAATGTTTAAGTTTGATTATGATTGAGAACAAACCTGCTTTCCTCTTAATGACAAATGGCAATTTGTCCAAGAGGGCACAACATCTATGTTCTCGGCACCCTCTGATGAATGTGTTATGTCTTGCAATCTGTTTGCACTGCAAACAAGCAGGATCACTTCTGTGTGAGTACAGAATATCTGTGAAATCAATGTTTTATTAGTGTATTACAAGTGAAGGCATCCCAACTTTTCCTGTACCTCCGCAAGACAAACAAGACAGGAATGCAAAGAGACAAAAGGAATGTTAATCGAACAGGTTATGAGTGATGGTCATTGCATATAATACAGTAGCTAATTAGTAAAACCACTACCGCTTAATCACCCATTGAATCAGCCCTAAAAATTAAGCAAATTCTATCACTTGTGTAACAACTGGAAAAATTTTGAAAGGTTACTAAAGAAGTGAGAACACAGTCAGAGTAAAACCCAACAATCAATATGACCGGTTCCCTGTGTCAGTTGAAGTCTATGAGTGTGTCAAATCAGCCCTCGGAAAAGAAAGAATAATGCAGAGGCTGTTAAAGCTGCTTTAGGGGTTTACCGAAGCACATCTGAGGCGGGCGCTGACAGTCATCAGACACTCAGGGGGCTGCATGACCTCGGTCAAAACCTTCTCTAAGGAGCTATGCGCCCAATGACCTGGCTTCAACCTCGCCAGAAAAGCACTCGCATGACTCTTCGGTACACATCCGCACGGGTGCCGAAAAGCTGAACTAGTGTCGCGCATTCGTCCAAACAAACTGAAGACAGTACAGTGTAAAGGTTAAATAGGATTAAGATGGGAAGGTGCCTTAAAAGTCAGGGGACTTTTTTTTGCCACACGCGAACATGACGTCTAAACAGAAACAGAGTGACTACACATTATTAAATGTACCTGCACGGGTCCAAATACAAACACGATGCTTCAATTATTCAAAGAAACTTACCAATTCGCAGAACTTGCTGGTCACTGGGACACAACTTTGTCATCATGAAGAAAAGCAAAAATAACGGTCTCTTTCGTTTTTCCATGCCTTCGTAATCAAAAGTGTTGGTTAACTTTATGTAAGGACCATCGAGTTAAGATACTATCAGGTATCATTCCGATCGACTTCTATCTACGCCTTGTCCTTTGCTCGCGCTTCTTGTGCGTATTTGGACGCATACGCTAAAATACGAGACGCCTTTCCCTTATTTGAGCGTCAAAAAGATATATTACAAATCGCTATCCGTCATATCTGTTTCTATCCTTCATTTCTTGCACTTTGTAGGCTACATGAAGAACACGTCGGAGCACATCGTCGGCGCGTGAGCGCAAGACTCCGCGCGCGCACGCTCAGGCAAGTGCGATAGGAGTATGCAGCTGAACTGCACACGCGGAGCGCAGTCAGGGGATTCATTTTAAAACCTGACCATCGATTGCATCACTTTTGCCAATCTGCTGGGCTGTCCATGTCAGGTACCATACTCATGAACGCAATGGCGTTGTAGAGGTTGGGGACCCAAGGGGTTCCCCCCAACACACACACACATTCAGAGATACGAGTTAAAGATTACACAGTACCGTCAGTCGCACTGTGTCGAGTAATAGGAAATTAATATGAAATATTCGCTGAAACGAAAGCATAAAAATACTATAGCTATTACGTTTGTTTGAACTTAACTGTTTTAACTAAGTGGGTATAGTAGCTATATTTATTTATTATTATTACATATGTGCTCTCTAAATATCTGTGACTCTCCCCCACACCTATTAATGCTTAACCTGAGGTCGTAGCGACAACGGGACAGTCTACGTTTTGCAGCTCATCTGTCTGCACTCAGGTGTAGAATTGCAAAACGCAACATTCTGTAGTATAAGTAGTTAAACAGTAATGCGTGATGTGGCACTAATGAGTAACTCACAGTCAAGTTTCAGTGTATCCAACCGCACACTTTAAATTCCTTGAGGACGTTGAGATGAGACAACTACAACGTTTGTTGTGGAGAGTGGCGCCATCTGTTGAACAAATCTACGTTTACCTTATAGACAAACTGATTACTTTTAATCTGTAACTCGTAATACGGTTAAGTGGAGGGCGTACCAAAAGGGAAAGAACCTTTCGTGTGTTAACAGAGTAAGTACATTTCGAATCTTTCATAGGCTATATTATTCAGGGGTTATCTAGGAAACAGTGCGGTACAACTTTATAATAAATCACTTAAAAAGGATTTTGGGTCCGAATTATTCTTACGCGCATCCGACGTCGCACATGGATGCAGAGAAGCAGACGCAACATCCCAGCTGCACACCTAATATAGTCCTGCACGGCGCTGCAGGCCAGGAAGGCAGCACACAGGCGCGGGAGTGCCGTCCGGCGGCGAGCGTGGGCCAACGGGAGCGCTGTCCTGTGCAAACGCATCCAACTCAAAGAGTGGTGATCCCAAACTAACCGCAGGCCGCCAGGGTGGTGCTCCTCTGCAGAAGCTCAGAATAGGGCTGCCATCTTTCTAAACATTTCATCATAACCGGAGAGGCAGGTAGAAAAATAGTGCGGGTGGCTGCAGGTGGTGGTGCGCATCCCAAGCAGGTGTCTGGGGATAGGAGGACGGACCGCAAGCAACACACACGTGCATGCCGTAACTTGAGTCTCTTGCACATTTTTGCTGCAACGTCCAAGCAAATACAGCGGCACGCTCAAACGAAAAGAGCACAATGAGAATAGGATATAGAACCTAGGGAATTTATCCTTACTTAAATCAAAACCAACAAAACTAAGTCATGACCATACGTCTTTTCATATTGAAGCATCAAATCATATTCATATTCATATTCAAGCATCTTTCATATTTAGCAGCATTTCTTGTTCCTTTCGACTGGAGCACCGATTCCTCTACTGATTCAGCTATAGTCTGCTGTACATGATACATGTTTGCGTAAAAGGATGTAAATTAATTTATTTATTTATTTGTTTGTTTGTTTTCTGTGCTCAGCAAATCCTGGTGTAACGGTGAGCGGTGAGTAGGCGGACGCATGCGCAGAGAAGAGCGAGATTTATTAAGGCCAAATCCAGAGTCGTAGTGGCTGGAGTAGTCCAGGGTCATAGAGCCAACACGGAGAGTACGGGATACACAAAACAAGGGCTACGACAGTATACACAGGAGCTAGGAATAACAAACCAAAAACACACGAAGGCAAACAGGGCAAGCAGGCTATAGCAGAAACTAGGAAATAACATACGGAGGTAAGGAAAAAGAAAACGGCTAGAATCAAATCCAATATATTCGACCCTAAATCCAACCATTCAAATAGCCAAACATTCAACGAACAGCCCAGACACGGGCCACGCGACAGGGTTTAAATACATGAACTTAAGCTAGAAACGAGGAAGAGGTGAGGAAAATCATACGAGGGGTGCAGAAAACTAAACTACGGCACGGAACCGAAACACACACGACAGGGAGAACATGGAGCATGGGAGCTAGGAGGGACTAACCAAGACACCTGGGATGGAAAAGGGGGGGATTGTTTGTTATGTCATGTTTGCCTGTTCTTGATTTGTGGTGGAAAACAGATTTTAGGAGTTTCCAGTAGACTTTGTTATTTCTGGAAATCCATATATATTACAACGGTAAAAATGGCCAAACTAAGTAGGCCTTCTTAAAGATAGTTACCGACTGTGATAATGCGTCGGGTAGGTTTTGATAAATACTAATGACCATAATGATTAGACATACACTACTCTCTGTAACATAGGCCAACGATACACTAGGCCGATAGTAAAGGTTTGCGTAATGATTTAGTTGCGTCATTTAGTTACCATTCCAGCAGTGTGAAGACTAAAGAGACAATTTTTTTTTTTAATGTATATAAAATATAAATAATCGGGGAGAAGAGCCCTGAGTCGGACCCAAGAGACAGCATTCACCATCTCCAAAGACCTTGGCAAAGCGCCTGCCTTACTCTGTTTGTGCTCTTATAAACGCAAAGTATTTTCAAGGGAGGCAATTTCCACAGAATAGCGAAGAAGTTGAAATTTGGACTTGGGACAGCTGGTAATCTCCGAGTTGAATGTTCCGAAGAGCGTCTCCTAAACAGCTCTTGGTATAGCCAGGTAAACCGTGATCAATTGTGGGGAGACAGTACATTCAAATACAGCTTAACGACCTGGCGAGGCAATAAAAACAAAAACACACAAACAAACTCGCCATACAATCTTCTCTAGGTTATAGTATTAGCAGGTACAAGGTCGGATCATGAGTATCTCTCTGCTTGGTACACGTGTCATCACTATAAACGTAAGATAAAAAATGGCAACAATAACAATTTCTTAATAAAGCATGATATAAACAATTACAATTATTACTCTGTTAGACGGTATCGTACGTTACCGTTGATCATGAACAAGATGAGGAAGCCAATTGCAATATTATTCTGCCCCCGTCTGACCATGTTCTGGTATGACAAGAGCACATTTAATTATCTCCAAAGCTCTTTCTCTAGTTTCGTAGTCTCACCACCAATACTTGGAATTGGTCAGTATTAAAACAGGTCTCTGTAATTATTGCATTAAACACATTTGCAATAGAGTAAAGAATATATTATTAAAATAATTCAGAATAAAGTGCCAATATAAATAAGGAATCTTTATTTTAGGAGAACAGTAATACACAAATTATGAACATATGATTTCAAAAATGCAAAGGGAACAAGTTGAGGAATATTTACATTATTTTACAGCACCTCTCTAAGACAAAAAGGTTTCAGAACTACAGTACAGTAGCCTAAGTGATTGCATTTCATATGCGGGTTTGTTCTCCATGTTAACATTAAAAATAGACTTTCTTTTTCTTACAGTAATACACAGTGTCCACCATGATCTACACAAACTATTGTATAAAATATCACAAAAGGTCCAAAATTAATCAAATACTCATATTTCACATACTGGTGATAAAACAGCCTCAAAAACACCGACTGCTACTTTATGAATGGCCAAGCGCAGTTTGTTAAGATATGACTGTACACCAGTCGGTGATGTCATACCATGCGGCGTGTTCAGGTCAACTATTTTGGTCAGTAGTTCACCACTAAGAGGGAACATGTGAAGGAGTTGCGTGCCTTGAACCAAAACTACTCACATTATTGCAGTGTGCATGGTTGAAGGTTCGGTGTCACAACGTCTCAGAACATCCTCGACAAATTCAAGTACAGCAGGATCAGTATTTATAATTCAATACACCCCTTCAGCGAATAGGGCTGGGTAATACTGGAATCTCAGGTAAACTGCAAAACCGATATGGAATAGGAAAAAAAGAGGAACTAAAATGCGCCTGGGACACAAAAAACGTAGACGTGGGGGATGTGACTTTTGAGGGAGCGTAATCCAAAAGCCCTGCTCACGTGCCCTCAACGAGGTCACCCGCACACCGCTAACACACGAGATAACACCCCTTTGTGTCACAACAGAACACAGAGCCCTTGAGTCAACTACAGTACAGGTGAACAGAAGTTAATATTCAAAAACAAACAAATCACAACAAAACAGCCAAAAAAAAAGCCTACTCACACTCATTGTATTTTAACAACAACAACAAAAAAAAGTTGCTTTGGCAACAGGTTTGATGACAGAAAGTGTAGCTGCCTATAGGTTACGTGTACACACTATTCAGCATGTTAGTGTGTGAGGGATCTACAGACAACACCACTACACAGTACGTCACTATGGAATCCAGGCTGGACGTCAGGTGTGCGGTGAGGTGCCATGTATGAGTCCAGTGAGATGTTTTCAGCAGCTTGGGATCATCCAGACTCCACACACCGATTAAGAAGTTAAGATCTTACTTGACCTATAGGATTGTCTAGAAGTAGCATATGCACAGTATGTCTGATGAAACCTGACGAGAGCGCTAGGGCTTGATCAAGGTGACGCGTATCTGCCATTCATACTTCCAGTCTCTCTCCATCAGTGTTATCTAGAGCTTATGGGCTTCTTGGCCGTGGTCTGGGCCCACTCGTACATGGCCAATAGATATTCCATGCAAAGGGAAACAAGCTAATGGCTAGAAAACTGGACTGTGTGTCTGGCATCGAGCCAAGCTGTCAGATGTGTTCCCTCTCCCACGGTTTCTCTCTCCTCCTCCCCTCAGAAGAGGTCACTGCTGCAGCCTGTTGAAGTCGTCGCGGCGAACCCAGATGATCTCACTCTCGGTGGCGGCACCCTCCACTGCGCATTGCTTGTGCAGGGGAGCCAGCCCCAGAGGGCCGTGCGGCTTACCGTCCAGCTTGCAGGACGGTCCGGATTCGGCAGCCCTCTTCCGGCTCGCGTCCTCCTCCTTGCAGCCCCCCGCCTCTCCCTCCTGTGCGTCCACGTCTTCCTCGCCTTCGGCGATGAGCGCCTCAAAGGACTCTTCCAGGCTGGGCTCGGCCGACGACCCCTTGACCGACTCGCAGTACTCGTCGTCGTCACTGAGGATGTCCGTCTCCTTGACCTCCACCTGCCTGTCGAAGAGGTGGAGGTCAAACTGCTCTTCCACCCAGCGGTCCGTGTCACCGCCGGCCTGCCGCGGCTCAGCTGGAGGTGAGGTTTGCTGCCCTAGGGGGGATTCCTGGCTGGACCTGTTGTCGAAGGAATCCTGGCCCGAGACGCTGTCAAAGACCACGTCCGTGTCGATAGTGAAGCGGTTCCGCACCAGCCTCCGTTGGCCAGGGTTTCGAGAGGGAGCTGAAGCTGAGAGAGAAAGAGAGAGAAATGTGACATTGAGATTGATGCACATGGTTCTCAGTTCCAACTCTGACATTTCTCATGGCTTGTTATGCAGCTGCTGAGTCGAAACAGACATGTTCCACCAAAGGAAGATATTTACATAAGACACAAACATAACTATTGTAAAAACACACATTTTTGTCAGTTTCTGCTTCTTCTTTTTTTTTTACACTGCTTTAAACCATCAACTATATGTTGTGGTAGCATTCCATGATTAGCAGATGAATACAAATGGTCCAAAATGACTTGGAAGAAAATCTTGCAGGTCCACCGACACATGATATCTCCTCTATGCTCTAAAGTTTCCTCTTCAAAGACACAGGATTTCGTTCTGAAGCAAAGCGGAAACAATGCGACTGGCAGCGAGCCGGACAGCAGCGTGCTCTTGCTACCTGCTCTGTTCATAGTGGGCTGTGCTCCCTTCAGCGCCCTCAGTCGCTTTCCTCCAAAGGGGATGTACTGCCGGCTGGGCGGCACACTCTCCGTCTTCATCAGCAGCCGACGCTGCTTGTCTCGGAGGACAGAGTGCACGCTCTTCAGGAAGTCCTTCTTACTGTCAGGGGAGCTGTGGCAGGACACAAAAGTCTTGAGCGTTTGCATATTTTCTGCACGGGAAACCGGCCGCCAGTATTACTGTGACAGAAGACATGCTAATGACTATTACTATAATTCTATATAACTAAACACACATATGCATAAACAAACGCATACTACATGCATTAAAGTTGACTTTTGTAAATGTAGCTTTTAACTTTGCCAAACCCTCAGTAAGCAGCAGACATGCCTGTTCAATGGAGGACCCACCTGCAGCAGAGATGGAATTTTCTTTCAGGTCTTCCTTCAGACTCTGAACGCACGTGCACAATCTCGCATACTGCTGTTCCTTCTGAGTCTGGAGAAACACAAGTACGCACAAGACGTTTACCAATTAGGGCCCGTAAAACATTTACTAGACAGGTCACAGGAGGTCTCTTCTTAAGTAGAGCTGGAATCAGATAAGGACACAAGTTGCAGGGTCTCCAAAGAGACTGAGTGTGTTTGAAGAACATCAAAGGCTCTCTTTAAGGTCAGGGGAAAGGTCACTGAATTTAAGGTCACTGGATTGCAGGGTTAAGAGGCAGAACATCAACCCCGATGTAGGGTAAAAACTGCCATGGCCGCAGGTCACAGGTAAAACGTGCACATAACTCAGCCATGAGTTGCGACATCCAGACCCTGCAAAGTGTCCCAAGGTCCTGGTGGTCTCCACCATCAGGGGTGAAGGACTGAATAAAAATGTGATTTAATAATGCAACACAGTGGCTTATGTGTATGGCACCCACTGTGCACAGGATTTGAGGATCTCCACAAAAACCCATGCTGGCCTATTGAATGGCAGACTTGCATGCATGCTGCATGTCAAGCCCAAATTGTAAACATTAGAATTTGTTTCACATTCAGAGTCTTTCTTTAACATTGAAGGGTCAAATTAGTTTCTGACAAATGGTCTAAACTTTGCTATCTCTGGACAGGACTTGAGGTAACTGTCAGGATCAGAGAGACTGATGGGGAGACTCACTGGTGGGAGTCCGCACTTGGAGAGCATCTGCAGAGATCATGTGCCGAAACCGAAATGGGTCTCTCTCTTCAGTAACAGAGACTCTGTGAGAAGCCCCCTGCAGAGCAAAAGGGTGGGAGAGAGGGAAGAGAGAGAGAGAGAGGGTGGGAGAGAGGGAAGAGAGAGAGAGAGAGGGAAGAGAGAGGGAAAGAGAGAGAGAGAGAGGGTGGGAGAGAGGGAAGAGAGAGAGGGAAGAGAGAGAGAGAGAGAGGGTGGGAGAGAGGGAAGAGAGAGAGAGAGAGAGAGAGAGAGAGGGTGGGAGAGAGGGAAGAGAGAGAGAGGGAAGAGAGAGAGAGAGGGTGGGAGAGAGGGAAGAGAGAGAGAGAGAGGGTGGGAGAGAGGGAAGAGAGAGAGAGGGAAGAGAGAGAGAGAGGGTGGGAGAGAGGGAAGAGAGAGAGGGAAGAGAGAGAGAGGGTGGGAGAGAGGGAAGAGAGAGAGAGGGTGGGAGAGAGGGAAGAGAGAGAGAGGGAAGAGAGAGAGAGGGTGGGAGAGAGGGAAGAGAGAGAGAGAGAGAGGGTGGGAGAGAGGGTGAGCGAGAGAGAAGAGAGAGAGGGGCGAGAGAGAGGGTGGGAGAGAGGGAAGAGAGAGAGAGGGAAGAGAGAGAGGGAAGAGAGAGAGAGAGGGTGGGAGAGAGGGAAGAGAGAGAGAGGGTGGGAGAGAGGGAAGAGAGAGAGAGGGTGGGAGAGAGGGAAGAGAGAGAGAGAGAGGGTGGGAGAGAGGGAAGAGAGAGAGAGAGGGTGGGAGAGAGGGAAGAGAGAGAGAGGGTGGGAGAGAGGGGAGAGAGAGGGTGGGAGAGAGGGTGGGAGAGAGGGAAGAGAGAGAGAGAGGGTGGGAGAGAGGGAAGAGAGAGAGAGAGAGGGTGGGAGAGAGGGGAGAGAGAGGGTGGGAGAGAGGGAAGAGAGAGAGAGGGAAGAGAGAGAGAGAGGGTGGGAGAGAGGGTGAGCGAGAGAGAAGAGAGAGAGAGAGGGAAGAGAGAGAGTGAGCGAGAGAGAGGGAAGAGAGAGAGAGAGGGAAGAGAGAGAGAGAGCGAGAGAGGGTGGGAGAGAGGGAAGAGAGAGAGAGAGGGAAGAGAGAGAGAGAGGGAAGAGAGAGAGAGAGAGGGTGGGAGAGAGGGAAGAGAGAGAGAGGGTGGGAGAGAGGGAAGAGAGAGAGAGAGGGTGGGAGAGAGGGAAGAGAGAGAGAGAGAGGGTGGGAGAGAGGGTGAGCGAGAGAGAAGAGAGAGAGAGAGGGAAGAGAGAGTAAGCGAGAGAGAGGGTGGGAGAGAGGGAAGAGAGAGAGAGAGGGAAGAGAGAGAGAGAGAGGGAAGAGAGAGAGGGAAGAGAGAGAGAGAGAGGGAAGAGAGAGAGAGGGAAGAGAGAGAGGGAAGAGAGAGAGAGGGAAGAGAGAGAGAGAGGGTGGGAGAGAGGGAAGAGAGAGAGAGAGGGTGGGAGAGAGGGTGAGCGAGAGGCAAAGGACTGTAATCATTAATGAAACACTGAGATGGCAAACAGTATGCAATGTAGCACATCACAAGAAGACATCAGCTGTAAAACCCAATCAGGAATCACTGCTTTGAGCTGGAATGGTCTCGGTCTCAATGAGACATTAGAACGACCACAGTTTACCCACAGACCGCAGTGAACGCCTCCTGCTGTCTGCTAGGGAGCACGGCGCTGTCCTGAGGCGACCAGGTCAGTTCTGACTGCTCCTAACTGGAGGGGTAAACTCTGCTCCATGTAAACAGCAGAGTGCAGAGAGGGCTGGCTCTCAAAAAAAAGCCCGCTAAAAGCCTCTCGCTCAACACTCGTCCTCTTGCTGCTCAGTGGAGGAGAAACGGGAGGAAAAGCACTCACGAGTTTCTTCTTCAGCTTGGAGCAATCTTTGTACACGAAGACAACGGCTGTCCTGAACACTGGAGGGAAGAGATGCAGAAAGAAAGGCATAAGACTCAAGGAAGAGAAAAGTCATGTCTGTTTTAAAAAAAAAAAATAAAAAAAAAAAAGACTTCTTCAGTACAGATAATTGACCATTTACAGCCTGGGGCTGTGTGTGTGCTTTTGCGTCCTTTTAGTTTAACATTTACAGAAGAAAATCAGTAACCCACATGCATGGTCAAATTATCCTTCCACATCTTCTGGCTACTTTTCAATGTTTCCTCATCTGCTGAAAGCCTGGGAAGGCTAATGACTGCAGTATAAATAGCCACAATGGCACTAGGCAGTGTGAGGCTGCGGGGCGTGAACATACTGGCTTTATGTACAGAGCCAGGGGCGTGCAGAGTACAGGAGAGGATGTAATTCTGGAACACACACACAAACGTGCGCATGCACACACTCACTCACTCTCACTCACTCTCACTCTCTCTCTCTCTTTCTCTCACCAAAGGCAGCGAGCTCGGGGTCTTTTTTCCCCTTCACCAGGGATGAGGAGGGGTTGATCCAGGCCACAGTGGTGTGCAGTAACAGGTCACCCATGGACAGATCAGCCACCTGGAGCAGAAGGGAGACAGGGGCAGCAGTTCATTTACCTACCGGCTTCAGCTCGAACCCCTGCACGTGTGAGGGCACAACCGTAACAGCAAGATTCATGTGCAAAATAATAGCAGTGTGTTTAAAACAACTGAGAAAAAGCTCAATCCTCATACTAGCATTTATTTCCAAATACACAAAGGCACTGGAAGCACTACACATTCAATTCCGAATGAAATATAAATTTTTAAACTGAAAATGAAGAAAAAAGAATAATGTTTAAAAAAATAGCAGTGTCTTAATTTTCATTTACAAACTCGAATATTTACAGTATAAACTGAAAGTTGTTTACAGATTTAGCTTTTCTGTTGATCACTGAACTAATATTTTAGTTGTATAACCTTTCTGATAACTGCTTTACATCTGTGTGGCATGGAGTCAACCAAACATCTGACACCTGCGAACAGATATTCCAGCCCAAGATGATTGGACTACATTCCACAGTTCTTCTGCATTCTTGGGTTTTGCATCAAAAACAACATTTTTGATGTCACTCCACAAATTCTCAATCAGATTGAGGTCTGGAGATTGGGCTGGCCACTGCACAATATCAATCTAGTGGTAGCTCAGTGGTTAAGGTACTTGGACTTGTAATTGGAAGGATGCTGGTTCAAGCCCTGCCACTGTTGGGCCCCTGAGCAAGGGCCTTAACCCTCAAGTTGTACTCAGTCGTCTCACAAACTGTCTGTGGCCTTTAGACCCAATAAGAACAATCTTGCTTTCATCTGTCCATAGAATGTTGCGGCACTTCTCTTTAGGCCAGTCAATGTCTTCTTTGGCAAACTGTAACCTTTTCAACACGTCTTTTTTTCAGCAATGGTACTTTACGAGGGTTTCTTACAAATAGTTTGGCTTCACGTGGGCATCTTCTGATTGTTGCAGTACTCACAGGTAACTGAAGATCATCTTTGATGTCCCTGGAGTTGATCATTGGATGCTTCTTTGCCATTCTTGTTATTCTATGAGCTACGTGGATGGTATTTTTTTTTTCCTACCATGTGTTTCGGGTTTTGTTTGCCATTTTAAAGCATTTGAGATCATTTTAGCTGAGCATCCAATTATTTTCTGCACTTCTTTATAGGTTTTTCCCTCTCCAATCAACTTCTTGATCAAAGTTCTTTCTCCTTCGGTACAATGTCTGGAATGTTGACTGTTTCTTCATAGAATGAATTGAACTCCACACTGATATTAATTTAAACACTCCCCTTTCATTAAATGAGTCAATTACACCCAATTAGCAGCGGGCATGTCATGACTGTTCATTCTGTTGGTTGCCCATTACTCGGCTACACCTAGTCATGAATTTTCTTCCCATGTTGTATTATCTTTTCTGCCAAAATCAGTAATTAGTGATGTTAGACTGCTATTATTTTGCACATAACTGTATCTAATGGTTTGGGGTGGAGGGTTGATACAGAAAACAAAATGAAAGTTCCGCTAGCTTCTAATTTTACATCTAAGCTTACTAAACTGGTGAGGAGAGCCATCTTGCCTCTTTCTTGTCTGAGCTCTGTTCACTGATGAGCTGGTCAAACACTGCACCGTACTCCTCGTGGATCTTCTGCATCTCGTTAATGTGACTGGCCACTTTATTCATGGCCTTCATGGCAACTGCACAGGGATGGAAGACAAACACAATAATAATAGCTGGTCTGGATCATGAGAATTCACCATCACACAGATTCAGAATCCAGGAGACTGCACTAACAAACAGTGACAAACAGTAAGAGGCAACATAAAGATACAAGATAAGACGTCCATGCCTGTGTTACTTCACTATAATCATGTTACAATGTATAAATGTTACAATGTACATAAGTCCCCAAGTTCATAAAAGGACTATACAGTGAAATACAGAGATGTACGAAGTTACAGTATAAACCCAAAAGTGACTTGACAAATGCCCAGCCAAGTTTGCCGCACAGAAAACTGAGATATCAGCTGTCCTACAGACTTTGACATTTTTCCTTGATTCCAATTTCAATATCTGTTCAGAGTCTGCATTTGTGGTCAATTCATTGACAGAGTATTTACCTATTTGGCAAATGTGAGGCTTTACTACTGCTGATGGTCAACCCCTAGCTCAATGTCATCTTAGACAAGCTCTATGGTCAGCTACTAAGACTAGTAAGCATAGCATTGCTTTGTTAAGGGTGAAGGCACATTAGAAAAAAAATTGACTGAGGTTGATCAAGTGATTGATGAGCTAGCTAAGACAGCTGTGGCTAAATGTAAACTATTTTCTAATTATTTAAAATCAGAATCAATTGCAGCAATACAGAACAGAGAGCCAGTAGACCTTATAGGTGCCCAACACTGATCCACTGCAATGTGAGGCAGTTAGAGGAAACTAAATAGTGAAGTTCTTTTGGAAGGCCACCTTTCAGAACATAATACGCAACTCATTGTATATGAGACCATGTAACTGTAAAAACGATGATGCTACACTGTGGATCCCAGTGGGATTGCAGAATGTTTTATAACATATCCATAATCAAGGGGGACACATTGGTGTGACAAGAGACAAAAATATGTTTTGGTGGCCCAACATTGATAAAAACAAACAATTACTGTGTAAATTGCCTAAAATATGCCGAAATGTACCCATCAAAGGTTAAGTGGAATGGCCTGTATACAAGAAGGACTAAAGGAGGAAGAGGAAACTATACAAGATATTCATGCAATTACTTCAACTTTGTCTGCTATTTCTCAGAACATTAGTGGAACTTTCAGACACGTGCAAAAAGAGCTATACTGTGCAGAGGTTGCCACAATAAAGTTATCAAGAGATCTCCTGCATTCTGCAGGATGTGAAAGGTTCCAGAAACACTCTTCACTGAAGAAGAGGTCATGAAATGGTTTAGACCTTTTTAAAAACCTCCTCATGAGATCTAAAGGCTTTTATGAACAAATTGGATAAATGGATTTCCCATTGATTATACTTATATTTTATAAATGGCTAGGATCTCTTCTCCTTCTCTCCCAGCTGGATTTTATAGACCACTAGACTATGGCTCTTTAATGGAGGGAATCCATTTACCCTTCACTACTTATGGGGGAGAACAATCAAAAACCACCACCAATACAGATCCTGAGATGGTGAAATGAAACTGTGATCAACAACACTGAGCTGGTAATAGCTTTGAGTGGTTTGGTTGTTTTATGAGACAAATGTACGCAACACTTTTAACTGTTTTAATGCCAGTCTCCCAGAGAGAGCAGGTGTTTGAGAGTGGTCAAGGATGATATTATAGGAATATTGCAGGAGAATGTTTGAAAGGAAAGGAAAGACCTTAGTGAGTTTATCATCCAGTTGTGGTCTGGAGAATGGAGAGGACTGAATACTGCTGTGACAGGATTCCTTTTGGTTTCCGCTGGGAATGTGATGCAAATGGGTGATGCAACCTATAAAGTTCACTTGACACACAATGACTAACAAGGTAGTTGCACAAGGGAGTAAGGCACGTGTTACCACTACTTTTAAATATTTCTCCATCCACATCAATGGTAGTCAGAAAGTTTGTCCCACTAATGCCTTTCTGCATTACGCCAAACTCAACCTGACCTGCAGGAAACCTCCATTTTCCCTATGTTAATCTGAGCCAAACTGTTCATGCTAATCCAGAGGACACTAATACGAGAACATGATTCAGATCTTTGAGGCCCATACATGTGTGTGCTGAACAACCAGAAGCCCCCGTGTGACCCTGAACGTTGTCTCACCATTGAGATGGTAGTGCTCCTCACTGTCTGGGTCCGTCAGGCAGTAGAGCTCTTTCAGCAGGAGCGGGTACTTCAGCACTCGCTGGATGGGCTTGATCAGATACGACTCCAGCGTGGAGGAGTGCTGCTGCCGTGGGTTCCTCTCAGCCAGGAACGCCTTGAACTCGCTGTCACTCTTTGCTGAGAGGGAGAGAGGAAGAAAGAGGGAGAGAGGTGGAATAAGAGAGGAGAAGAGAGGGAGAGAGGAGGAGAAGAGAGGGGGTGATAAGAGAAAAAACTGGAACTGTTGGAAACGTGGTGTGCAAAAGGACCCAACGCTGCCTACCACTCTGCCAAATGTATTTCAGGAATGGAACCTTAAAGTGTATTTGAATCCTTGAAATGTTTCCATCATACTGATGGTATCAGTGAGCTATATGCACGAAACAGTACGTTAAAAGATACAATTACACTACATTAGAGACACTAAAATATCTTTAACAAGCATATTTTAAGATTTTATTTTCAAGAAATAAAAATCTGTCAGTCCCTTGAAGTCTCACCCGATGCTTCAACAGTACACGCACGGGTGCTCGGAGCTGCGCATTAAATGGTTACCCTTCCATTCTCAGCTAAACCTCCACTCCTGAGCCCAGGAGAGTGACACATGCCTGGCTGAACAATGGACACCTTCCTGTACCCCTCTCACCAGCGTACGCCTTCCCTGACCCTCACACGCTGACCCTGAAAGAGCCACGCCAGGAGCGGAGAGCCCTGTGAAAGGGCGTGGGCACAGGGAGAGGCCGAGATGCTCGGGAACTCTCCCTGGAACAGGAGCTCTGAGATTTTAGGCAGTATGA